>NC_092766.1:83230676-83530676 GCF_047496795.1 Chiloscyllium punctatum | reverse complement strand
ATTTCAGACTGTGTACTCTGCCCTCAATGTTGTTATAATCTGCTTTTTCAATGTATTTCTTTGACAGCTGCTCACCTTGTTTCCTGGTTTCTTTCCCAGCTCTAACTCCATTCCCCATGGCCTTGAGGGACTACCATTTCTGTAATTTAATCTCTCCTGTCTTCCCCCGTGTGACAGACTGTCTTTTTGTCCTTGTCTCCCTCCCACCTTGCTCACAACTTGTTTCAGTTCTGATTGTTCCCAGACCTCTGTGACTTCACTGCGCCCCCTGGGTCAGTGGCACGAGTTTTGAATTCTATTCCTCATGAGATAATCGGAAATCTTTCTGGCTGCAGTTTCCCCCAGATTTTATTTTGAAAAAAAAAGAGGATTTGCGTCAGATTCAAGTATTTCTGAGCCTTCATCCCACAATCCTGAGCACTTAGACATAATATGTGACCCTCCCACAGATGTGCAGGTTTGATGGATTGGCCGTGCTAACATGGCCAGTAGTGTGTACGTTAGGTGGGTTGAGTTAGCCATGCTAAATGTGGGGTTATGAAGGTAGGGTAGGACAGCAAGTCATTGCATACTGGATGGACCAAATAGTCTCTTTGTGCGCCTAAGGGATTCTGTAATTCTAACTAGTTGTGATTGTTGTCACATTTTCCTAAGTCAGGTTCATTCAACTCAGGTCCACATGCTGCCTTTTGTGTTTTTGTGGGTGCTCAATCAATCCTTTCCTTCTGTTTTACATCAAATTCACACTGTGTGTGAAGGTGGGAATGAATATGTAAATATAAACACTCCAACCGAACCCCCTCACAAGTCAGGAACTGTTTCTGGTACTAGCATCACTCACAACAGGAAAATAAAGGTTCAGTCATAAATCTGACAGAGAAACAGTGGGTATAATCACCAGGAAAGGCATAACAGCTTAAAAATCTTTGCTTAAGAAAACAGGAGGCTGAGAGACAACCTGGTACAAGTAGAAAGCTTTGTGTCTGTGTTTTAAGAGATTTGAGGTTGAAATCATTGCGTTTGAAGCATGTTTCATTGCTCCAGGTCATCAAAGGTACGATCTAAATGTGCATCTTTCTTACTGCCTATCTGTCTGAGTCAACAATCAGACGGATATGTCATTGTCTGAGTGTTTTCCCAAATCCCTGATTGAATCTGCCTCCTCCCACAATTTCAGGTGCCAGCTGCCTCAAGTCCACCCACATGGGCATGTTGAAGAGCATGACAGGAGAATGGATTGAAACCGAGAGTTCAATGCCAGAATGAAATAGGAAGAAGGAAATAAACAGTATTTTTGGATCCCAGGGGATACATGCTCCAGGATTAGTCCTTATGGGCATTCCCGCAGTAACACGAGACAGCATCCCATGATGAGAGTTAAATCCGGGTGGCAGTAGAAGGAACCACTGAACATGAGCAGGTTTCGTTCAAACACAGGAGGTTTGTTCAGTCAGTAACAGTGTGTTAAACATGGAGGTGAAGTGAGCATTGAGGGGAAATGTTACCACAAGCTGCAGATGGATAACTTTCATTGAAATAGGAGGAAGTCATTCAGCCCTTCAACCCTGCTCTGCCATTCAATAGATCATGGCTGATTTGTGGCCTAAGTTGGAATTTTCAAAACCATTCAAACTCATCAATAAACTCCTCTGCACCAGACAAGATCAATATTCAAAAACTAAACATCTGCAAATGCTGGGAAATCAGGAACAATACCAGAAATTGCTGGAAAAAATCTGATCTGGTAGCATCTGTGGAGAGTGAACCTTTGGGTCCAGCGACCGGTCAGGTGACCACCTGCAGCTGACCATTCTGCCTTTTCTGTAACACTCTCTGGAATAGGTTCTGGTGCGAGGGGAATGAGACTGTCAATAACAACTTAGAAAATAGGAGGATGTGCTCAATCAGAATAAAACACATTTTGGTGTTTCACTTTTAATTCAACTGCAAAAATTATTCATTATCATTTCAGAAATAAGATAATAGGCCAGAAATCAACTCTTCATGTCATTGGGTCTGAGAAACTGTTAATTCTGACCTGGTCCAGCCTACAAGTGAATCCAGACATTGAATAACGTGGTTGACTCTGAACCATCTCTTGGGCAGTTAGAATGGATGATAAATGCTGCCCCAGCAAGTGATGCCATGATCCCACGAACAAACAAAACAAATCTGATCGCTGTGGTTACTTGTGAACTCGCCGGTGTTATTGGAAGAGGATGAATGGGAAGGTTTATGGGGTAAAGGCAGAAGACTGGCATTCAGTGAGGTGATCCTTTGGAGAGCTGATGAGCCAATTAGCCTCCTTTTGCACAGTAACAATTCTGTGAATATTTCATTCTGAGCCATATAAGGAAATATCCGGGCAGGGTTTGTAAAGAGGTCAGATTGAATGAGGGTCTCAGTGAGCACAAGTGAGACACAGGTACAGAGACGTTTTGGGATAGATTAAATTATATTTTACACATTTGCATCGTCATCAACATGACAGCAGTTAAAACTGGGAGTCTAATTAGAGCAGCAAATAAATCTTAAACAGTTACGCAGCTGAAGGGGATGCTGGGTAAAGATACTGTAGTTAGCGTTTATTTTATTCCAGGCACACCAGCCTAGGAGCACATCCTTCCTGTATGTATCCTCTGGAGCTCTTGAAGATTTTTGTTCCTTTGAAGTGTTTCATGTTTAGATACTCCAGAGAAGACAGCTTCAAGCTCCTCAATCTCTCCTGCCAGAGCAATGCTGCTGTTAGATTTCAATTCACTGGTGCATGTTACTGGCTGCTTCATGGACTGAAACTGGCAATTGAGACTGAAAGGTTACTGTATAAAATATCGTCAATGGTATTACCAGACGGGAGTGGTTTTAGGAAAATTACCTTGGCTTACCGGCATTGAGTGCCAGAGCACTTCCTGTTGTGGGGCATCCTGTTTAGATTCAATCTATTGATAACTATTAGAACTGACTTGCACTGGCTCCGTCAAAGTGGTCAGAGCATTATGGCTGTCATCGAAGCTGGTAACAAACTTCTCATGGGTTAAAAATCATAAAAGATAGAGTAGTCTGAATTGCAGAACTGCACACAGTAATCTAGCTAGGATCCCGCTGGGCTTCTGTATATCGCACTGACGACAGCAGTTTCCAGCCGTCTTCCGCTTTTTTGTAGCAAGTACCTTCGCGGATGACATCAAAAGACGTTCGCTGTTACTGCGTGATACTATACCAATGGAAACAGCTCGATCAATGGAGGCAGCTCAGTCCGCTGGGATGGGTTAATTTCTGCAGTGTCTCCTGCGGATCAGATGCAGTACATTTTATCATTCAGATCATACAGAGTGAGAGCGCTCGAAAAGGCCAAATGGTCACTCGTACCTGTGTCAGCTCGGGAGTTACAAAATATGGGTTAAAGCGGAAACACTGGGGATTGGATCATGTTTCAAGTATTTACGTGAGGCAGGAAGCAGTGAAAGATACACTGTGAAGCGATTAGGATATGACTACAGGAGCAGCAAATAGGTTGTATAGCGCAGAGGAGAACTTTGAAGTATTGAATTCTGATTGATGGGCCGATCATGCTTTCACTAGGCCACGCTGTTGCAGAAGATAATATGTCAGTGTCTCTCGGAATTGTGATGTCGCAGCCAAATATCACCGTTACTTTGCAGGAAATTCCTTTTTCCAATGTGACGACAGTCTGTATGTAAAATAGCTTCAATATTTAATCCTTTCTCATAAATAATTCCACTCCATCTCAGTGTGTTCAATTGTCTTCTTTCTAATTTACCTGTTATTGTGCCTGCATTGAAGTTGCTTTGCTCCTTCTGCGAATCTTTTACAGTCTGGGTGATGTGATGCATTTGTATTGACCCACCTTCTGACAGAATTTTCCACTTCACTTCAGCCCGTCCTAACTTCGCTATCTGATACCATTCCCGTTGTCTGGGTGTTAAGCGCTCGTCTCAGACACAGACTACCCTCACCCAAAATAAACGCAAAACTCAGACACACTGTGATCACTGCAAAATACCGGCCACTAAAGCGAACAGCTCGAACTGACAACCGGAAGCGGCAGAGACAGGCCACTATAAATGCCGGAAGAAACAGCACAGAAGCGCGTCACAGGAGGTTCCCAAACACTGAGGATGTCAACTAGACGAAACGTTTGCAAGACAAATTCCCAGCTCCACAACAGAACCACAACAGGGACTCTATTCTCTTCTCATGAGGAAGAATGTACTTATCTCAATCTGTGGAATTCCCTATTCAAAATGCGGTGGATGCCAGGACAATGAGCCAATTTAATGAAGAGATACAGATGTTTAATTTGCAATGAGATGAAGGGTGAGAGAGCAGGCTGGAAAATCCAGCTGAGACCGATGTGAGCTCAATCATCACCGTATTAAATGGTGGGGCTGGTTCTCCAGTGCCCAGTGCTTATCTTCTAACGGTAATAACTGGAAAGCTGAATCCAAAAATCACCAACTTCACCAAAGGAGATTTTCGGAAAATGACAGATAGTCAAGTGCATTAGCATACCAAGCTTAGATAGTGAGGAAGTGTGGAGGAGATAATGATTTTGCAATTTTAAACTCAGGGGAGAGAGTGATTTATGGTTTTAGACTGTGTGGTACATTCACACCGTCCAGAATACTCTGTTGTGAATATCTATCTTGTACTTTATTACACAGCCAAGGTCTCTGACAATGAAAACCAAAACACCCAGGAAACATCGCCTCCCCTCGTAATCTGATAAAAGAATTCTGAGAAGTCTGGTTGAACTTAGAACACAGATGGAAAGCTGGAAGATTAGATCCACTCCCAAGATCCAGTGCTTAAACAAAAGGAGACTACAATAGGATGAGGCAGGAGTTGGCTAATGTGGACTGGAAACAAAGACTTTATGGTGGGAAAGTTGACGGACAGTGCAAGAATATCAAAGCAATTTTTTGAAGTGCTCAGCAAACGTATATATCAGTGAAAAGGAAGGACTTTAGGAAGAGGAGTAATCTGGCGGGGGTGGCTCAGGAAATAAGGGAGTCTATCAAAATGAAATAAAATACATAAATATTGGCAAAGACCAAGGAGATTAGAAAAACTTTAAAGATCAACAGAAAGCGAGATGGAATTGGCGGAGAAAAGTGATTAATACCTGTCCCTTGGGCTGGAATAGCAGTTTACCCTGCTGAGGGGAACCTATTGTGTGGGGAATATATGGCCTCTGTAATTGCTGAAGTACTTAACTGTTACCATTGAGATAATCCTGATCAAGTTAAAAATCACAGCACACTCCAAAGGCTTGTACTTCAAAATAATCCTGTTGGTTACAACTTGGTGATGTGTGGTTTTTAACTTTGTCCACCCCACCACCGGCTCCTCGACATCAGAATTCTGAGAGATACCCCACTGAAACTGAAGCACCTGTCAGATACTTGAGGGAGTCACAGGGGTGTGGGGGAAGGGTATGTGGTTTAACCACAAAGTGCTGAACTGAACTAGACTTTCTAACTGCCGTTGCCATGGAGATAATACTGAGAGACAGTCTCTATTCAAAGTCCCAAACCACAAAGGTATACGAACGGGAGCTGTACATCCGACAGGCAGGGAGTTACCTGATGCTGTCTGGAGGTATTTTGTATGTACACTATCCAGGTATCTGCCATGTCTCATCAATGAAGATTCAAAGAAGACCTCTCACAGTTCTGTGCCGAGTTATTCCTATCCAGCAGGGTTCAGGAATATGAGTACACAGCAGTCAGCCTTCACAGTGGAGGATACGAAGAACAGGGCAGTAATTGATAAGGAGACTGAGGAAGGTGAGGACCTAGATAATAACAATTATCGTGAAAGAGTTAGAGCTGGGCAAGTTAATGGAGCGAAAGGTAGACAAGTCTCATTGCCCTGATGGAATACAACCCAGGATACCAGAGTTAGTGGGAGAAATAGGAAATGCACTTAGAATTGTAGAATCTTACAGCAGAGATAGGCCCTTTGGCCCAAACTGGCCCATGCCGACCAGAATGTCCATCCACACTAACCCCATTTCCCTGCACTTGCCCATTTGCTTCTGACCCTTTCCTATCCATGTATTTGTCCAAATGCCTTTTCCCTGTTGTGAGTGTTCCTGCCTGACCCACTTCCACTGGCAGGTCATTCCATATACATACCACCCTCTGTCTAAAACAGTTGCCCCTCAGCTTCCCTTTTATTCTTTCTCCTCTAACCTTAAACTGATCTAATCAAGCCGTCCAATCCTTGAGTTCCTGGGAAAAGGATGAGTGCATTCACCTTATCCATGAACTTCATGGTCTTATACACTTCTAGAAAATAACCCACTCAGTTTCCTCTGCACTAAACGTAAAATCCTCACTTGTCCAACCTCTCCCTATAACACAGACCCCTGAGCGCTGGCAACATCCTTTTAAATTGTTCTGCACTTTTTACTGTTTCATACAGGAAAATACATTACATTCATCATATTCTCACTATTTCCCCACGGTGCTGGAACCGACATGACAATGCAAATGGATTACAATCCATGATCGAGAATGAACTCCTTGACAACAATCCCATTTTCATAGTGTTTCCCATGGTGCAGGTATACTTGTGTCTTTCTGGTTGTATGGTTAAATCTCACAGATACATTTGGAGCTGAAAAGAGACTGAGAACAAAAAGCAATCAAGGGCAGTTAGCACCTCTTCCGGAGTGGGGGTTGGGTGAGGTAATTATCTTTTGACTTTGTTACTATGTTGAGAAACTGCCTTTTAGATTGAGGTGAACAGAAAATGCATTTCTAATAAGCACCATGGAATTGAGCAAAATTTATTGAGTCGCTTCTCGTCGATTCCCACACAGGTTTCCAACTCAGTTGCTATCCATGTGGCTGATGTCCAGGAGTGAACATCTCTGCAGCAAATTGCACGGTTAGGGTAAAAGGCAAGGAAAGTGCCATCTCGAACTGGCTCCGAGGTCAGAGCGTTCTCACAATGGGATCTGTCGTTCTCGAATAGGAATGCGACCTCCGGTTTTAGGGTGGAGTACATTGTTTGGGACTCTTTTTCTGCAAAACAGACAGTGACTGAAATTACGCTGCACGGTATGATGTGGAACACGGCTTTGTGCATTTTCCCTGTAGTCCGGTGTGCTTCATGTTCCGCGTAAACGTGAAACTTGCCCTGTTTCAAGCAATGGGTGAAATCATTTAGCAAAGCAAGAATCGAAATTGCAGTAATGTCAAGCAGATCGTGGTTATTTGACCAAATCATAACCGAACATATATTCTCACAGATACATTTGGAGCTGAAAGGAGTCTGAGAAGATAGACTCAGCTTACCATTGATTTTTGTCTGGATTGATGGGCTCTCATTATCTGCTGCGAAATTGATATTGTAGACGGGCACATCCCAGCAGCTGTGCGAGTCGGAGAGGGATCATGGAACCATTTTCATGTGACTTGGCATCTGTTGTTATGCAGGAGAGCACAGTTGGAAACGCAAGAAAATAGGGCGCGCGGCCGGCTGGTAGTGTGGCCGAGCGGTCTAAGGCGCTGGATACAGGTTCCAATCTCGAAAGGAGCGGGGGTTCGAATCCCACCACTGCCATTTCTGCAGATCAACTCCAACGCTGCAGCTTTTTTGTTAAAATGCTGTTTCTGTCCCCACTGTATTGATGTTGAAAACAAAAGTAAAATGGCTTTGCTTCCCGGGGAATTAACTGTGGTGTGGGATAGTGCCGAATATTTCAAAGTGTCTCTGTCTGTCATGATCGTGTTCGCCTCCCGCGCAGAAAATCGCAAGCAGCTGTGCTGTTCCAGGCAAGTTGAGCTTGTACTGGAACCGAATGGAGACCGGTATTTCATCGCTGTTGTGAAACAAAGTCCTGGGGTGACTCGACTCGTCGTTATTTGGTTTTTCGGCCAATGGGAAAATCGTTCCAACGAATTTCGATGTGATATGTTGTTGAATTTCTCCCATTTCCTTCGTTTCCGTCCTGGAGACATCGGAAGGGAAAGGTAATCTAATCGAGACTGTGATTGGTGAAATTCACTTTTTATGGCCCATTCTTATTAGGTTCTTTCTTTCTCTCTTTTCAGTATTGTCTGGGAAGTGGTGGTTCCCTAAGGCTGCAGTATGTGTGAAAGAGTAGTTTGGAATTGTCCTGTTGTTAGTTGTGAGATTACTTTATAAATCATGCCCTCGGACTGTCTCACATTTAGCATTCATGCATCTCTGTGTCTGAAAATGCATTAGGTATGCCAGCTTTGTTTGTGTTCCGTGTTAAATGCTTTCTGTTTTGCGATTCGCTCAATACTTTACGAGTTAACAGCGTTTCTGAGGAAACTTCCAGCTGCAAAAGTCCTTAACTGAGGATCTGGGAAAATTTCACAGAGTATGGTCAGTCGGAGCAAAAGTAAGGAAGTCGTTCCTTTCTGCAGTGTTTCGCAATACTACCTATCCCGTGAGCATCGAACACAGTAAAGGATTGTGCCACAGACTGCGACGGCAAGCTCCGCTAAAAAGTAATCCTTTAAAGCAGGTGTAAGCAACACAATGTTTTTGGGGGACACCGCGTGGAAACAGATACTTCGGTGTATCTCGTCCATGCTCAGCACATAGCCAAATATAAACAAGTCCGGTTCCCCAGTATTTGGCCCCAAACCCTCTCAACCCATCCTATCCAGAAACTCATGCAATTTTCAGAGCCTCCTCCGCTTCCTCTGGGAGCTCATTCCATACACGCACAACCTTCTGTGTGGGAAATGTGCCTCAGGTCCTTTGTCAATTTCAGCCCAGTCACCCTAACCCTATGCTCTCGAGTTTTCAACTCACCCCAACTTGGGTAAAACACGTAAATACTCAGTTTCCAACCCTTCCATTAGATCATGTCGCAGTCGTTACGCTGCAGGGAAAGTCATCCCAGCCTAGTCGACCTCGCCCTACGGTACAAACATTGACCACATCCTTGTCTATATTTTATCATCAATTTCACGTGTCTTTTTTTTTATGTTTTGAAGATGTCAATTACGCTGGACAACAACGAGCTATTGGAAACAGAAAGGTGAAACGAAGAATGGCTTCAACTTTCAGTGCTGGCTGCCCCTGAGCTGCCGGACGGGTGGCTGCGGCTTGTTTCTGTAGTGTAGTGGTCATCACGTTCGCCTCACACGCGAAAGGTCCCCAGTACGAAACTGGGCAGAAGCTGCTTTGTCATTTAGGGTGGAGTACATTGTTTGGGACTCTTTTTCTGCAAAACAGACACAGTGACTGAAATTACGCTGCACGGTATGATGTGGAACACGGCTTTGTGCATTTTCCCTGTAGTCCGGTGTGCTTCATGTTCCGCGTAAACGTGAAACTTGCCCTGTTTCAAGCAATGGGTGAAATCATTTAGCAAAGCAAGAATCGAAATTGCAGTAATGTCAAGCAGCCCGTGGTTATTTGACCAAATCATAACCGAACATATATTCTCACAGATACATTTGGAGCTGAAAGGAGTCTGAGAAGATAGACTCAGCTTACCATTGATTTTTGTCTGGATTGATGGGCTCTCATTATCTGCTGCGAAATTGATATTGTAGACGGGCACATCCCAGCAGCTGTGCGAGTCGGAGAGGGATCATGGAACCATTTTCATGTGACTTGGCATCTGTTGTTATGCAGGAGAGCACAGTTGGAAACGCAAGAAAATGGTGCGCGCGGCCGGCTGGTAGTGTGGCCGAGCGGTCTAAGGCGCTGGATCCAGGTTCCAATCTCGAAAGGGGCGTGGGTTCGAATCCCACCACTGCCATTTCTGCAGATCAACTCCAACGCTGCAGCTTTTTTGTTAAAATGCTGTTTCTGTCCCCACTGTATTGATGTTGAAAACAAAAGTAAAATGGCGTTGCTTCCCGGGGAATTAACTGTGGTGTGGGATAGTGCCGAATATTTCAAAGTGTCTCTGTCTGTCATGATCGTGTTCGCCTCCCGCGCAGAAAATCGCAAGCAGCTGTGCTGTTCCAGGCAAGTTGAGCTTGTACTGGAACCGAATGGAGACCGGTATTTCATCGCTGTTGTGAAACAAAGTCCTGGGGTGACTCGACTCGTCGTTATTTGGTTTTTCGGCCAATGGGAAAATCGTTCCAACGAATTTCGATGTGATATGTTGTTGAATTTCTCCCATTTCCTTCGTTTCCGTCCTGGAGACATCGGAAGGGAAAGGTAATCTAATCGAGACTGTGATTGGTGAAATTCACTTTTTATGGCCCATTCTTATTAGGTTCTTTCTTTCTCTCTTTTCAGTATTGTCTGGGAAGTGGTGGTTCCCTAAGGCTGCAGTATGTGTGAAAGAGTAGTTTGGAATTGTCCTGTTGTTAGTTGTGAGATTACTTTATAAATCATGCCCTCGGACTGTCTCACATTTAGCATTCATGCACCTCTGTGTCTGAAAATGCATTAGGTATGCCAGCTTTGTTTGTGTTCCGTGTTAAATGCTTTCTGTTTTGCGATTCGCTCAATACTTTACGAGTTAACAGCGTTTCTGAGGAAACTTCCAGCTGCAAAAGTCCTTAACTGAGGATCTGGGAAAATTTCACAGAGTATGGTCAGTCGGAGCAAAAGTAAGGAAGTCGTTCCTTTCTGCAGTGTTTCGCAATACTACCTTTCCCGTGAGCATCGAACACAGTAAAGGATTGTGCCACAGACTGCGACGGCAAGCTCCGCTAAAAAGTAATCCTTTAAAGCAGGTGTAAGCAACACAACGTTTTTGGGGGACACCGCGTGGAAACAGATACTTCGGTGTATCTCCTCCATGCTCAGCACATAGCCAAATATAAACAAGTCCGGTTCCCCAGTATTTGGCCCCAAACCCTCTCAACCCATCCTATCCAGAAACTCATGCAATTTTCAGAGCCTCCTCCGCTTCCTCTGGGAGCTCATTCCATACACGCACAACCTTCTGTGTGGGAAATGTGCCTCAGGTCCTTTGTCAATTTCAGCCCACTCACCTTAAACCTATGCTCTCGAGTTTTCAACTCACCCCAACTTGGGTAAAACACGTAAATACTCAGTTTCCAACCCTTCCATTAGATCATGTCGCAGTCGTTACGCTGCAGGGAAAGTCGTCCCAGCCTAGTCGACCTCGCCCTACGGTCCAAACATTGACCACATCCTTGTCTATATTTTATCATCAATTTCACGTGTCTCTTTTTTATGTTTTGAAGATGTCAATTACGCTGGACAACAACGAGCTATTGGAAACAGAAAGGTGAAACGAAGAATGGCTTCAACTTTCAGTGCTGGATGCCCCTGAGCTGCCGGATGGGCGGCTGCGGCTTGTTTCTGTAGTGTAGTGGTCATCACGTTCGCCTCACACGCGAAAGGTCCCCAGTTCGAAACTGGGCAGAAACTGCTTTGTTCTTCATCGGCAGCCTTTTACATGGACAAGAACGGTGCTTTCTTGCTTGCTTTCCCATCTGCAAACCTGCCTTCGAAGTTGCTTGAACAAATCTGCTCGCGTAGTGAAATGTAATGCAATTCCATTTAATGACTGTGCAAAGAATTGTAAAGTTTTTATCCAAACTGGTTCTGATCATATGCAATTCTGTTTGAGAGTGTAGTTACCCCCTTCTGATTCTTCTACGAAAAGCAGTACCGCATTTGCATTCCTTGCGCAGGCGGCTCGGTTCAAAGACAGGGAAGAAGCTGATGCGCTGGTGTCACAGTGCACCACGGATTCCTGAACTTGTCTGTCTGTTAAATGTACCCCAAAGGCGTCTCTGAAAGGCCTCGTTTGGAAGCTGTCTGTCGTTATTCAACGTACGAGAATTGGCACCAGAGGTCCTGAATCATGTTTTGGAGCAGTTCGCACTTGAGTGGCTCTTTCAATCAGCAACAGCAATGAAAGAAATTACACTCTCAGAGGAACCTCTGGACCTGTGCTTTCATGGTGTCGCTAGTATTAAGGTGCGCCCCGAGACCTAAGCCACGTTGGAACTGAAACGGAGGAATCGACAGAGAGGTTTCAGAATGACATCGCATCCATTTGGTTTTCTTGAAATCACTGAGGAGCAGGAAAATGTAAACGGCGAAGTCGAGTGGGGAAGTCAGGCAGTTGCAGCTCTGGAGAAACTCCTTCTTTGTGACTCACTCAGCAACCAGACACGTGAAGGTGACTCAGAGGCGTGAGAGCTCTTCACATCGAGAACAAAAAGCAATCAAGGGCAGTTAGCACCTCTTCCGGAGTGGGGGTGGGGTGAGGTAATTACCTTTTGACTTTGTTACTATGTTGAGAAACTGCCTTTTAGATTGAGGTGAACAGAAAATGCATTTCTAATAAGCACCATGGAATTGAGCAAAATTTATTGAGTCGCTTCTCGTCGATTCCCACACAGGTTTCCAACTCAGTTGCTATCCGTGTGGCTGATGTCCAGGAGTGAACATCTCTGCAGCAAATTGCACGGTTAGGGTAAAAGGCAAGGAAAGTGGCATCTCGAACTGGCTCCGAGGTCAGAGCATGCTCACAATGTGATCTGTCGTTCTCGAATAGGAATGCGACCTCCGGTTTTAGGGTGGAGTACATTGTTTGGGACTCTTTTTCTGCAAAACAGACACAGTGACTGAAATTACGCTGCACGGTATGATGTGGAACACGGCTTTGTGCATTTTCCCTGTAGTCCGGTGTGCTTCATGTTCCGCGTAAACGTGAAACTTGCCCTGTTTCAAGCAATGGGTGAAATCATTTAGCAAAGCAAGAATCGAAATTGCAGTAATGTCAAGCAGCTCGTGGTTATTTGACCAAATCATAACCGAACATATATTCTCACAGATACATTTGGAGCTGAAAGGAGTCTGAGAAGATAGACTCAGCTTACCATTGATTTTTGTCTGGATTGATGGGCTCTCATTATCTGCTGCGAAATTGATATTGTAGACGGGCACATCCCAGCAGCTGTGCGAGTCGGAGAGGGATCATGGAACCATTTTCATGTGACTTGGCATCTGTTGTTATGCAGGAGAGCACAGTTGGAAACGCAAGAAAATGGTGCGCGCGGCCGGCTGGTAGTGTGGCCGAGCGGTCTAAGGCGCTGGATCCAGGTTCCAGTCTCGAAAGGGGCGTGGGTTCGAATCCCACCACTGCCATTTCTGCAGATCAACTCCAACGCTGCAGCTTTTTTGTTAAAATGCTGTTTCTGTCCCCACTGTATTGATGTTGAAAACAAAAGTAAAATGGCTTTGCTTCCCGGGGAATTAACTGTGGTGTGGGATAGTGCCGAATATTTCAAAGTGTCTCTGTCTGTCATGATCGTGTTCGCCTCCCGCGCAGAAAATCGCAAGCAGCTGTGCTGTTCCAGGCAAGTTGAGCTTGTACTGGAACCGAATGGAGACCGGTATTTCATCGCTGTTGTGAAACAAAGTCCTGGGGTGACTCGACTCGTCGTTATTTGGTTTTTCGGCCAATGGGAAAATCGTTCCAACGAATTTCGATGTGATATGTTGTTGAATTTCTCCCATTTCCTTCGTTTCCGTCCTGGAGACATCGGAAGGGAAAGGTAATCTAATCGAGACTGTGATTGGTGAAATTCACTTTTTATGGCCCATTCTTATTAGGTTCTTTCTTTCTCTCTTTTCAGTATTGTCTGGGAAGTGGTGGTTCCCTAAGGCTGCAGTATGTGTGAAAGAGTAGTTTGGAATTGTCCTGTTGTTAGTTGTGAGATTACTTTATAAATCATGCCCTCGGACTGTCTCACATTTAGCATTCATGCACCTCTGTGTCTGAAAATGCATTAGGTATGCCAGCTTTGTTTGTGTTCCGTGTTAAATGCTTTCTGTTTTGCGATTCGCTCAATACTTTACGAGTTAACAGCGTTTCTGAGGAAACTTCCAGCTGCAAAAGTCCTTAACTGAGGATCTGGGAAAATTTCACAGAGTATGGTCAGTCGGAGCAAAAGTAAGGAAGTCGTTCCTTTCTGCAGTGTTTCGCAATACTACCTTTCCCGTGAGCATCGAACACAGTAAAGGATTGTGCCACAGACTGCGACGGCAAGCTCCGCTAAAAAGTAATCCTTTAAAGCAGGTGTAAGCAACACAACGTTTTTGGG
Organism: Chiloscyllium punctatum; assembly: GCF_047496795.1. Lineage (NCBI taxonomy): Eukaryota > Metazoa > Chordata > Chondrichthyes > Orectolobiformes > Hemiscylliidae > Chiloscyllium > Chiloscyllium punctatum. The sequence continues at coordinate 83,516,607 of NC_092766.1, read as the reverse complement.
GGACACCGCGTGGAAACAGATACTTCGGTGTATCTCCTCCATGCTCAGCACATAGCCAAATATAAACAAGTCCGGTTCCCCAGTATTTGGCCCCAAACCCTCTCAACCCATCCTATCCAGAAACTCATGCAATTTTCAGAGCCTCCTCCGCTTCCTCTGGGAGCTCATTCCATACACGCACAACCTTCTGTGTGGGAAATGTGCCTCAGGTCCTTTGTCAATTTCAGCCCACTCACCTTAAACCTATGCTCTCGAGTTTTCAACTCACCCCAACTTGGGTAAAACACGTAAATACTCAGTTTCCAACCCTTCCATTAGATCATGTCGCAGTCGTTACGCTGCAGGGAAAGTCGTCCCAGCCTAGTCGACCTCGCCCTACGGTCCAAACATTGACCACATCCTTGTCTATATTTTATCATCAATTTCACGTGTCTTTTTTTTATGTTTTGAAGATGTCAATTACGCTGGACAACAACGAGCTATTGGAAACAGAAAGGTGAAACGAAGAATGGCTTCAACTTTCAGTGCTGGATGCCCCTGAGCTGCCGGATGGGCGGCTGCGGCTTGTTTCTGTAGTGTAGTGGTCATCACGTTCGCCTCACACGCGAAAGGTCCCCAGTTCGAAACTGGGCAGAAACTGCTTTGTTCTTCATCGGCAGCCTTTTACATGGACAAGAACGGTGCTTTCTTGCTTGCTTTCCCATCTGCAAACCTGCCTTCGAAGTTGCTTGAACAAATCTGCTCGCGTAGTGAAATGTAATGCAATTCCATTTAATGACTGTGCAAAGAATTGTAAAGTTTTTATCCAAACTGGTTCTGATCATATGCAATTCTGTTTGAGAGTGTAGTTACCCCCTTCTGATTCTTCTATGAAAAGCAGTACCGCATTTGCATTCCTTGCGCAGGCGGCTCGGTTCAAAGACAGGGAAGAAGCTGATGCGCTGGTGTCACAGTGCACCACGGATTCCTGAACTTGTCTGTCTGTTAAATGTACCCCAAAGGCGTCTCTGAAAGGCCTCGTTTGGAAGCTGTCTGTCGTTATTCAACGTACGAGAATTGGCACCAGAGGTCCTGAATCATGTTTTGGAGCAGTTCGCACTTGAGTGGCTCTTTCAATCAGCAACAGCAATGAAAGAAATTACACTCTCAGAGGAACCTCTGGACCTGTGCTTTCATGGTGTCGCTAGTATTAAGGTGCGCCCCGAGACCTAAGCCACGTTGGAACTGAAACGGAGGAATCGACAGAGAGGTTACAGAATGACATCGCATCCATTTGGTTTTCTTGAAATCACTGAGGAGCAGGAAAATGTAAACGGCGAAGTCGAGTGGGGAAGTCAGGCAGTTGCAGCTCTGGAGAAACTCCTTCTTTGTGACTCACTCAGCAACCAGACACGTGAAGGTGACTCAGAGGCGTGAGAGCTCTTCACATCGAGAACAAAAAGCAATCAAGGGCAGTTAGCACCTCTTCCGGAGTGGGGGTGGGGTGAGGTAATTACCTTTTGACTTTGTTACTATGTTGAGAAACTGCCTTTTAGACTGAGGTGAACAGAAAATGCATTTCTAATAAGCACCATGGAATTGAGCAAAATTTATTGAGTCGCTTCTCGTCGATTCCCACACAGGTTTCCAACTCAGTTGCTATCCATGTGGCTGATGTCCAGGAGTGAACATCTCTGCAGCAAATTGCACGGTTAGGGTAAAAGGCAAGGAAAGTGGCATCTCGAACTGGCTCCGAGGTCAGAGCATGCTCACAATGTGATCTGTCGTTCTCGAATAGGAATGCGACCTCCGGTTTTAGGGTGGAGTACATTGTTTGGGACTCTTTTTCTGCAAAACAGACACAGTGACTGAAATTACGCTGCACGGTATGATGTGGAACACGGCTTTGTGCATTTTCCCTGTAGTCCGGTGTGCTTCATGTTCCGCGTAAACGTGAAACTTGCCCTGTTTCAAGCAATGGGTGAAATCATTTAGCAAAGCAAGAATCGAAATTGCAGTAATGTCAAGCAGCTCGTGGTTATTTGACCAAATCATAACCGAACATATATTCTCACAGATACATTTGGAGCTGAAAGGAGTCTGAGAAGATAGACTCAGCTTACCATTGATTTTTGTCTGGATTGATGGGCTCTCATTATCTGCTGCGAAATTGATATTGTAGACGGGCACATCCCAGCAGCTGTGCGAGTCGGAGAGGGATCATGGAACCATTTTCATGTGACTTGGCATCTGTTGTTATGCAGGAGAGCACAGTTGGAAACGCAAGAAAATGGTGCGCGCGGCCGGCTGGTAGTGTGGCCGAGCGGTCTAAGGCGCTGGATCCAGGTTCCAGTCTCGAAAGGGGCGTGGGTTCGAATCCCACCACTGCCATTTCTGCAGATCAACTCCAACGCTGCAGCTTTTTTGTTAAAATGCTGTTTCTGTCCCCACTGTATTGATGTTGAAAACAAAAGTAAAATGGCTTTGCTTCCCGGGGAATTAACTGTGGTGTGGGATAGTGCCGAATATTTCAAAGTGTCTCTGTCTGTCATGATCGTGTTCGCCTCCCGCGCAGAAAATCGCAAGCAGCTGTGCTGTTCCAGGCAAGTTGAGCTTGTACTGGAACCGAATGGAGACCGGTATTTCATCGCTGTTGTGAAACAAAGTCCTGGGGTGACTCGACTCGTCGTTATTTGGTTTTTCGGCCAATGGGAAAATCGTTCCAACGAATTTCGATGTGATATGTTGTTGAATTTCTCCCATTTCCTTCGTTTCCGTCCTGGAGACATCGGAAGGGAAAGGTAATCTAATCGAGACTGTGATTGGTGAAATTCACTTTTTATGGCCCATTCTTATTAGGTTCTTTCTTTCTCTCTTTTCAGTATTGTCTGGGAAGTGGTGGTTCCCTAAGGCTGCAGTATGTGTGAAAGAGTAGTTTGGAATTGTCCTGTTGTTAGTTGTGAGATTACTTTATAAATCATGCCCTCGGACTGTCTCACATTTAGCATTCATGCACCTCTGTGTCTGAAAATGCATTAGGTATGCCAGCTTTGTTTGTGTTCCGTGTTAAATGCTTTCTGTTTTGCGATTCGCTCAATACTTTACGAGTTAACAGCGTTTCTGAGGAAACTTCCAGCTGCAAAAGTCCTTAACTGAGGATCTGGGAAAATTTCACAGAGTATGGTCAGTCGGAGCAAAAGTAAGGAAGTCGTTCCTTTCTGCAGTGTTTCGCAATACTACCTTTCCCGTGAGCATCGAACACAGTAAAGGATTGTGCCACAGACTGCGACGGCAAGCTCCGCTAAAAAGTAATCCTTTAAAGCAGGTGTAAGCAACACAACGTTTTTGGGGGACACCGCGTGGAAACAGATACTTCGGTGTATCTCCTCCATGCTCAGCACATAGCCAAATATAAACAAGTCCGGTTCCCCAGTATTTGGCCCCAAACCCTCTCAACCCATCCTATCCAGAAACTCATGCAATTTTCAGAGCCTCCTCCGCTTCCTCTGGGAGCTCATTCCATACACGCACAACCTTCTGTGTGGGAAATGTGCCTCAGGTCCTTTGTCAATTTCAGCCCACTCACCTTAAACCTATGCTCTCGAGTTTTCAACTCACCCCAACTTGGGTAAAACACGTAAATACTCAGTTTCCAACCCTTCCATTAGATCATGTCGCAGTCGTTACGCTGCAGGGAAAGTCGTCCCAGCCTAGTCGACCTCGCCCTACGGTCCAAACATTGACCACATCCTTGTCTATATTTTATCATCAATTTCACGTGTCTTTTTTTTATGTTTTGAAGATGTCAATTACGCTGGACAACAACGAGCTATTGGAAACAGAAAGGTGAAACGAAGAATGGCTTCAACTTTCAGTGCTGGATGCCCCTGAGCTGCCGGATGGGCGGCTGCGGCTTGTTTCTGTAGTGTAGTGGTCATCACGTTCGCCTCACACGCGAAAGGTCCCCAGTTCGAAACTGGGCAGAAACTGCTTTGTTCTTCATCGGCAGCCTTTTACATGGACAAGAACGGTGCTTTCTTGCTTGCTTTCCCATCTGCAAACCTGCCTTCGAAGTTGCTTGAACAAATCTGCTCGCGTAGTGAAATGTAATGCAATTCCATTTAATGACTGTGCAAAGAATTGTAAAGTTTTTATCCAAACTGGTTCTGATCATATGCAATTCTGTTTGAGAGTGTAGTTACCCCCTTCTGATTCTTCTATGAAAAGCAGTACCGCATTTGCATTCCTTGCGCAGGCGGCTCGGTTCAAAGACAGGGAAGAAGCTGATGCGCTGGTGTCACAGTGCACCACGGATTCCTGAACTTGTCTGTCTGTTAAATGTACCCCAAAGGCGTCTCTGAAAGGCCTCGTTTGGAAGCTGTCTGTCGTTATTCAACGTACGAGAATTGGCACCAGAGGTCCTGAATCATGTTTTGGAGCAGTTCGCACTTGAGTGGCTCTTTCAATCAGCAACAGCAATGAAAGAAATTACACTCTCAGAGGAACCTCTGGACCTGTGCTTTCATGGTGTCGCTAGTATTAAGGTGCGCCCCGAGACCTAAGCCACGTTGGAACTGAAACGGAGGAATCGACAGAGAGGTTACAGAATGACATCGCATCCATTTGGTTTTCTTGAAATCACTGAGGAGCAGGAAAATGTAAACGGCGAAGTCGAGTGGGGAAGTCAGGCAGTTGCAGCTCTGGAGAAACTCCTTCTTTGTGACTCACTCAGCAACCAGACACGTGAAGGTGACTCAGAGGCGTGAGAGCTCTTCACATCGAGAACAAAAAGCAATCAAGGGCAGTTAGCACCTCTTCCGGAGTGGGGGTGGGGTGAGGTAATTACCTTTTGACTTTGTTACTATGTTGAGAAACTGCCTTTTAGACTGAGGTGAACAGAAAATGCATTTCTAATAAGCACCATGGAATTGAGCAAAATTTATTGAGTCGCTTCTCGTCGATTCCCACACAGGTTTCCAACTCAGTTGCTATCCATGTGGCTGATGTCCAGGAGTGAACATCTCTGCAGCAAATTGCACGGTTAGGGTAAAAGGCAAGGAAAGTGGCATCTCGAACTGGCTCCGAGGTCAGAGCATGCTCACAATGTGATCTGTCGTTCTCGAATAGGAATGCGACCTCCGGTTTTAGGGTGGAGTACATTGTTTGGGACTCTTTTTCTGCAAAACAGACACAGTGACTGAAATTACGCTGCACGGTATGATGTGGAACACGGCTTTGTGCATTTTCCCTGTAGTCCGGTGTGCTTCATGTTCCGCGTAAACGTGAAACTTGCCCTGTTTCAAGCAATGGGTGAAATCATTTAGCAAAGCAAGAATCGAAATTGCAGTAATGTCAAGCAGCCCGTGGTTATTTGACCAAATCATAACCGAACATATATTCTCACAGATACATTTGGAGCTGAAAGGAGTCTGAGAAGATAGACTCAGCTTACCATTGATTTTTGTCTGGATTGATGGGCTCTCATTATCTGCTGCGAAATTGATATTGTAGACGGGCACATCCCAGCAGCTGTGCGAGTCGGAGAGGGATCATGGAACCATTTTCATGTGACTTGGCATCTGTTGTTATGCAGGAGAGCACAGTTGGAAACGCAAGAAAATGGTGCGCGCGGCCGGCTGGTAGTGTGGCCGAGCGGTCTAAGGCGCTGGATCCAGGTTCCAATCTCGAAAGGGGCGTGGGTTCGAATCCCACCACTGCCATTTCTGCAGATCAACTCCAACGCTGCAGCTTTTTTGTTAAAATGCTGTTTCTGTCCCCACTGTATTGATGTTGAAAACAAAAGTAAAATGGCGTTGCTTCCCGGGGAATTAACTGTGGTGTGGGATAGTGCCGAATATTTCAAAGTGTCTCTGTCTGTCATGATCGTGTTCGCCTCCCGCGCAGAAAATCGCAAGCAGCTGTGCTGTTCCAGGCAAGTTGAGCTTGTACTGGAACCGAATGGAGACCGGTATTTCATCGCTGTTGTGAAACAAAGTCCTGGGGTGACTCGACTCGTCGTTATTTGGTTTTTCGGCCAATGGGAAAATCGTTCCAACGAATTTCGATGTGATATGTTGTTGAATTTCTCCCATTTCCTTCGTTTCCGTCCTGGAGACATCGGAAGGGAAAGGTAATCTAATCGAGACTGTGATTGGTGAAATTCACTTTTTATGGCCCATTCTTATTAGGTTCTTTCTTTCTCTCTTTTCAGTATTGTCTGGGAAGTGGTGGTTCCCTAAGGCTGCAGTATGTGTGAAAGAGTAGTTTGGAATTGTCCTGTTGTTAGTTGTGAGATTACTTTATAAATCATGCCCTCGGACTGTCTCACATTTAGCATTCATGCACCTCTGTGTCTGAAAATGCATTAGGTATGCCAGCTTTGTTTGTGTTCCGTGTTAAATGCTTTCTGTTTTGCGATTCGCTCAATACTTTACGAGTTAACAGCGTTTCTGAGGAAACTTCCAGCTGCAAAAGTCCTTAACTGAGGATCTGGGAAAATTTCACAGAGTATGGTCAGTCGGAGCAAAAGTAAGGAAGTCGTTCCTTTCTGCAGTGTTTCGCAATACTACCTTTCCCGTGAGCATCGAACACAGTAAAGGATTGTGCCACAGACTGCGACGGCAAGCTCCGCTAAAAAGTAATCCTTTAAAGCAGGTGTAAGCAACACAACGTTTTTGGGGGACACCGCGTGGAAACAGATACTTCGGTGTATCTCCTCCATGCTCAGCACATAGCCAAATATAAACAAGTCCGGTTCCCCAGTATTTGGCCCCAAACCCTCTCAACCCATCCTATCCAGAAACTCATGCAATTTTCAGAGCCTCCTCCGCTTCCTCTGGGAGCTCATTCCATACACGCACAACCTTCTGTGTGGGAAATGTGCCTCAGGTCCTTTGTCAATTTCAGCCCACTCACCTTAAACCTATGCTCTCGAGTTTTCAACTCACCCCAACTTGGGTAAAACACGTAAATACTCAGTTTCCAACCCTTCCATTAGATCATGTCGCAGTCGTTACGCTGCAGGGAAAGTCGTCCCAGCCTAGTCGACCTCGCCCTACGGTCCAAACATTGACCACATCCTTGTCTATATTTTATCATCAATTTCACGTGTCTTTTTTTTATGTTTTGAAGATGTCAATTACGCTGGACAACAACGAGCTATTGGAAACAGAAAGGTGAAACGAAGAATGGCTTCAACTTTCAGTGCTGGATGCCCCTGAGCTGCCGGATGGGCGGCTGCGGCTTGTTTCTGTAGTGTAGTGGTCATCACGTTCGCCTCACACGCGAAAGGTCCCCAGTTCGAAACTGGGCAGAAACTGCTTTGTTCTTCATCGGCAGCCTTTTACATGGACAAGAACGGTGCTTTCTTGCTTGCTTTCCCATCTGCAAACCTGCCTTCGAAGTTGCTTGAACAAATCTGCTCGCGTAGTGAAATGTAATGCAATTCCATTTAATGACTGTGCAAAGAATTGTAAAGTTTTTATCCAAACTGGTTCTGATCATATGCAATTCTGTTTGAGAGTGTAGTTACCCCCTTCTGATTCTTCTATGAAAAGCAGTACCGCATTTGCATTCCTTGCGCAGGCGGCTCGGTTCAAAGACAGGGAAGAAGCTGATGCGCTGGTGTCACAGTGCACCACGGATTCCTGAACTTGTCTGTCTGTTAAATGTACCCCAAAGGCGTCTCTGAAAGGCCTCGTTTGGAAGCTGTCTGTCGTTATTCAACGTACGAGAATTGGCACCAGAGGTCCTGAATCATGTTTTGGAGCAGTTCGCACTTGAGTGGCTCTTTCAATCAGCAACAGCAATGAAAGAAATTACACTCTCAGAGGAACCTCTGGACCTGTGCTTTCATGGTGTCGCTAGTATTAAGGTGCGCCCCGAGACCTAAGCCACGTTGGAACTGAAACGGAGGAATCGACAGAGAGGTTACAGAATGACATCGCATCCATTTGGTTTTCTTGAAATCACTGAGGAGCAGGAAAATGTAAACGGCGAAGTCGAGTGGGGAAGTCAGGCAGTTGCAGCTCTGGAGAAACTCCTTCTTTGTGACTCACTCAGCAACCAGACACGTGAAGGTGACTCAGAGGCGTGAGAGCTCTTCACATCGAGAACAAAAAGCAATCAAGGGCAGTTAGCACCTCTTCCGGAGTGGGGGTGGGGTGAGGTAATTACCTTTTGACTTTGTTACTATGTTGAGAAACTGCCTTTTAGACTGAGGTGAACAGAAAATGCATTTCTAATAAGCACCATGGAATTGAGCAAAATTTATTGAGTCGCTTCTCGTCGATTCCCACACAGGTTTCCAACTCAGTTGCTATCCATGTGGCTGATGTCCAGGAGTGAACATCTCTGCAGCAAATTGCACGGTTAGGGTAAAAGGCAAGGAAAGTGGCATCTCGAACTGGCTCCGAGGTCAGAGCATGCTCACAATGTGATCTGTCGTTCTCGAATAGGAATGCGACCTCCGGTTTTAGGGTGGAGTACATTGTTTGGGACTCTTTTTCTGCAAAACAGACACAGTGACTGAAATTACGCTGCACGGTATGATGTGGAACACGGCTTTGTGCATTTTCCCTGTAGTCCGGTGTGCTTCATGTTCCGCGTAAACGTGAAACTTGCCCTGTTTCAAGCAATGGGTGAAATCATTTAGCAAAGCAAGAATCGAAATTGCAGTAATGTCAAGCAGCCCGTGGTTATTTGACCAAATCATAACCGAACATATATTCTCACAGATACATTTGGAGCTGAAAGGAGTCTGAGAAGATAGACTCAGCTTACCATTGATTTTTGTCTGGATTGATGGGCTCTCATTATCTGCTGCGAAATTGATATTGTAGACGGGCACATCCCAGCAGCTGTGCGAGTCGGAGAGGGATCATGGAACCATTTTCATGTGACTTGGCATCTGTTGTTATGCAGGAGAGCACAGTTGGAAACGCAAGAAAATGGTGCGCGCGGCCGGCTGGTAGTGTGGCCGAGCGGTCTAAGGCGCTGGATCCAGGTTCCAATCTCGAAAGGGGCGTGGGTTCGAATCCCACCACTGCCATTTCTGCAGATCAACTCCAACGCTGCAGCTTTTTTGTTAAAATGCTGTTTCTGTCCCCACTGTATTGATGTTGAAAACAAAAGTAAAATGGCGTTGCTTCCCGGGGAATTAACTGTGGTGTGGGATAGTGCCGAATATTTCAAAGTGTCTCTGTCTGTCATGATCGTGTTCGCCTCCCGCGCAGAAAATCGCAAGCAGCTGTGCTGTTCCAGGCAAGTTGAGCTTGTACTGGAACCGAATGGAGACCGGTATTTCATCGCTGTTGTGAAACAAAGTCCTGGGGTGACTCGACTCGTCGTTATTTGGTTTTTCGGCCAATGGGAAAATCGTTCCAACGAATTTCGATGTGATATGTTGTTGAATTTCTCCCATTTCCTTCGTTTCCGTCCTGGAGACATCGGAAGGGAAAGGTAATCTAATCGAGACTGTGATTGGTGAAATTCACTTTTTATGGCCCATTCTTATTAGGTTCTTTCTTTCTCTCTTTTCAGTATTGTCTGGGAAGTGGTGGTTCCCTAAGGCTGCAGTATGTGTGAAAGAGTAGTTTGGAATTGTCCTGTTGTTAGTTGTGAGATTACTTTATAAATCATGCCCTCGGACTGTCTCACATTTAGCATTCATGCACCTCTGTGTCTGAAAATGCATTAGGTATGCCAGCTTTGTTTGTGTTCCGTGTTAAATGCTTTCTGTTTTGCGATTCGCTCAATACTTTACGAGTTAACAGCGTTTCTGAGGAAACTTCCAGCTGCAAAAGTCCTTAACTGAGGATCTGGGAAAATTTCACAGAGTATGGTCAGTCGGAGCAAAAGTAAGGAAGTCGTTCCTTTCTGCAGTGTTTCGCAATACTACCTTTCCCGTGAGCATCGAACACAGTAAAGGATTGTGCCACAGACTGCGACGGCAAGCTCCGCTAAAAAGTAATCCTTTAAAGCAGGTGTAAGCAACACAACGTTTTTGGGGGACACCGCGTGGAAACAGATACTTCGGTGTATCTCGTCCATGCTCAGCACATAGCCAAATATAAACAAGTCCGGTTCCCCAGTATTTGGCCCCAAACCCTCTCAACCCATCCTATCCAGAAACTCATGCAATTTTCAGAGCCTCCTCCGCTTCCTCTGGGAGCTCATTCCATACACGCACAACCTTCTGTGTGGGAAATGTGCCTCAGGTCCTTTGTCAATTTCAGCCCACTCACCTTAAACCTATGCTCTCGAGTTTTCAACTCACCCCAACTTGGGTAAAACACGTAAATACTCAGTTTCCAACCCTTCCATTAGATCATGTCGCAGTCGTTACGCTGCAGGGAAAGTCGTCCCAGCCTAGTCGACCTCGCCCTACGGTCCAAACATTGACCACATCCTTGTCTATATTTTATCATCAATTTCACGTGTCTCTTTTTTATGTTTTGAAGATGTCAATTACGCTGGACAACAACGAGCTATTGGAAACAGAAAGGTGAAACGAAGAATGGCTTCAACTTTCAGTGCTGGATGCCCCTGAGCTGCCGGATGGGCGGCTGCGGCTTGTTTCTGTAGTGTAGTGGTCATCACGTTCGCCTCACACGCGAAAGGTCCCCAGTTCGAAACTGGGCAGAAACTGCTTTGTTCTTCATCGGCAGCCTTTTACATGGACAAGAACGGTGCTTTCTTGCTTGCTTTCCCATCTGCAAACCTGCCTTCGAAGTTGCTTGAACAAATCTGCTCGCGTAGTGAAATGTAATGCAATTCCATTTAATGACTGTGCAAAGAATTGTAAAGTTTTTATCCAAACTGGTTCTGATCATATGCAATTCTGTTTGAGAGTGTAGTTACCCCCTTCTGATTCTTCTATGAAAAGCAGTACCGCATTTGCATTCCTTGCGCAGGCGGCTCGGTTCAAAGACAGGGAAGAAGCTGATGCGCTGGTGTCACAGTGCACCACGGATTCCTGAACTTGTCTGTCTGTTAAATGTACCCCAAAGGCGTCTCTGAAAGGCCTCGTTTGGAAGCTGTCTGTCGTTATTCAACGTACGAGAATTGGCACCAGAGGTCCTGAATCATGTTTTGGAGCAGTTCGCACTTGAGTGGCTCTTTCAATCAGCAACAGCAATGAAAGAAATTACACTCTCAGAGGAACCTCTGGACCTGTGCTTTCATGGTGTCGCTAGTATTAAGGTGCGCCCCGAGACCTAAGCCACGTTGGAACTGAAACGGAGGAATCGACAGAGAGGTTACAGAATGACATCGCATCCATTTGGTTTTCTTGAAATCACTGAGGAGCAGGAAAATGTAAACGGCGAAGTCGAGTGGGGAAGTCAGGCAGTTGCAGCTCTGGAGAAACTCCTTCTTTGTGACTCACTCAGCAACCAGACACGTGAAGGTGACTCAGAGGCGTGAGAGCTCTTCACATCGAGAACAAAAAGCAATCAAGGGCAGTTAGCACCTCTTCCGGAGTGGGGGTGGGGTGAGGTAATTACCTTTTGACTTTGTTACTATGTTGAGAAACTGCCTTTTAGACTGAGGTGAACAGAAAATGCATTTCTAATAAGCACCATGGAATTGAGCAAAATTTATTGAGTCGCTTCTCGTCGATTCCCACACAGGTTTCCAACTCAGTTGCTATCCATGTGGCTGATGTCCAGGAGTGAACATCTCTGCAGCAAATTGCACGGTTAGGGTAAAAGGCAAGGAAAGTGGCATCTCGAACTGGCTCCGAGGTCAGAGCATGCTCACAATGTGATCTGTCGTTCTCGAATAGGAATGCGACCTCCGGTTTTAGGGTGGAGTACATTGTTTGGGACTCTTTTTCTGCAAAACAGACACAGTGACTGAAATTACGCTGCACGGTATGATGTGGAACACGGCTTTGTGCATTTTCCCTGTAGTCCGGTGTGCTTCATGTTCCGCGTAAACGTGAAACTTGCCCTGTTTCAAGCAATGGGTGAAATCATTTAGCAAAGCAAGAATCGAAATTGCAGTAATGTCAAGCAGCCCGTGGTTATTTGACCAAATCATAACCGAACATATATTCTCACAGATACATTTGGAGCTGAAAGGAGTCTGAGAAGATAGACTCAGCTTACCATTGATTTTTGTCTGGATTGATGGGCTCTCATTATCTGCTGCGAAATTGATATTGTAGACGGGCACATCCCAGCAGCTGTGCGAGTCGGAGAGGGATCATGGAACCATTTTCATGTGACTTGGCATCTGTTGTTATGCAGGAGAGCACAGTTGGAAACGCAAGAAAATGGTGCGCGCGGCCGGCTGGTAGTGTGGCCGAGCGGTCTAAGGCGCTGGATCCAGGTTCCAATCTCGAAAGGGGCGTGGGTTCGAATCCCACCACTGCCATTTCTGCAGATCAACTCCAACGCTGCAGCTTTTTTGTTAAAATGCTGTTTCTGTCCCCACTGTATTGATGTTGAAAACAAAAGTAAAATGGCGTTGCTTCCCGGGGAATTAACTGTGGTGTGGGATAGTGCCGAATATTTCAAAGTGTCTCTGTCTGTCATGATCGTGTTCGCCTCCCGCGCAGAAAATCGCAAGCAGCTGTGCTGTTCCAGGCAAGTTGAGCTTGTACTGGAACCGAATGGAGACCGGTATTTCATCGCTGTTGTGAAACAAAGTCCTGGGGTGACTCGACTCGTCGTTATTTGGTTTTTCGGCCAATGGGAAAATCGTTCCAACGAATTTCGATGTGATATGTTGTTGAATTTCTCCCATTTCCTTCGTTTCCGTCCTGGAGACATCGGAAGGGAAAGGTAATCTAATCGAGACTGTGATTGGTGAAATTCACTTTTTATGGCCCATTCTTATTAGGTTCTTTCTTTCTCTCTTTTCAGTATTGTCTGGGAAGTGGTGGTTCCCTAAGGCTGCAGTATGTGTGAAAGAGTAGTTTGGAATTGTCCTGTTGTTAGTTGTGAGATTACTTTATAAATCATGCCCTCGGACTGTCTCACATTTAGCATTCATGCACCTCTGTGTCTGAAAATGCATTAGGTATGCCAGCTTTGTTTGTGTTCCGTGTTAAATGCTTTCTGTTTTGCGATTCGCTCAATACTTTACGAGTTAACAGCGTTTCTGAGGAAACTTCCAGCTGCAAAAGTCCTTAACTGAGGATCTGGGAAAATTTCACAGAGTATGGTCAGTCGGAGCAAAAGTAAGGAAGTCGTTCCTTTCTGCAGTGTTTCGCAATACTACCTTTCCCGTGAGCATCGAACACAGTAAAGGATTGTGCCACAGACTGCGACGGCAAGCTCCGCTAAAAAGTAATCCTTTAAAGCAGGTGTAAGCAACACAACGTTTTTGGGGGACACCGCGTGGAAACAGATACTTCGGTGTATCTCCTCCATGCTCAGCACATAGCCAAATATAAACAAGTCCGGTTCCCCAGTATTTGGCCCCAAACCCTCTCAACCCATCCTATCCAGAAACTCATGCAATTTTCAGAGCCTCCTCCGCTTCCTCTGGGAGCTCATTCCATACACGCACAACCTTCTGTGTGGGAAATGTGCCTCAGGTCCTTTGTCAATTTCAGCCCACTCACCTTAAACCTATGCTCTCGAGTTTTCAACTCACCCCAACTTGGGTAAAACACGTAAATACTCAGTTTCCAACCCTTCCATTAGATCATGTCGCAGTCGTTACGCTGCAGGGAAAGTCGTCCCAGCCTAGTCGACCTCGCCCTACGGTCCAAACATTGACCACATCCTTGTCTATATTTTATCATCAATTTCACGTGTCTCTTTTTTATGTTTTGAAGATGTCAATTACGCTGGACAACAACGAGCTATTGGAAACAGAAAGGTGAAACGAAGAATGGCTTCAACTTTCAGTGCTGGATGCCCCTGAGCTGCCGGATGGGCGGCTGCGGCTTGTTTCTGTAGTGTAGTGGTCATCACGTTCGCCTCACACGCGAAAGGTCCCCAGTTCGAAACTGGGCAGAAACTGCTTTGTTCTTCATCGGCAGCCTTTTACATGGACAAGAACGGTGCTTTCTTGCTTGCTTTCCCATCTGCAAACCTGCCTTCGAAGTTGCTTGAACAAATCTGCTCGCGTAGTGAAATGTAATGCAATTCCATTTAATGACTGTGCAAAGAATTGTAAAGTTTTTATCCAAACTGGTTCTGATCATATGCAATTCTGTTTGAGAGTGTAGTTACCCCCTTCTGATTCTTCTACGAAAAGCAGTACCGCATTTGCATTCCTTGCGCAGGCGGCTCGGTTCAAAGACAGGGAAGAAGCTGATGCGCTGGTGTCACAGTGCACCACGGATTCCTGAACTTGTCTGTCTGTTAAATGTACCCCAAAGGCGTCTCTGAAAGGCCTCGTTTGGAAGCTGTCTGTCGTTATTCAACGTACGAGAATTGGCACCAGAGGTCCTGAATCATGTTTTGGAGCAGTTCGCACTTGAGTGGCTCTTTCAATCAGCAACAGCAATGAAAGAAATTACACTCTCAGAGGAACCTCTGGACCTGTGCTTTCATGGTGTCGCTAGTATTAAGGTGCGCCCCGAGACCTAAGCCACGTTGGAACTGAAACGGAGGAATCGACAGAGAGGTTACAGAATGACATCGCATCCATTTGGTTTTCTTGAAATCACTGAGGAGCAGGAAAATGTAAACGGCGAAGTCGAGTGGGGAAGTCAGGCAGTTGCAGCTCTGGAGAAACTCCTTCTTTGTGACTCACTCAGCAACCAGACACGTGAAGGTGACTCAGAGGCGTGAGAGCTCTTCACATCGAGAACAAAAAGCAATCAAGGGCAGTTAGCACCTCTTCCGGAGTGGGGGTGGGGTGAGGTAATTACCTTTTGACTTTGTTACTATGTTGAGAAACTGCCTTTTAGACTGAGGTGAACAGAAAATGCATTTCTAATAAGCACCATGGAATTGAGCAAAATTTATTGAGTCGCTTCTCGTCGATTCCCACACAGGTTTCCAACTCAGTTGCTATCCATGTGGCTGATGTCCAGGAGTGAACATCTCTGCAGCAAATTGCACGGTTAGGGTAAAAGGCAAGGAAAGTGGCATCTCGAACTGGCTCCGAGGTCAGAGCATGCTCACAATGTGATCTGTCGTTCTCGAATAGGAATGCGACCTCCGGTTTTAGGGTGGAGTACATTGTTTGGGACTCTTTTTCTGCAAAACAGACACAGTGACTGAAATTACGCTGCACGGTATGATGTGGAACACGGCTTTGTGCATTTTCCCTGTAGTCCGGTGTGCTTCATGTTCCGCGTAAACGTGAAACTTGCCCTGTTTCAAGCAATGGGTGAAATCATTTAGCAAAGCAAGAATCGAAATTGCAGTAATGTCAAGCAGCCCGTGGTTATTTGACCAAATCATAACCGAACATATATTCTCACAGATACATTTGGAGCTGAAAGGAGTCTGAGAAGATAGACTCAGCTTACCATTGATTTTTGTCTGGATTGATGGGCTCTCATTATCTGCTGCGAAATTGATATTGTAGACGGGCACATCCCAGCAGCTGTGCGAGTCGGAGAGGGATCATGGAACCATTTTCATGTGACTTGGCATCTGTTGTTATGCAGGAGAGCACAGTTGGAAACGCAAGAAAATGGTGCGCGCGGCCGGCTGGTAGTGTGGCCGAGCGGTCTAAGGCGCTGGATCCAGGTTCCAATCTCGAAAGGGGCGTGGGTTCGAATCCCACCACTGCCATTTCTGCAGATCAACTCCAACGCTGCAGCTTTTTTGTTAAAATGCTGTTTCTGTCCCCACTGTATTGATGTTGAAAACAAAAGTAAAATGGCGTTGCTTCCCGGGGAATTAACTGTGGTGTGGGATAGTGCCGAATATTTCAAAGTGTCTCTGTCTGTCATGATCGTGTTCGCCTCCCGCGCAGAAAATCGCAAGCAGCTGTGCTGTTCCAGGCAAGTTGAGCTTGTACTGGAACCGAATGGAGACCGGTATTTCATCGCTGTTGTGAAACAAAGTCCTGGGGTGACTCGACTCGTCGTTATTTGGTTTTTCGGCCAATGGGAAAATCGTTCCAACGAATTTCGATGTGATATGTTGTTGAATTTCTCCCATTTCCTTCGTTTCCGTCCTGGAGACATCGGAAGGGAAAGGTAATCTAATCGAGACTGTGATTGGTGAAATTCACTTTTTATGGCCCATTCTTATTAGGTTCTTTCTTTCTCTCTTTTCAGTATTGTCTGGGAAGTGGTGGTTCCCTAAGGCTGCAGTATGTGTGAAAGAGTAGTTTGGAATTGTCCTGTTGTTAGTTGTGAGATTACTTTATAAATCATGCCCTCGGACTGTCTCACATTTAGCATTCATGCACCTCTGTGTCTGAAAATGCATTAGGTATGCCAGCTTTGTTTGTGTTCCGTGTTAAATGCTTTCTGTTTTGCGATTCGCTCAATACTTTACGAGTTAACAGCGTTTCTGAGGAAACTTCCAGCTGCAAAAGTCCTTAACTGAGGATCTGGGAAAATTTCACAGAGTATGGTCAGTCGGAGCAAAAGTAAGGAAGTCGTTCCTTTCTGCAGTGTTTCGCAATACTACCTTTCCCGTGAGCATCGAACACAGTAAAGGATTGTGCCACAGACTGCGACGGCAAGCTCCGCTAAAAAGTAATCCTTTAAAGCAGGTGTAAGCAACACAACGTTTTTGGGGGACACCGCGTGGAAACAGATACTTCGGTGTATCTCGTCCATGCTCAGCACATAGCCAAATATAAACAAGTCCGGTTCCCCAGTATTTGGCCCCAAACCCTCTCAACCCATCCTATCCAGAAACTCATGCAATTTTCAGAGCCTCCTCCGCTTCCTCTGGGAGCTCATTCCATACACGCACAACCTTCTGTGTGGGAAATGTGCCTCAGGTCCTTTGTCAATTTCAGCCCACTCACCTTAAACCTATGCTCTCGAGTTTTCAACTCACCCCAACTTGGGTAAAACACGTAAATACTCAGTTTCCAACCCTTCCATTAGATCATGTCGCAGTCGTTACGCTGCAGGGAAAGTCGTCCCAGCCTAGTCGACCTCGCCCTACGGTCCAAACATTGACCACATCCTTGTCTATATTTTATCATCAATTTCACGTGTCTCTTTTTTATGTTTTGAAGATGTCAATTACGCTGGACAACAACGAGCTATTGGAAACAGAAAGGTGAAACGAAGAATGGCTTCAACTTTCAGTGCTGGATGCCCCTGAGCTGCCGGATGGGCGGCTGCGGCTTGTTTCTGTAGTGTAGTGGTCATCACGTTCGCCTCACACGCGAAAGGTCCCCAGTTCGAAACTGGGCAGAAACTGCTTTGTTCTTCATCGGCAGCCTTTTACATGGACAAGAACGGTGCTTTCTTGCTTGCTTTCCCATCTGCAAACCTGCCTTCGAAGTTGCTTGAACAAATCTGCTCGCGTAGTGAAATGTAATGCAATTCCATTTAATGACTGTGCAAAGAATTGTAAAGTTTTTATCCAAACTGGTTCTGATCATATGCAATTCTGTTTGAGAGTGTAGTTACCCCCTTCTGATTCTTCTACGAAAAGCAGTACCGCATTTGCATTCCTTGCGCAGGCGGCTCGGTTCAAAGACAGGGAAGAAGCTGATGCGCTGGTGTCACAGTCCACCACGGATTCCTGAACTTGTCTGTCTGTTAAATGTACCCCAAAGGCGTCTCTGAAAGGCCTCGTTTGGAAGCTGTCTGTCGTTATTCAACGTACGAGAATTGGCACCAGAGGTCCTGAATCATGTTTTGGAGCAGTTCGCACTTGAGTGGCTCTTTCAATCAGCAACAGCAATGAAAGAAATTACACTCTCAGAGGAACCTCTGGACCTGTGCTTTCATGGTGTCGCTAGTATTAAGGTGCGCCCCGAGACCTAAGCCACGTTGGAACTGAAACGGAGGAATCGACAGAGAGGTTTCAGAATGACATCGCATCCATTTGGTTTTCTTGAAATCACTGAGGAGCAGGAAAATGTAAACGGCGAAGTCGAGTGGGGAAGTCAGGCAGTTGCAGCTCTGGAGAAACTCCTTCTTTGTGACTCACTCAGCAACCAGACACGTGAAGGTGACTCAGAGGCGTGAGAGCTCTTCACATCGAGAACAAAAAGCAATCAAGGGCAGTTAGCACCTCTTCCGGAGTGGGGGTGGGGTGAGGTAATTACCTTTTGACTTTGTTACTATGTTGAGAAACTGCCTTTTAGATTGAGGTGAACAGAAAATGCATTTCTAATAAGCACCATGGAATTGAGCAAAATTTATTGAGTCGCTTCTCGTCGATTCCCACACAGGTTTCCAACTCAGTTGCTATCCATGTGGCTGATGTCCAGGAGTGAACATCTCTGCAGCAAATTGCACGGTTAGGGTAAAAGGCAAGGAAAGTGGCATCTCGAACTGGCTCCGAGGTCAGAGCATGCTCACAATGTGATCTGTCGTTCTCGAATAGGAATGCGACCTCCGGTTTTAGGGTGGAGTACATTGTTTGGGACTCTTTTTCTGCAAAACAGACACAGTGACTGAAATTACGCTGCACGGTATGATGTGGAACACGGCTTTGTGCATTTTCCCTGTAGTCCGGTGTGCTTCATGTTCCGCGTAAACGTGAAACTTGCCCTGTTTCAAGCAATGGGTGAAATCATTTAGCAAAGCAAGAATCGAAATTGCAGTAATGTCAAGCAGCTCGTGGTTATTTGACCAAATCATAACCGAACATATATTCTCACAGATACATTTGGAGCTGAAAGGAGTCTGAGAAGATAGACTCAGCTTACCATTGATTTTTGTCTGGATTGATGGGCTCTCATTATCTGCTGCGAAATTGATATTGTAGACGGGCACATCCCAGCAGCTGTGCGAGTCGGAGAGGGATCATGGAACCATTTTCATGTGACTTGGCATCTGTTGTTATGCAGGAGAGCACAGTTGGAAACGCAAGAAAATGGTGCGCGCGGCCGGCTGGTAGTGTGGCCGAGCGGTCTAAGGCGCTGGATCCAGGTTCCAGTCTCGAAAGGGGCGTGGGTTCGAATCCCACCACTGCCATTTCTGCAGATCAACTCCAACGCTGCAGCTTTTTTGTTAAAATGCTGTTTCTGTCCCCACTGTATTGATGTTGAAAACAAAAGTAAAATGGCTTTGCTTCCCGGGGAATTAACTGTGGTGTGGGATAGTGCCGAATATTTCAAAGTGTCTCTGTCTGTCATGATCGTGTTCGCCTCCCGCGCAGAAAATCGCAAGCAGCTGTGCTGTTCCAGGCAAGTTGAGCTTGTACTGGAACCGAATGGAGACCGGTATTTCATCGCTGTTGTGAAACAAAGTCCTGGGGTGACTCGACTCGTCGTTATTTGGTTTTTCGGCCAATGGGAAAATCGTTCCAACGAATTTCGATGTGATATGTTGTTGAATTTCTCCCATTTCCTTCGTTTCCGTCCTGGAGACATCGGAAGGGAAAGGTAATCTAATCGAGACTGTGATTGGTGAAATTCACTTTTTATGGCCCATTCTTATTAGGTTCTTTCTTTCTCTCTTTTCAGTATTGTCTGGGAAGTGGTGGTTCCCTAAGGCTGCAGTATGTGTGAAAGAGTAGTTTGGAATTGTCCTGTTGTTAGTTGTGAGATTACTTTATAAATCATGCCCTCGGACTGTCTCACATTTAGCATTCATGCACCTCTGTGTCTGAAAATGCATTAGGTATGCCAGCTTTGTTTGTGTTCCGTGTTAAATGCTTTCTGTTTTGCGATTCGCTCAATACTTTACGAGTTAACAGCGTTTCTGAGGAAACTTCCAGCTGCAAAAGTCCTTAACTGAGGATCTGGGAAAATTTCACAGAGTATGGTCAGTCGGAGCAAAAGTAAGGAAGTCGTTCCTTTCTGCAGTGTTTCGCAATACTACCTTTCCCGTGAGCATCGAACACAGTAAAGGATTGTGCCACAGACTGCGACGGCAAGCTCCGCTAAAAAGTAATCCTTTAAAGCAGGTGTAAGCAACACAACGTTTTTGGGGGACACCGCGTGGAAACAGATACTTCGGTGTATCTCGTCCATGCTCAGCACATAGCCAAATATAAACAAGTCCGGTTCCCCAGTATTTGGCCCCAAACCCTCTCAACCCATCCTATCCAGAAACTCATGCAATTTTCAGAGCCTCCTCCGCTTCCTCTGGGAGCTCATTCCATACACGCACAACCTTCTGTGTGGGAAATGTGCCTCAGGTCCTTTGTCAATTTCAGCCCACTCACCTTAAACCTATGCTCTCGAGTTTTCAACTCACCCCAACTTGGGTAAAACACGTAAATACTCAGTTTCCAACCCTTCCATTAGATCATGTCGCAGTCGTTACGCTGCAGGGAAAGTCGTCCCAGCCTAGTCGACCTCGCCCTACGGTCCAAACATTGACCACATCCTTGTCTATATTTTATCATCAATTTCACGTGTCTTTTTTTTATGTTTTGAAGATGTCAATTACGCTGGACAACAACGAGCTATTGGAAACAGAAAGGTGAAACGAAGAATGGCTTCAACTTTCAGTGCTGGATGCCCCTGAGCTGCCGGATGGGCGGCTGCGGCTTGTTTCTGTAGTGTAGTGGTCATCACGTTCGCCTCACACGCGAAAGGTCCCCAGTTCGAAACTGGGCAGAAACTGCTTTGTTCTTCATCGGCAGCCTTTTACATGGACAAGAACGGTGCTTTCTTGCTTGCTTTCCCATCTGCAAACCTGCCTTCGAAGTTGCTTGAACAAATCTGCTGGCGTAGTGAAATGTAATGCAATTCCATTTAATGACTGTGCAAAGAATTGTAAAGTTTTTATCCAAACTGGTTCTGATCATATGCAATTCTGTTTGAGAGTGTAGTTACCCCCTTCTGATTCTTCTACGAAAAGCAGTACCGCATTTGCATTCCTTGCGCAGGCGGCTCGGTTCAAAGACAGGGAAGAAGCTGATGCGCTGGTGTCACAGTGCACCACGGATTCCTGAACTTGTCTGTCTGTTAAATGTACCCCAAAGGCGTCTCTGAAAGGCCTCGTTTGGAAGCTGTCTGTCGTTATTCAACGTACGAGAATTGGCACCAGAGGTCCTGAATCATGTTTTGGAGCAGTTCGCACTTGAGTGGCTCTTTCAATCAGCAACAGCAATGAAAGAAATTACACTCTCAGAGGAACCTCTGGACCTGTGCTTTCATGGTGTCGCTAGTATTAAGGTGCGCCCCGAGACCTAAGCCACGTTGGAACTGAAACGGAGGAATCGACAGAGAGGTTACAGAATGACATCGCATCCATTTGGTTTTCTTGAAATCACTGAGGAGCAGGAAAATGTAAACGGCGAAGTCGAGTGGGGAAGTCAGGCAGTTGCAGCTCTGGAGAAACTCCTTCTTTGTGACTCACTCAGCAACCAGACACGTGAAGGTGACTCAGAGGCGTGAGAGCTCTTCACATCGAGAACAAAAAGCAATCAAGGGCAGTTAGCACCTCTTCCGGAGTGGGGGTGGGGTGAGGTAATTACCTTTTGACTTTGTTACTATGTTGAGAAACTGCCTTTTAGACTGAGGTGAACAGAAAATGCATTTCTAATAAGCACCATGGAATTGAGCAAAATTTATTGAGTCGCTTCTCGTCGATTCCCACACAGGTTTCCAACTCAGTTGCTATCCATGTGGCTGATGTCCAGGAGTGAACATCTCTGCAGCAAATTGCACGGTTAGGGTAAAAGGCAAGGAAAGTGGCATCTCGAACTGGCTCCGAGGTCAGAGCATGCTCACAATGTGATCTGTCGTTCTCGAATAGGAATGCGACCTCCGGTTTTAGGGTGGAGTACATTGTTTGGGACTCTTTTTCTGCAAAACAGACACAGTGACTGAAATTACGCTGCACGGTATGATGTGGAACACGGCTTTGTGCATTTTCCCTGTAGTCCGGTGTGCTTCATGTTCCGCGTAAACGTGAAACTTGCCCTGTTTCAAGCAATGGGTGAAATCATTTAGCAAAGCAAGAATCGAAATTGCAGTAATGTCAAGCAGCTCGTGGTTATTTGACCAAATCATAACCGAACATATATTCTCACAGATACATTTGGAGCTGAAAGGAGTCTGAGAAGATAGACTCAGCTTACCATTGATTTTTGTCTGGATTGATGGGCTCTCATTATCTGCTGCGAAATTGATATTGTAGACGGGCACATCCCAGCAGCTGTGCGAGTCGGAGAGGGATCATGGAACCATTTTCATGTGACTTGGCATCTGTTGTTATGCAGGAGAGCACAGTTGGAAACGCAAGAAAATGGTGCGCGCGGCCGGCTGGTAGTGTGGCCGAGCGGTCTAAGGCGCTGGATCCAGGTTCCAGTCTCGAAAGGGGCGTGGGTTCGAATCCCACCACTGCCATTTCTGCAGATCAACTCCAACGCTGCAGCTTTTTTGTTAAAATGCTGTTTCTGTCCCCACTGTATTGATGTTGAAAACAAAAGTAAAATGGCTTTGCTTCCCGGGGAATTAACTGTGGTGTGGGATAGTGCCGAATATTTCAAAGTGTCTCTGTCTGTCATGATCGTGTTCGCCTCCCGCGCAGAAAATCGCAAGCAGCTGTGCTGTTCCAGGCAAGTTGAGCTTGTACTGGAACCGAATGGAGACCGGTATTTCATCGCTGTTGTGAAACAAAGTCCTGGGGTGACTCGACTCGTCGTTATTTGGTTTTTCGGCCAATGGGAAAATCGTTCCAACGAATTTCGATGTGATATGTTGTTGAATTTCTCCCATTTCCTTCGTTTCCGTCCTGGAGACATCGGAAGGGAAAGGTAATCTAATCGAGACTGTGATTGGTGAAATTCACTTTTTATGGCCCATTCTTATTAGGTTCTTTCTTTCTCTCTTTTCAGTATTGTCTGGGAAGTGGTGGTTCCCTAAGGCTGCAGTATGTGTGAAAGAGTAGTTTGGAATTGTCCTGTTGTTAGTTGTGAGATTACTTTATAAATCATGCCCTCGGACTGTCTCACATTTAGCATTCATGCACCTCTGTGTCTGAAAATGCATTAGGTATGCCAGCTTTGTTTGTGTTCCGTGTTAAATGCTTTCTGTTTTGCGATTCGCTCAATACTTTACGAGTTAACAGCGTTTCTGAGGAAACTTCCAGCTGCAAAAGTCCTTAACTGAGGATCTGGGAAAATTTCACAGAGTATGGTCAGTCGGAGCAAAAGTAAGGAAGTCGTTCCTTTCTGCAGTGTTTCGCAATACTACCTTTCCCGTGAGCATCGAACACAGTAAAGGATTGTGCCACAGACTGCGACGGCAAGCTCCGCTAAAAAGTAATCCTTTAAAGCAGGTGTAAGCAACACAACGTTTTTGGGGGACACCGCGTGGAAACAGATACTTCGGTGTATCTCCTCCATGCTCAGCACATAGCCAAATATAAACAAGTCCGGTTCCCCAGTATTTGGCCCCAAACCCTCTCAACCCATCCTATCCAGAAACTCATGCAATTTTCAGAGCCTCCTCCGCTTCCTCTGGGAGCTCATTCCATACACGCACAACCTTCTGTGTGGGAAATGTGCCTCAGGTCCTTTGTCAATTTCAGCCCACTCACCTTAAACCTATGCTCTCGAGTTTTCAACTCACCCCAACTTGGGTAAAACACGTAAATACTCAGTTTCCAACCCTTCCATTAGATCATGTCGCAGTCGTTACGCTGCAGGGAAAGTCGTCCCAGCCTAGTCGACCTCGCCCTACGGTCCAAACATTGACCACATCCTTGTCTATATTTTATCATCAATTTCACGTGTCTTTTTTTTATGTTTTGAAGATGTCAATTACGCTGGACAACAACGAGCTATTGGAAACAGAAAGGTGAAACGAAGAATGGCTTCAACTTTCAGTGCTGGATGCCCCTGAGCTGCCGGATGGGCGGCTGCGGCTTGTTTCTGTAGTGTAGTGGTCATCACGTTCGCCTCACACGCGAAAGGTCCCCAGTTCGAAACTGGGCAGAAACTGCTTTGTTCTTCATCGGCAGCCTTTTACATGGACAAGAACGGTGCTTTCTTGCTTGCTTTCCCATCTGCAAACCTGCCTTCGAAGTTGCTTGAACAAATCTGCTCGCGTAGTGAAATGTAATGCAATTCCATTTAATGACTGTGCAAAGAATTGTAAAGTTTTTATCCAAACTGGTTCTGATCATATGCAATTCTGTTTGAGAGTGTAGTTACCCCCTTCTGATTCTTCTACGAAAAGCAGTACCGCATTTGCATTCCTTGCGCAGGCGGCCCGGTTCAAAGACAGGGAAGAAGCTGATGCGCTGGTGTCACAGTGCACCACGGATTCCTGAACTTGTCTGTCTGTTAAATGTACCCCAAAGGCGTCTCTGAAAGGCCTCGTTTGGAAGCTGTCTGTCGTTATTCAACGTACGAGAATTGGCACCAGAGGTCCTGAATCATGTTTTGGAGCAGTTCGCACTTGAGTGGCTCTTTCAATCAGCAACAGCAATGAAAGAAATTACACTCTCAGAGGAACCTCTGGACCTGTGCTTTCATGGTGTCGCTAGTATTAAGGTGCGCCCCGAGACCTAAGCCACGTTGGAACTGAAACGGAGGAATCGACAGAGAGGTTACAGAATGACATCGCATCCATTTGGTTTTCTTGAAATCACTGAGGAGCAGGAAAATGTAAACGGCGAAGTCGAGTGGGGAAGTCAGGCAGTTGCAGCTCTGGAGAAACTCCTTCTTTGTGACTCACTCAGCAACCAGACACGTGAAGGTGACTCAGAGGCGTGAGAGCTCTTCACATCGAGAACAAAAAGCAATCAAGGGCAGTTAGCACCTCTTCCGGAGTGGGGGTGGGGTGAGGTAATTACCTTTTGACTTTGTTACTATGTTGAGAAACTGCCTTTTAGATTGAGGTGAACAGAAAATGCATTTCTAATAAGCACCATGGAATTGAGCAAAATTTATTGAGTCGCTTCTCGTCGATTCCCACACAGGTTTCCAACTCAGTTGCTATCCATGTGGCTGATGTCCAGGAGTGAACATCTCTGCAGCAAATTGCACGGTTAGGGTAAAAGGCAAGGAAAGTGGCATCTCGAACTGGCTCCGAGGTCAGAGCATGCTCACAATGTGATCTGTCGTTCTCGAATAGGAATGCGACCTCCGGTTTTAGGGTGGAGTACATTGTTTGGGACTCTTTTTCTGCAAAACAGACACAGTGACTGAAATTACGCTGCACGGTATGATGTGGAACACGGCTTTGTGCATTTTCCCTGTAGTCCGGTGTGCTTCATGTTCCGCGTAAACGTGAAACTTGCCCTGTTTCAAGCAATGGGTGAAATCATTTAGCAAAGCAAGAATCGAAATTGCAGTAATGTCAAGCAGCTCGTGGTTATTTGACCAAATCATAACCGAACATATATTCTCACAGATACATTTGGAGCTGAAAGGAGTCTGAGAAGATAGACTCAGCTTACCATTGATTTTTGTCTGGATTGATGGGCTCTCATTATCTGCTGCGAAATTGATATTGTAGACGGGCACATCCCAGCAGCTGTACGAGTCGGAGAGGGATCATGGAACCATTTTCATGTGACTTGGCATCTGTTGTTATGCAGGAGAGCACAGTTGGAAACGCAAGAAAATGGTGCGCGCGGCCGGCTGGTAGTGTGGCCGAGCGGTCTAAGGCGCTGGATCCAGGTTCCAGTCTCGAAAGGGGCGTGGGTTCGAATCCCACCACTGCCATTTCTGCAGATCAACTCCAACGCTGCAGCTTTTTTGTTAAAATGCTGTTTCTGTCCCCACTGTATTGATGTTGAAAACAAAAGTAAAATGGCTTTGCTTCCCGGGGAATTAACTGTGGTGTGGGATAGTGCCGAATATTTCAAAGTGTCTCTGTCTGTCATGATCGTGTTCGCCTCCCGCGCAGAAAATCGCAAGCAGCTGTGCTGTTCAAGGCAAGTTGAGCTTGTACTGGAACCGAATGGAGACCGGTATTTCATCGCTGTTGTGAAACAAAGTCCTGGGGTGACTCGACTCGTCGTTATTTGGTTTTTCGGCCAATGGGAAAATCGTTCCAACGAATTTCGATGTGATATGTTGTTGAATTTCTCCCATTTCCTTTGTTTCCGTCCTGGAGACATCGGAAGGGAAAGGTAATCTAATCGAGACTGTGATTGGTGAAATTCACTTTTTATGGCCCATTCTTATTAGGTTCTTTCTTTCTCTCTTTTCAGTATTGTCTGGGAAGTGGTGGTTCCCTAAGGCTGCAGTATGTGTGAAAGAGTAGTTTGGAATTGTCCTGTTGTTAGTTGTGAGATTACTTTATAAATCATGCCCTCGGACTGTCTCACATTTAGCATTCATGCACCTCTGTGTCTGAAAATGCATTAGGTATGCCAGCTTTGTTTGTGTTCCGTGTTAAATGCTTTCTGTTTTGCGATTCGCTCAATACTTTACGAGTTAACAGCGTTTCTGAGGAAACTTCCAGCTGCAAAAGTCCTTAACTGAGGATCTGGGAAAATTTCACAGAGTATGGTCAGTCGGAGCAAAAGTAAGGAAGTCGTTCCTTTCTGCAGTGTTTCGCAATACTACCTTTCCCGTGAGCATCGAACACAGTAAAGGATTGTGCCACAGACTGCGACGGCAAGCTCCGCTAAAAAGTAATCCTTTAAAGCAGGTGTAAGCAACACAACGTTTTTGGGGGACACCGCGTGGAAACAGATACTTCGGTGTATCTCGTCCATGCTCAGCACATAGCCAAATATAAACAAGTCCGGTTCCCCAGTATTTGGCCCCAAACCCTCTCAACCCATCCTATCCAGAAACTCATGCAATTTTCAGAGCCTCCTCCGCTTCCTCTGGGAGCTCATTCCATACACGCACAACCTTCTGTGTGGGAAATGTGCCTCAGGTCCTTTGTCAATTTCAGCCCACTCACCTTAAACCTATGCTCTCGAGTTTTCAACTCACCCCAACTTGGGTAAAACACGTAAATACTCAGTTTCCAACCCTTCCATTAGATCATGTCGCAGTCGTTACGCTGCAGGGAAAGTCGTCCCAGCCTAGTCGACCTCGCCCTACGGTCCAAACATTGACCACATCCTTGTCTATATTTTATCATCAATTTCACGTGTCTTTTTTTTATGTTTTGAAGATGTCAATTACGCTGGACAACAACGAGCTATTGGAAACAGAAAGGTGAAACGAAGAATGGCTTCAACTTTCAGTGCTGGATGCCCCTGAGCTGCCGGATGGGCGGCTGCGGCTTGTTTCTGTAGTGTAGTGGTCATCACGTTCGCCTCACGCGCGAAAGGTCCCCAGTTCGAAACTGGGCAGAAACTGCTTTGTTCTTCATCGGCAGCCTTTTACATGGACAAGAACGGTGCTTTCTTGCTTGCTTTCCCATCTGCAAACCTGCCTTCGAAGTTGCTTGAACAAATCTGCTCGCGTAGTGAAATGTAATGCAATTCCATTTAATGACTGTGCAAAGAATTGTAAAGTTTTTATCCAAACTGGTTCTGATCATATGCAATTCTGTTTGAGAGTGTAGTTACCCCCTTCTGATTCTTCTACGAAAAGCAGTACCGCATTTGCATTCCTTGCGCAGGCGGCTCGGTTCAAAGACAGGGAAGAAGCTGATGCGCTGGTGTCACAGTGCACCACGGATTCCTGAACTTGTCTGTCTGTTAAATGTACCCCAAAGGCGTCTCTGAAAGGCCTCGTTTGGAAGCTGTCTGTCGTTATTCAACGTACGAGAATTGGCACCAGAGGTCCTGAATCATGTTTTGGAGCAGTTCGCACTTGAGTGGCTCTTTCAATCAGCAACAGCAATGAAAGAAATTACACTCTCAGAGGAACCTCTGGACCTGTGCTTTCATGGTGTCGCTAGTATTAAGGTGCGCCCCGAGACCTAAGCCACGTTGGAACTGAAACGGAGGAATCGACAGAGAGGTTACAGAATGACATCGCATCCATTTGGTTTTCTTGAAATCACTGAGGAGCAGGAAAATGTAAACGGCGAAGTCGAGTGGGGAAGTCAGGCAGTTGCAGCTCTGGAGAAACTCCTTCTTTGTGACTCACTCAGCAACCAGACACGTGAAGGTGACTCAGAGGCGTGAGAGCTCTTCACATCGAGAACAAAAAGCAATCAAGGGCAGTTAGCACCTCTTCCGGAGTGGGGGTGGGGTGAGGTAATTACCTTTTGACTTTGTTACTATGTTGAGAAACTGCCTTTTAGATTGAGGTGAACAGAAAATGCATTTCTAATAAGCACCATGGAATTGAGCAAAATTTATTGAGTCGCTTCTCGTCGATTCCCACACAGGTTTCCAACTCAGTTGCTATCCATGTGGCTGATGTCCAGGAGTGAACATCTCTGCAGCAAATTGCACGGTTAGGGTAAAAGGCAAGGAAAGTGGCATCTCGAACTGGCTCCGAGGTCAGAGCATGCTCACAATGTGATCTGTCGTTCTCGAATAGGAATGCGACCTCCGGTTTTAGGGTGGAGTACATTGTTTGGGACTCTTTTTCTGCAAAACAGACACAGTGACTGAAATTACGCTGCACGGTATGATGTGGAACACGGCTTTGTGCATTTTCCCTGTAGTCCGGTGTGCTTCATGTTCCGCGTAAACGTGAAACTTGCCCTGTTTCAAGCAATGGGTGAAATCATTTAGCAAAGCAAGAATCGAAATTGCAGTAATGTCAAGCAGCTCGTGGTTATTTGACCAAATCATAACCGAACATATATTCTCACAGATACATTTGGAGCTGAAAGGAGTCTGAGAAGATAGACTCAGCTTACCATTGATTTTTGTCTGGATTGATGGGCTCTCATTATCTGCTGCGAAATTGATATTGTAGCCGGGCACATCCCAGCAGCTGTACGAGTCGGAGAGGGATCATGGAACCATTTTCATGTGACTTGGCATCTGTTGTTATGCAGGAGAGCACAGTTGGAAACGCAAGAAAATGGTGCGCGCGGCCGGCTGGTAGTGTGGCCGAGCGGTCTAAGGCGCTGGATCCAGGTTCCAGTCTCGAAAGGGGCGTGGGTTCGAATCCCACCACTGCCATTTCTGCAGATCAACTCCAACGCTGCAGCTTTTTTGTTAAAATGCTGTTTCTGTCCCCACTGTATTGATGTTGAAAACAAAAGTAAAATGGCTTTGCTTCCCGGGGAATTAACTGTGGTGTGGGATAGTGCCGAATATTTCAAAGTGTCTCTGTCTGTCATGATCGTGTTCGCCTCCCGCGCAGAAAATCGCAAGCAGCTGTGCTGTTCCAGGCAAGTTGAGCTTGTACTGGAACCGAATGGAGACCGGTATTTCATCGCTGTTGTGAAACAAAGTCCTGGGGTGACTCGACTCGTCGTTATTTGGTTTTTCGGCCAATGGGAAAATCGTTCCAACGAATTTCGATGTGATATGTTGTTGAATTTCTCCCATTTCCTTCGTTTCCGTCCTGGAGACATCGGAAGGGAAAGGTAATCTAATCGAGACTGTGATTGGTGAAATTCACTTTTTATGGCCCATTCTTATTAGGTTCTTTCTTTCTCTCTTTTCAGTATTGTCTGGGAAGTGGTGGTTCCCTAAGGCTGCAGTATGTGTGAAAGAGTAGTTTGGAATTGTCCTGTTGTTAGTTGTGAGATTACTTTATAAATCATGCCCTCGGACTGTCTCACATTTAGCATTCATGCACCTCTGTGTCTGAAAATGCATTAGGTATGCCAGCTTTGTTTGTGTTCCGTGTTAAATGCTTTCTGTTTTGCGATTCGCTCAATACTTTACGAGTTAACAGCGTTTCTGAGGAAACTTCCAGCTGCAAAAGTCCTTAACTGAGGATCTGGGAAAATTTCACAGAGTATGGTCAGTCGGAGCAAAAGTAAGGAAGTCGTTCCTTTCTGCAGTGTTTCGCAATACTACCTTTCCCGTGAGCATCGAACACAGTAAAGGATTGTGCCACAGACTGCGACGGCAAGCTCCGCTAAAAAGTAATCCTTTAAAGCAGGTGTAAGCAACACAACGTTTTTGGGGGACACCGCGTGGAAACAGATACTTCGGTGTATCTCGTCCATGCTCAGCACATAGCCAAATATAAACAAGTCCGGTTCCCCAGTATTTGGCCCCAAACCCTCTCAACCCATCCTATCCAGAAACTCATGCAATTTTCAGAGCCTCCTCCGCTTCCTCTGGGAGCTCATTCCATACACGCACAACCTTCTGTGTGGGAAATGTGCCTCAGGTCCTTTGTCAATTTCAGCCCACTCACCTTAAACCTATGCTCTCGAGTTTTCAACTCACCCCAACTTGGGTAAAACACGTAAATACTCAGTTTCCAACCCTTCCATTAGATCATGTCGCAGTCGTTACGCTGCAGGGAAAGTCGTCCCAGCCTAGTCGACCTCGCCCTACGGTCCAAACATTGACCACATCCTTGTCTATATTTTATCATCAATTTCACGTGTCTTTTTTTTATGTTTTGAAGATGTCAATTACGCTGGACAACAACGAGCTATTGGAAACAGAAAGGTGAAACGAAGAATGGCTTCAACTTTCAGTGCTGGATGCCCCTGAGCTGCCGGATGGGCGGCTGCGGCTTGTTTCTGTAGTGTAGTGGTCATCACGTTCGCCTCACGCGCGAAAGGTCCCCAGTTCGAAACTGGGCAGAAACTGCTTTGTTCTTCATCGGCAGCCTTTTACATGGACAAGAACGGTGCTTTCTTGCTTGCTTTCCCATCTGCAAACCTGCCTTCGAAGTTGCTTGAACAAATCTGCTCGCGTAGTGAAATGTAATGCAATTCCATTTAATGACTGTGCAAAGAATTGTAAAGTTTTTATCCAAACTGGTTCTGATCATATGCAATTCTGTTTGAGAGTGTAGTTACCCCCTTCTGATTCTTCTACGAAAAGCAGTACCGCATTTGCATTCCTTGCGCAGGCGGCTCGGTTCAAAGACAGGGAAGAAGCTGATGCGCTGGTGTCACAGTGCACCACGGATTCCTGAACTTGTCTGTCTGTTAAATGTACCCCAAAGGCGTCTCTGAAAGGCCTCGTTTGGAAGCTGTCTGTCGTTATTCAACGTACGAGAATTGGCACCAGAGGTCCTGAATCATGTTTTGGAGCAGTTCGCACTTGAGTGGCTCTTTCAATCAGCAACAGCAATGAAAGAAATTACACTCTCAGAGGAACCTCTGGACCTGTGCTTTCATGGTGTCGCTAGTATTAAGGTGCGCCCCGAGACCTAAGCCACGTTGGAACTGAAACGGAGGAATCGACAGAGAGGTTACAGAATGACATCGCATCCATTTGGTTTTCTTGAAATCACTGAGGAGCAGGAAAATGTAAACGGCGAAGTCGAGTGGGGAAGTCAGGCAGTTGCAGCTCTGGAGAAACTCCTTCTTTGTGACTCACTCAGCAACCAGACACGTGAAGGTGACTCAGAGGCGTGAGAGCTCTTCACATCGAGAACAAAAAGCAATCAAGGGCAGTTAGCACCTCTTCCGGAGTGGGGGTGGGGTGAGGTAATTACCTTTTGACTTTGTTACTATGTTGAGAAACTGCCTTTTAGACTGAGGTGAACAGAAAATGCATTTCTAATAAGCACCATGGAATTGAGCAAAATTTATTGAGTCGCTTCTCGTCGATTCCCACACAGGTTTCCAACTCAGTTGCTATCCATGTGGCTGATGTCCAGGAGTGAACATCTCTGCAGCAAATTGCACGGTTAGGGTAAAAGGCAAGGAAAGTGGCATCTCGAACTGGCTCCGAGGTCAGAGCATGCTCACAATGTGATCTGTCGTTCTCGAATAGGAATGCGACCTCCGGTTTTAGGGTGGAGTACATTGTTTGGGACTCTTTTTCTGCAAAACAGACACAGTGACTGAAATTACGCTGCACGGTATGATGTGGAACACGGCTTTGTGCATTTTCCCTGTAGTCCGGTGTGCTTCATGTTCCGCGTAAACGTGAAACTTGCCCTGTTTCAAGCAATGGGTGAAATCATTTAGCAAAGCAAGAATCGAAATTGCAGTAATGTCAAGCAGCTCGTGGTTATTTGACCAAATCATAACCGAACATATATTCTCACAGATACATTTGGAGCTGAAAGGAGTCTGAGAAGATAGACTCAGCTTACCATTGATTTTTGTCTGGATTGATGGGCTCTCATTATCTGCTGCGAAATTGATATTGTAGACGGGCACATCCCAGCAGCTGTGCGAGTCGGAGAGGGATCATGGAACCATTTTCATGTGACTTGGCATCTGTTGTTATGCAGGAGAGCACAGTTGGAAACGCAAGAAAATGGTGCGCGCGGCCGGCTGGTAGTGTGGCCGAGCGGTCTAAGGCGCTGGATCCAGGTTCCAGTCTCGAAAGGGGCGTGGGTTCGAATCCCACCACTGCCATTTCTGCAGATCAACTCCAACGCTGCAGCTTTTTTGTTAAAATGCTGTTTCTGTCCCCACTGTATTGATGTTGAAAACAAAAGTAAAATGGCTTTGCTTCCCGGGGAATTAACTGTGGTGTGGGATAGTGCCGAATATTTCAAAGTGTCTCTGTCTGTCATGATCGTGTTCGCCTCCCGCGCAGAAAATCGCAAGCAGCTGTGCTGTTCCAGGCAAGTTGAGCTTGTACTGGAACCGAATGGAGACCGGTATTTCATCGCTGTTGTGAAACAAAGTCCTGGGGTGACTCGACTCGTCGTTATTTGGTTTTTCGGCCAATGGGAAAATCGTTCCAACGAATTTCGATGTGATATGTTGTTGAATTTCTCCCATTTCCTTCGTTTCCGTCCTGGAGACATCGGAAGGGAAAGGTAATCTAATCGAGACTGTGATTGGTGAAATTCACTTTTTATGGCCCATTCTTATTAGGTTCTTTCTTTCTCTCTTTTCAGTATTGTCTGGGAAGTGGTGGTTCCCTAAGGCTGCAGTATGTGTGAAAGAGTAGTTTGGAATTGTCCTGTTGTTAGTTGTGAGATTACTTTATAAATCATGCCCTCGGACTGTCTCACATTTAGCATTCATGCACCTCTGTGTCTGAAAATGCATTAGGTATGCCAGCTTTGTTTGTGTTCCGTGTTAAATGCTTTCTGTTTTGCGATTCGCTCAATACTTTACGAGTTAACAGCGTTTCTGAGGAAACTTCCAGCTGCAAAAGTCCTTAACTGAGGATCTGGGAAAATTTCACAGAGTATGGTCAGTCGGAGCAAAAGTAAGGAAGTCGTTCCTTTCTGCAGTGTTTCGCAATACTACCTTTCCCGTGAGCATCGAACACAGTAAAGGATTGTGCCACAGACTGCGACGGCAAGCTCCGCTAAAAAGTAATCCTTTAAAGCAGGTGTAAGCAACACAACGTTTTTGGGGGACACCGCGTGGAAACAGATACTTCGGTGTATCTCGTCCATGCTCAGCACATAGCCAAATATAAACAAGTCCGGTTCCCCAGTATTTGGCCCCAAACCCTCTCAACCCATCCTATCCAGAAACTCATGCAATTTTCAGAGCCTCCTCCGCTTCCTCTGGGAGCTCATTCCATACACGCACAACCTTCTGTGTGGGAAATGTGCCTCAGGTCCCTTGTCAATTTCAGCCCACTCACCTTAAACCTATGCTCTCGAGTTTTCAACTCACCCCAACTTGGGTAAAACACGTAAATACTCAGTTTCCAACCCTTCCATTAGATCATGTCGCAGTCGTTACGCTGCAGGGAAAGTCGTCCCAGCCTAGTCGACCTCGCCCTACGGTCCAAACATTGACCACATCCTTGTCTATATTTTATCATCAATTTCACGTGTCTCTTTTTTATGTTTTGAAGATGTCAATTACGCTGGACAACAACGAGCTATTGGAAACAGAAAGGTGAAACGAAGAATGGCTTCAACTTTCAGTGCTGGATGCCCCTGAGCTGCCGGATGGGCGGCTGCGGCTTGTTTCTGTAGTGTAGTGGTCATCACGTTCGCCTCACACGCGAAAGGTCCCCAGTTCGAAACTGGGCAGAAACTGCTTTGTTCTTCATCGGCAGCCTTTTACATGGACAAGAACAGTGCTTTCTTGCTTGCTTTCCCATCTGCAAACCTGCCTTCGAAGTTGCTTGAACAAATCTGCTCGCGTAGTGAAATGTAATGCAATTCCATTTAATGACTGTGCAAAGAATTGTAAAGTTTTTATCCAAACTGGTTCTGATCATATGCAATTCTGTTTGAGAGTGTAGTTACCCCCTTCTGATTCTTCTACGAAAAGCAGTACCGCATTTGCATTCCTTGCGCAGGCGGCTCGGTTCAAAGACAGGGAAGAAGCTGATGCGCTGGTGTCACAGTGCACCACGGATTCCTGAACTTGTCTGTCTGTTAAATGTACCCCAAAGGCGTCTCTGAAAGGCCTCGTTTGGAAGCTGTCTGTCGTTATTCAACGTACGAGAATTGGCACCAGAGGTCCTGAATCATGTTTTGGAGCAGTTCGCACTTGAGTGGCTCTTTCAATCAGCAACAGCAATGAAAGAAATTACACTCTCAGAGGAACCTCTGGACCTGTGCTTTCATGGTGTCGCTAGTATTAAGGTGCGCCCCGAGACCTAAGCCACGTTGGAACTGAAACGGAGGAATCGACAGAGAGGTTACAGAATGACATCGCATCCATTTGGTTTTCTTGAAATCACTGAGGAGCAGGAAAATGTAAACGGCGAAGTCGAGTGGGGAAGTCAGGCAGTTGCAGCTCTGGAGAAACTCCTTCTTTGTGACTCACTCAGCAACCAGACACGTGAAGGTGACTCAGAGGCGTGAGAGCTCTTCACATCGAGAACAAAAAGCAATCAAGGGCAGTTAGCACCTCTTCCGGAGTGGGGGTGGGGTGAGGTAATTACCTTTTGACTTTGTTACTATGTTGAGAAACTGCCTTTTAGATTGAGGTGAACAGAAAATGCATTTCTAATAAGCACCATGGAATTGAGCAAAATTTATTGAGTCGCTTCTCGT
Organism: Chiloscyllium punctatum; assembly: GCF_047496795.1. Lineage (NCBI taxonomy): Eukaryota > Metazoa > Chordata > Chondrichthyes > Orectolobiformes > Hemiscylliidae > Chiloscyllium > Chiloscyllium punctatum. The sequence goes on along the minus strand of NC_092766.1, from coordinate 83,481,709 downwards.
CGATTCCCACACAGGTTTCCAACTCAGTTGCTATCCATGTGGCTGATGTCCAGGAGTGAACATCTCTGCAGCAAATTGCACGGTTAGGGTAAAAGGCAAGGAAAGTGGCATCTCGAACTGGCTCCGAGGTCAGAGCATGCTCACAATGTGATCTGTCGTTCTCGAATAGGAATGCGACCTCCGGTTTTAGGGTGGAGTACATTGTTTGGGACTCTTTTTCTGCAAAACAGACACAGTGACTGAAATTACGCTGCACGGTATGATGTGGAACACGGCTTTGTGCATTTTCCCTGTAGTCCGGTGTGCTTCATGTTCCGCGTAAACGTGAAACTTGCCCTGTTTCAAGCAATGGGTGAAATCATTTAGCAAAGCAAGAATCGAAATTGCAGTAATGTCAAGCAGCTCGTGGTTATTTGACCAAATCATAACCGAACATATATTCTCACAGATACATTTGGAGCTGAAAGGAGTCTGAGAAGATAGACTCAGCTTACCATTGATTTTTGTCTGGATTGATGGGCTCTCATTATCTGCTGCGAAATTGATATTGTAGACGGGCACATCCCAGCAGCTGTGCGAGTCGGAGAGGGATCATGGAACCATTTTCATGTGACTTGGCATCTGTTGTTATGCAGGAGAGCACAGTTGGAAACGCAAGAAAATGGTGCGCGCGGCCGGCTGGTAGTGTGGCCGAGCGGTCTAAGGCGCTGGATCCAGGTTCCAGTCTCGAAAGGGGCGTGGGTTCGAATCCCACCACTGCCATTTCTGCAGATCAACTCCAACGCTGCAGCTTTTTTGTTAAAATGCTGTTTCTGTCCCCACTGTATTGATGTTGAAAACAAAAGTAAAATGGCTTTGCTTCCCGGGGAATTAACTGTGGTGTGGGATAGTGCCGAATATTTCAAAGTGTCTCTGTCTGTCATGATCGTGTTCGCCTCCCGCGCAGAAAATCGCAAGCAGCTGTGCTGTTCCAGGCAAGTTGAGCTTGTACTGGAACCGAATGGAGACCGGTATTTCATCGCTGTTGTGAAACAAAGTCCTGGGGTGACTCGACTCGTCGTTATTTGGTTTTTCGGCCAATGGGAAAATCGTTCCAACGAATTTCGATGTGATATGTTGTTGAATTTCTCCCATTTCCTTCGTTTCCGTCCTGGAGACATCGGAAGGGAAAGGTAATCTAATCGAGACTGTGATTGGTGAAATTCACTTTTTATGGCCCATTCTTATTAGGTTCTTTCTTTCTCTCTTTTCAGTATTGTCTGGGAAGTGGTGGTTCCCTAAGGCTGCAGTATGTGTGAAAGAGTAGTTTGGAATTGTCCTGTTGTTAGTTGTGAGATTACTTTATAAATCATGCCCTCGGACTGTCTCACATTTAGCATTCATGCACCTCTGTGTCTGAAAATGCATTAGGTATGCCAGCTTTGTTTGTGTTCCGTGTTAAATGCTTTCTGTTTTGCGATTCGCTCAATACTTTACGAGTTAACAGCGTTTCTGAGGAAACTTCCAGCTGCAAAAGTCCTTAACTGAGGATCTGGGAAAATTTCACAGAGTATGGTCAGTCGGAGCAAAAGTAAGGAAGTCGTTCCTTTCTGCAGTGTTTCGCAATACTACCTTTCCCGTGAGCATCGAACACAGTAAAGGATTGTGCCACAGACTGCGACGGCAAGCTCCGCTAAAAAGTAATCCTTTAAAGCAGGTGTAAGCAACACAACGTTTTTGGGGGACACCGCGTGGAAACAGATACTTCGGTGTATCTCGTCCATGCTCAGCACATAGCCAAATATAAACAAGTCCGGTTCCCCAGTATTTGGCCCCAAACCCTCTCAACCCATCCTATCCAGAAACTCATGCAATTTTCAGAGCCTCCTCCGCTTCCTCTGGGAGCTCATTCCATACACGCACAACCTTCTGTGTGGGAAATGTGCCTCAGGTCCTTTGTCAATTTCAGCCCACTCACCTTAAACCTATGCTCTCGAGTTTTCAACTCACCCCAACTTGGGTAAAACACGTAAATACTCAGTTTCCAACCCTTCCATTAGATCATGTCGCAGTCGTTACGCTGCAGGGAAAGTCGTCCCAGCCTAGTCGACCTCGCCCTACGGTCCAAACATTGACCACATCCTTGTCTATATTTTATCATCAATTTCACGTGTCTCTTTTTTATGTTTTGAAGATGTCAATTACGCTGGACAACAACGAGCTATTGGAAACAGAAAGGTGAAACGAAGAATGGCTTCAACTTTCAGTGCTGGATGCCCCTGAGCTGCCGGATGGGCGGCTGCGGCTTGTTTCTGTAGTGTAGTGGTCATCACGTTCGCCTCACACGCGAAAGGTCCCCAGTTCGAAACTGGGCAGAAACTGCTTTGTTCTTCATCGGCAGCCTTTTACATGGACAAGAACGGTGCTTTCTTGCTTGCTTTCCCATCTGCAAACCTGCCTTCGAAGTTGCTTGAACAAATCTGCTCGCGCAGTGAAATGTAATGCAATTCCATTTAATGACTGTGCAAAGAATTGTAAAGTTTTTATCCAAACTGGTTCTGATCATATGCAATTCTGTTTGAGAGTGTAGTTACCCCCTTCTGATTCTTCTACGAAAAGCAGTACCGCATTTGCATTCCTTGCGCAGGCGGCTCGGTTCAAAGACAGGGAAGAAGCTGATGCGCTGGTGTCACAGTGCACCACGGATTCCTGAACTTGTCTGTCTGTTAAATGTACCCCAAAGGCGTCTCTGAAAGGCCTCGTTTGTAAGCTGTCTGTCGTTATTCAACGTACGAGAATTGGCACCAGAGGTCCTGAATCATGTTTTGGAGCAGTTCGCACTTGAGTGGCTCTTTCAATCAGCAACAGCAATGAAAGAAATTACACTCTCAGAGGAACCTCTGGACCTGTGCTTTCATGGTGTCGCTAGTATTAAGGTGCGCCCCGAGACCTAAGCCACGTTGGAACTGAAACGGAGGAATCGACAGAGAGGTTACAGAATGACATCGCATCCATTTGGTTTTCTTGAAATCACTGAGGAGCAGGAAAATGTAAACGGCGAAGTCGAGTGGGGAAGTCAGGCAGTTGCAGCTCTGGAGAAACTCCTTCTTTGTGACTCACTCAGCAACCAGACACGTGAAGGTGACTCAGAGGCGTGAGAGCTCTTCACATCGAGAACAAAAAGCAATCAAGGGCAGTTAGCACCTCTTCCGGAGTGGGGGTGGGGTGAGGTAATTACCTTTTGACTTTGTTACTATGTTGAGAAACTGCCTTTTAGATTGAGGTGAACAGAAAATGCATTTCTAATAAGCACCATGGAATTGAGCAAAATTTATTGAGTCGCTTCTCGTCGATTCCCACACAGGTTTCCAACTCAGTTGCTATCCATGTGGCTGATGTCCAGGAGTGAACATCTCTGCAGCAAATTGCACGGTTAGGGTAAAAGGCAAGGAAAGTGGCATCTCGAACTGGCTCCGAGGTCAGAGCATGCTCACGATGTGATCTGTCGTTCTCGAATAGGAATGCGACCTCCGGTTTTAGGGTGGAGTACATTGTTTGGGACTCTTTTTCTGCAAAACAGACACAGTGACTGAAATTACGCTGCACGGTATGATGTGGAACACGGCTTTGTGCATTTTCCCTGTAGTCCGGTGTGCTTCATGTTCCGCGTAAACGTGAAACTTGCCCTGTTTCAAGCAATGGGTGAAATCATTTAGCAAAGCAAGAATCGAAATTGCAGTAATGTCAAGCAGCTCGTGGTTATTTGACCAAATCATAACCGAACATATATTCTCACAGATACATTTGGAGCTGAAAGGAGTCTGAGAAGATAGACTCAGCTTACCATTGATTTTTGTCTGGATTGATGGGCTCTCATTATCTGCTGCGAAATTGATATTGTAGACGGGCACATCCCAGCAGCTGTGCGAGTCGGAGAGGGATCATGGAACCATTTTCATGTGACTTGGCATCTGTTGTTATGCAGGAGAGCACAGTTGGAAACGCAAGAAAATGGTGCGCGCGGCCGGCTGGTAGTGTGGCCGAGCGGTCTAAGGCGCTGGATCCAGGTTCCAGTCTCGAAAGGGGCGTGGGTTCGAATCCCACCACTGCCATTTCTGCAGATCAACTCCAACGCTGCAGCTTTTTTGTTAAAATGCTGTTTCTGTCCCCACTGTATTGATGTTGAAAACAAAAGTAAAATGGCTTTGCTTCCCGGGGAATTAACTGTGGTGTGGGATAGTGCCGAATATTTCAAAGTGTCTCTGTCTGTCATGATCGTGTTCGCCTCCCGCGCAGAAAATCGCAAGCAGCTGTGCTGTTCCAGGCAAGTTGAGCTTGTACTGGAACCGAATGGAGACCGGTATTTCATCGCTGTTGTGAAACAAAGTCCTGGGGTGACTCGACTCGTCGTTATTTGGTTTTTCGGCCAATGGGAAAATCGTTCCAACGAATTTCGATGTGATATGTTGTTGAATTTCTCCCATTTCCTTCGTTTCCGTCCTGGAGACATCGGAAGGGAAAGGTAATCTAATCGAGACTGTGATTGGTGAAATTCACTTTTTATGGCCCATTCTTATTAGGTTCTTTCTTTCTCTCTTTTCAGTATTGTCTGGGAAGTGGTGGTTCCCTAAGGCTGCAGTATGTGTGAAAGAGTAGTTTGGAATTGTCCTGTTGTTAGTTGTGAGATTACTTTATAAATCATGCCCTCGGACTGTCTCACATTTAGCATTCATGCACCTCTGTGTCTGAAAATGCATTAGGTATGCCAGCTTTGTTTGTGTTCCGTGTTAAATGCTTTCTGTTTTGCGATTCGCTCAATACTTTACGAGTTAACAGCGTTTCTGAGGAAACTTCCAGCTGCAAAAGTCCTTAACTGAGGATCTGGGAAAATTTCACAGAGTATGGTCAGTCGGAGCAAAAGTAAGGAAGTCGTTCCTTTCTGCAGTGTTTCGCAATACTACCTTTCCCGTGAGCATCGAACACAGTAAAGGATTGTGCCACAGACTGCGACGGCAAGCTCCGCTAAAAAGTAATCCTTTAAAGCAGGTGTAAGCAACACAACGTTTTTGGGGGACACCGCGTGGAAACAGATACTTCGGTGTATCTCCTCCATGCTCAGCACATAGCCAAATATAAACAAGTCCGGTTCCCCAGTATTTGGCCCCAAACCCTCTCAACCCATCCTATCCAGAAACTCATGCAATTTTCAGAGCCTCCTCCGCTTCCTCTGGGAGCTCATTCCATACACGCACAACCTTCTGTGTGGGAAATGTGCCTCAGGTCCTTTGTCAATTTCAGCCCACTCACCTTAAACCTATGCTCTCGAGTTTTCAACTCACCCCAACTTGGGTAAAACACGTAAATACTCAGTTTCCAACCCTTCCATTAGATCATGTCGCAGTCGTTACGCTGCAGGGAAAGTCGTCCCAGCCTAGTCGACCTCGCCCTACGGTCCAAACATTGACCACATCCTTGTCTATATTTTATCATCAATTTCACGTGTCTTTTTTTTATGTTTTGAAGATGTCAATTACGCTGGACAACAACGAGCTATTGGAAACAGAAAGGTGAAACGAAGAATGGCTTCAACTTTCAGTGCTGGATGCCCCTGAGCTGCCGGATGGGCGGCTGCGGCTTGTTTCTGTAGTGTAGTGGTCATCACGTTCGCCTCACACGCGAAAGGTCCCCAGTTCGAAACTGGGCAGAAACTGCTTTGTTCTTCATCGGCAGCCTTTTACATGGACAAGAACGGTGCTTTCTTGCTTGCTTTCCCATCTGCAAACCTGCCTTCGAAGTTGCTTGAACAAATCTGCTCGCGTAGTGAAATGTAATGCAATTCCATTTAATGACTGTGCAAAGAATTGTAAAGTTTTTATCCAAACTGGTTCTGATCATATGCAATTCTGTTTGAGAGTGTAGTTACCCCCTTCTGATTCTTCTACGAAAAGCAGTACCGCATTTGCATTCCTTGCGCAGGCGGCTCGGTTCAAAGACAGGGAAGAAGCTGATGCGCTGGTGTCACAGTGCATCACGGATTCCTGAACTTGTCTGTCTGTTAAATGTACCCCAAAGGCGTCTCTGAAAGGCCTCGTTTGGAAGCTGTCTGTCGTTATTCAACGTACGAGAATTGGCACCAGAGGTCCTGAATCATGTTTTGGAGCAGTTCGCACTTGAGTGGCTCTTTCAATCAGCAACAGCAATGAAAGAAATTACACTCTCAGAGGAACCTCTGGACCTGTGCTTTCATGGTGTCGCTAGTATTAAGGTGCGCCCCGAGACCTAAGCCACGTTGGAACTGAAACGGAGGAATCGACAGAGAGGTTACAGAATGACATCGCATCCATTTGGTTTTCTTGAAATCACTGAGGAGCAGGAAAATGTAAACGGCGAAGTCGAGTGGGGAAGTCAGGCAGTTGCAGCTCTGGAGAAACTCCTTCTTTGTGACTCACTCAGCAACCAGACACGTGAAGGTGACTCAGAGGCGTGAGAGCTCTTCACATCGAGAACAAAAAGCAATCAAGGGCAGTTAGCACCTCTTCCGGAGTGGGGGTGGGGTGAGGTAATTACCTTTTGACTTTGTTACTATGTTGAGAAACTGCCTTTTAGATTGAGGTGAACAGAAAATGCATTTCTAATAAGCACCATGGAATTGAGCAAAATTTATTGAGTCGCTTCTCGTCGATTCCCACACAGGTTTCCAACTCAGTTGCTATCCATGTGGCTGATGTCCAGGAGTGAACATCTCTGCAGCAAATTGCACGGTTAGGGTAAAAGGCAAGGAAAGTGGCATCTCGAACTGGCTCCGAGGTCAGAGCATGCTCACAATGTGATCTGTCGTTCTCGAATAGGAATGCGACCTCCGGTTTTAGGGTGGAGTACATTGTTTGGGACTCTTTTTCTGCAAAACAGACACAGTGACTGAAATTACGCTGCACGGTATGATGTGGAACACGGCTTTGTGCATTTTCCCTGTAGTCCGGTGTGCTTCATGTTCCGTGTAAACGTGAAACTTGCCCTGTTTCAAGCAATGGGTGAAATCATTTAGCAAAGCAAGAATCGAAATTGCAGTAATGTCAAGCAGCTCGTGGTTATTTGACCAAATCATAACCGAACATATATTCTCACAGATACATTTGGAGCTGAAAGGAGTCTGAGAAGATAGACTCAGCTTACCATTGATTTTTGTCTGGATTGATGGGCTCTCATTATCTGCTGCGAAATTGATATTGTAGACGGGCACATCCCAGCAGCTGTGCGAGTCGGAGAGGGATCATGGAACCATTTTCATGTGACTTGGCATCTGTTGTTATGCAGGAGAGCACAGTTGGAAACGCAAGAAAATGGTGCGCGCGGCCGGCTGGTAGTGTGGCCGAGCGGTCTAAGGCGCTGGATCCAGGTTCCAGTCTCGAAAGGGGCGTGGGTTCGAATCCCACCACTGCCATTTCTGCAGATCAACTCCAACGCTGCAGCTTTTTTGTTAAAATGCTGTTTCTGTCCCCACTGTATTGATGTTGAAAACAAAAGTAAAATGGCTTTGCTTCCCGGGGAATTAACTGTGGTGTGGGATAGTGCCGAATATTTCAAAGTGTCTCTGTCTGTCATGATCGTGTTCGCCTCCCGCGCAGAAAATCGCAAGCAGCTGTGCTGTTCCAGGCAAGTTGAGCTTGTACTGGAACCGAATGGAGACCGGTATTTCATCGCTGTTGTGAAACAAAGTCCTGGGGTGACTCGACTCGTCGTTATTTGGTTTTTCGGCCAATGGGAAAATCGTTCCAACGAATTTCGATGTGATATGTTGTTGAATTTCTCCCATTTCCTTCGTTTCCGTCCTGGAGACATCGGAAGGGAAAGGTAATCTAATCGAGACTGTGATTGGTGAAATTCACTTTTTATGGCCCATTCTTATTAGGTTCTTTCTTTCTCTCTTTTCAGTATTGTCTGGGAAGTGGTGGTTCCCTAAGGCTGCAGTATGTGTGAAAGAGTAGTTTGGAATTGTCCTGTTGTTAGTTGTGAGATTACTTTATAAATCATGCCCTCGGACTGTCTCACATTTAGCATTCATGCACCTCTGTGTCTGAAAATGCATTAGGTATGCCAGCTTTGTTTGTGTTCCGTGTTAAATGCTTTCTGTTTTGCGATTCGCTCAATACTTTACGAGTTAACAGCGTTTCTGAGGAAACTTCCAGCTGCAAAAGTCCTTAACTGAGGATCTGGGAAAATTTCACAGAGTATGGTCAGTCGGAGCAAAAGTAAGGAAGTCGTTCCTTTCTGCAGTGTTTCGCAATACTACCTTTCCCGTGAGCATCGAACACAGTAAAGGATTGTGCCACAGACTGCGACGGCAAGCTCCGCTAAAAAGTAATCCTTTAAAGCAGGTGTAAGCAACACAACGTTTTTGGGGGACACCGCGTGGAAACAGATACTTCGGTGTATCTCGTCCATGCTCAGCACATAGCCAAATATAAACAAGTCCGGTTCCCCAGTATTTGGCCCCAAACCCTCTCAACCCATCCTATCCAGAAACTCATGCAATTTTCAGAGCCTCCTCCGCTTCCTCTGGGAGCTCATTCCATACACGCACAACCTTCTGTGTGGGAAATGTGCCTCAGGTCCTTTGTCAATTTCAGCCCACTCACCTTAAACCTATGCTCTCGAGTTTTCAACTCACCCCAACTTGGGTAAAACACGTAAATACTCAGTTTCCAACCCTTCCATTAGATCATGTTGCAGTCGTTACGCTGCAGGGAAAGTCGTCCCAGCCTAGTCGACCTCGCCCTACGGTCCAAACATTGACCACATCCTTGTCTATATTTTATCATCAATTTCACGTGTCTCTTTTTTATGTTTTGAAGATGTCAATTACGCTGGACAACAACGAGCTATTGGAAACAGAAAGGTGAAACGAAGAATGGCTTCACCTTTCAGTGCTGGATGCCCCTGAGCTGCCGGATGGGCGGCTGCGGCTTGTTTCTGTAGTGTAGTGGTCATCACGTTCGCCTCACACGCGAAAGGTCCCCAGTTCGAAACTGGGCAGAAACTGCTTTGTTCTTCATCGGCAGCCTTTTACATGGACAAGAACGGTGCTTTCTTGCTTGCTTTCCCATCTGCAAACCTGCCTTCGAAGTTGCTTGAACAAATCTGCTCGCGTAGTGAAATGTAATGCAATTCCATTTAATGACTGTGCAAAGAATTGTAAAGTTTTTATCCAAACTGGTTCTGATCATATGCAATTCTGTTTGAGAGTGTAGTTACCCCCTTCTGATTCTTCTACGAAAAGCAGTACCGCATTTGCATTCCTTGCGCAGGCGGCTCGGTTCAAAGACAGGGAAGAAGCTGATGCGCTGGTGTCACAGTGCACCACGGATTCCTGAACTTGTCTGTCTGTTAAATGTACCCCAAAGGCGTCTCTGAAAGGCCTCGTTTGGAAGCTGTCTGTCGTTATTCAACGTACGAGAATTGGCACCAGAGGTCCTGAATCATGTTTTGGAGCAGTTCGCACTTGAGTGGCTCTTTCAATCAGCAACAGCAATGAAAGAAATTACACTCTCAGAGGAACCTCTGGACCTGTGCTTTCATGGTGTCGCTAGTATTAAGGTGCGCCCCGAGACCTAAGCCACGTTGGAACTGAAACGGAGGAATCGACAGAGAGGTTACAGAATGACATCGCATCCATTTGGTTTTCTTGAAATCACTGAGGAGCAGGAAAATGTAAACGGCGAAGTCGAGTGGGGAAGTCAGGCAGTTGCAGCTCTGGAGAAACTCCTTCTTTGTGACTCACTCAGCAACCAGACACGTGAAGGTGACTCAGAGGCGTGAGAGCTCTTCACATCGAGAACAAAAAGCAATCAAGGGCAGTTAGCACCTCTTCCGGAGTGGGGGTGGGGTGAGGTAATTACCTTTTGACTTTGTTACTATGTTGAGAAACTGCCTTTTAGATTGAGGTGAACAGAAAATGCATTTCTAATAAGCACCATGGAATTGAGCAAAATTTATTGAGTCGCTTCTCGTCGATTCCCACACAGGTTTCCAACTCAGTTGCTATCCATGTGGCTGATGTCCAGGAGTGAACATCTCTGCAGCAAATTGCACGGTTAGGGTAAAAGGCAAGGAAAGTGGCATCTCGAACTGGCTCCGAGGTCAGAGCATGCTCACAATGTGATCTGTCATTCTCGAATAGGAATGCGACCTCCGGTTTTAGGGTGGAGTACATTGTTTGGGACTCTTTTTCTGCAAAACAGACACAGTGACTGAAATTACGCTGCACGGTATGATGTGGAACACGGCTTTGTGCATTTTCCCTGTAGTCCGGTGTGCTTCATGTTCCGTGTAAATGTGAAACTTGCCCTGTTTCAAGCAATGGGTGAAATCATTTAGCAAAGCAAGAATCGAAATTGCAGTAATGTCAAGCAGCTCGTGGTTATTTGACCAAATCATAACCGAACATATATTCTCACAGATACATTTGGAGCTGAAAGGAGTCTGAGAAGATAGACTCAGCTTACCATTGATTTTTGTCTGGATTGATGGGCTCTCATTATCTGCTGCGAAATTGATATTGTAGACGGGCACATCCCAGCAGCTGTGCGAGTCGGAGAGGGATCATGGAACCATTTTCATGTGACTTGGCATCTGTTGTTATGCAGGAGAGCACAGTTGGAAACGCAAGAAAATGGTGCGCGCGGCCGGCTGGTAGTGTGGCCGAGCGGTCGAAGGCGCTGGATACAGGTTCCAATCTCGAAAGGGGCGTGGGTTCGAATCCCACCACTGCCATTTCTGCAGATCAACTCCAACGCTGCAGCTTTTTTGTTAAAATGCTGTTTCTGTCCCCACTGTATTGATGTTGAAAACAAAAGTAAAATGGCTTTGCTTCCCGGGGAATTAACTGTGGTGTGGGATAGTGCCGAATATTTCAAAGTGTCTCTGTCTGTCATGATCGTGTTCGCCTCCCGCGCAGAAAATCGCAAGCAGCTGTGCTGTTCCAGGCAAGTTGAGCTTGTACTGGAACCGAATGGAGACCGGTATTTCATCGCTGTTGTGAAACAAAGTCCTGGGGTGACTCGACTCGTCGTTATTTGGTTTTTCGGCCAATGGGAAAATCGTTCCAACGAATTTCGATGTGATATGTTGTTGAATATCTCCCATTTCCTTCGTTTCCGTCCTGGAGACATCGGAAGGGAAAGGTAATCTAATCGAGACTGTGATTGGTGAAATTCACTTTTTATGGCCCATTCTTATTAGGTTCTTTCTTTCTCTCTTTTCAGTATTGTCTGGGAAGTGGTGGTTCCCTAAGGCTGCAGTATGTGTGAAAGAGTAGTTTGGAATTGTCCTGTTGTTAGTTGTGAGATTACTTTATAAATCATGCCCTCGGACTGTCTCACATTTAGCATTCATGCATCTCTGTGTCTGAAAATGCATTAGGTATGCCAGCTTTGTTTGTGTTCCGTGTTAAATGCTTTCTGTTTTGCGATTCGCTCAATACTTTACGAGTTAACAGAAGTTTCTGAGGAAACTTCCAGCTGCAAAAGTCCTTAACTGAGGATCTGGGAAAATTTCACAGAGTATGGTCAGTCGGAGCAAAAGTAAGGAAGTCGTTCCTTTCTGCAGTGTTTCGCAATACTACCTTTCCCGTGAGCATCGAACACAGTAAAGGATTGTGCCACAGACTGCGACGGCAAGCTCCGCTAAAAAGTAATCCTTTAAAGCAGGTGTAAGCAACACAACGTTTTTGGGGGACACCGCGTGGAAACAGATACTTCGGTGTATCTCCTCCATGCTCAGCACATAGCCAAATATAAACAAGTCCGGTTCCCCAGTATTTGGCCCCAAACCCTCTCAACCCATCCTATCCAGAAACTCATGCAATTTTCAGAGCCTCCTCCGCTTCCTCTGGGAGCTCATTCCATACACGCACAACCTTCTGTGTGGGAAATGTGCCTCAGGTCCTTTGTCAATTTCAGCCCACTCACCTTAAACCTATGCTCTCGAGTTTTCAACTCACCCCAACTTGGGTAAAACACGTAAATACTCAGTTTCCAACCCTTCCATTAGATCATGTCGCAGTCGTTACGCTGCAGGGAAAGTCGTCCCAGCCTAGTCGACCTCGCCCTACGGTCCAAACATTGACCACATCCTTGTCTATATTTTATCATCAATTTCACGTGTCTTTTTTTTATGTTTTGAAGATGTCAATTACGCTGGACAACAACGAGCTATTGGAAACAGAAAGGTGAAACGAAGAATGGCTTCAACTTTCAGTGCTGGATGCCCCTGAGCTGCCGGATGGGCGGCTGCGGCTTGTTTCTGTAGTGTAGTGGTCATCACGTTCGCCTCACACGCGAAAGGTCCCCAGTTCGAAACTGGGCAGAAACTGCTTTGTTCTTCATCGGCAGCCTTTTACATGGACAAGAACGGTGCTTTCTTGCTTGCTTTCCCATCTGCAAACCTGCCTTCGAAGTTGCTTGAACAAATCTGCTCGCGTAGTGAAATGTAATGCAATTCCATTTAATGACTGTGCAAAGAATTGTAAAGTTTTTATCCAAACTGGTTCTGATCATATGCAATTCTGTTTGAGAGTGTAGTTACCCCCTTCTGATTCTTCTACGAAAAGCAGTACCGCATTTGCATTCCTTGCGCAGGCGGCTCGGTTCAAAGACAGGGAAGAAGCTGATGCGCTGGTGTCACAGTGCACCACGGATTCCTGAACTTGTCTGTCTGTTAAATGTACCCCAAAGGCGTCTCTGAAAGGCCTCGTTTGGAAGCTGTCTGTCGTTATTCAACGTACGAGAATTGGCACCAGAGGTCCTGAATCATGTTTTGGAGCAGTTCGCACTTGAGTGGCTCTTTCAATCAGCAACAGCAATGAAAGAAATTACACTCTCAGAGGAACCTCTGGACCTGTGCTTTCATGGTGTCGCTAGTATTAAGGTGCGCCCCGAGACCTAAGCCACGTTGGAACTGAAACGGAGGAATCGACAGAGAGGTTACAGAATGACATCGCATCCATTTGGTTTTCTTGAAATCACTGAGGAGCAGGAAAATGTAAACGGCGAAGTCGAGTGGGGAAGTCAGGCAGTTGCAGCTCTGGAGAAACTCCTTCTTTGTGACTCACTCAGCAACCAGACACGTGAAGGTGACTCAGAGGCGTGAGAGCTCTTCACATCGAGAACAAAAAGCAATCAAGGGCAGTTAGCACCTCTTCCGGAGTGGGGGTGGGGTGAGGTAATTACCTTTTGACTTTGTTACTATGTTGAGAAACTGCCTTTTAGATTGAGGTGAACAGAAAATGCATTTCTAATAAGCACCATGGAATTGAGCAAAATTTATTGAGTCGCTTCTCGTCGATTCCCACACAGGTTTCCAACTCAGTTGCTATCCATGTGGCTGATGTCCAGGAGTGAACATCTCTGCAGCAAATTGCACGGTTAGGGTAAAAGGCAAGGAAAGTGTCATCTCGAACTGGCTCCGAGGTCAGAGCATGCTCACGATGTGATCTGTCGTTCTCGAATAGGAATGCGACCTCCGGTTTTAGGGTGGAGTACATTGTTTGGGACTCTTTTTCTGCAAAACAGACACAGTGACTGAAATTACGCTGCACGGTATGATGTGGAACACGGCTTTGTGCATTTTCCCTGTAGTCCGGTGTGCTTCATGTTCCGTGTAAACGTGAAACTTGCCCTGTTTCAAGCAATGGGTGAAATCATTTAGCAAAGCAAGAATCGAAATTGCAGTAATGTCAAGCAGCTCGTGGTTATTTGACCAAATCATAACCGAACATATATTCTCACAGATACATTTGGAGCTGAAAGGAGTCTGAGAAGATAGACTCAGCTTACCATTGATTTTTGTCTGGATTGATGGGCTCTCATTATCTGCTGCGAAATTGATATTGTAGACGGGCACATCCCAGCAGCTGTACGAGTCGGAGAGGGATCATGGAACCATTTTCATGTGACTTGGCATCTGTTGTTATGCAGGAGAGCACAGTTGGAAACGCAAGAAAATGGTGCGCGCGGCCGGCTGGTAGTGTGGCCGAGCGGTCTAAGGCGCTGGATCCAGGTTCCAGTCTCGAAAGGGGCGTGGGTTCGAATCCCACCACTGCCATTTCTGCAGATCAACTCCAACGCTGCAGCTTTTTTGTTAAAATGCTGTTTCTGTCCCCACTGTATTGATGTTGAAAACAAAAGTAAAATGGCTTTGCTTCCCGGGGAATTAACTGTGGTGTGGGATAGTGCCGAATATTTCAAAGTGTCTCTGTCTGTCATGATCGTGTTCGCCTCCCGCGCAGAAAATCGCAAGCAGCTGTGCTGTTCCAGGCAAGTTGAGCTTGTACTGGAACCGAATGGAGACCGGTATTTCATCGCTGTTGTGAAACAAAGTCCTGGGGTGACTCGACTCGTCGTTATTTGGTTTTTCGGCCAATGGGAAAATCGTTCCAACGAATTTCGATGTGATATGTTGTTGAATTTCTCCCATTTCCTTCGTTTCCGTCCTGGAGACATCGGAAGGGAAAGGTAATCTAATCGAGACTGTGATTGGTGAAATTCACTTTTTATGGCCCATTCTTATTAGGTTCTTTCTTTCTCTCTTTTCAGTATTGTCTGGGAAGTGGTGGTTCCCTAAGGCTGCAGTATGTGTGAAAGAGTAGTTTGGAATTGTCCTGTTGTTAGTTGTGAGATTACTTTATAAATCATGCCCTCGGACTGTCTCACATTTAGCATTCATGCACCTCTGTGTCTGAAAATGCATTAGGTATGCCAGCTTTGTTTGTGTTCCGTGTTAAATGCTTTCTGTTTTGCGATTCGCTCAATACTTTACGAGTTAACAGCGTTTCTGAGGAAACTTCCAGCTGCAAAAGTCCTTAACTGAGGATCTGGGAAAATTTCACAGAGTATGGTCAGTCGGAGCAAAAGTAAGGAAGTCGTTCCTTTCTGCAGTGTTTCGCAATACTACCTTTCCCGTGAGCATCGAACACAGTAAAGGATTGTGCCACAGACTGCGACGGCAAGCTCCGCTAAAAAGTAATCCTTTAAAGCAGGTGTAAGCAACACAACGTTTTTGGGGGACACCGCGTGGAAACAGATACTTCGGTGTATCTCGTCCATGCTCAGCACATAGCCAAATATAAACAAGTCCGGTTCCCCAGTATTTGGCCCCAAACCCTCTCAACCCATCCTATCCAGAAACTCATGCAATTTTCAGAGCCTCCTCCGCTTCCTCTGGGAGCTCATTCCATACACGCACAACCTTCTGTGTGGGAAATGTGCCTCAGGTCCTTTGTCAATTTCAGCCCACTCACCTTAAACCTATGCTCTCGAGTTTTCAACTCACCCCAACTTGGGTAAAACACGTAAATACTCAGTTTCCAACCCTTCCATTAGATCATGTCGCAGTCGTTACGCTGCAGGGAAAGTCGTCCCAGCCTAGTCGACCTCGCCCTACGGTCCAAACATTGACCACATCCTTGTCTATATTTTATCATCAATTTCACGTGTCTCTTTTTTATGTTTTGAAGATGTCAATTACGCTGGACAACAACGAGCTATTGGAAACAGAAAGGTGAAACGAAGAATGGCTTCACCTTTCAGTGCTGGATGCCCCTGAGCTGCCGGATGGGCGGCTGCGGCTTGTTTCTGTAGTGTAGTGGTCATCACGTTCGCCTCACACGCGAAAGGTCCCCAGTTCGAAACTGGGCAGAAACTGCTTTGTTCTTCATCGGCAGCCTTTTACATGGACAAGAACGGTGCTTTCTTGCTTGCTTTCCCATCTGCAAACCTGCCTTCGAAGTTGCTTGAACAAATCTGCTCGCGTAGTGAAATGTAATGCAATTCCATTTAATGACTGTGCAAAGAATTGTAAAGTTTTTATCCAAACTGGTTCTGATCATATGCAATTCTGTTTGAGAGTGTAGTTACCCCCTTCTGATTCTTCTACGAAAAGCAGTACCGCATTTGCATTCCTTGCGCAGGCGGCTCGGTTCAAAGACAGGGAAGAAGCTGATGCGCTGGTGTCACAGTGCACCACGGATTCCTGAACTTGTCTGTCTGTTAAATGTACCCCAAAGGCGTCTCTGAAAGGCCTCGTTTGGAAGCTGTCTGTCGTTATTCAACGTACGAGAATTGGCACCAGAGGTCCTGAATCATGTTTTGGAGCAGTTCGCACTTGAGTGGCTCTTTCAATCAGCAACAGCAATGAAAGAAATTACACTCTCAGAGGAACCTCTGGACCTGTGCTTTCATGGTGTCGCTAGTATTAAGGTGCGCCCCGAGACCTAAGCCACGTTGGAACTGAAACGGAGGAATCGACAGAGAGGTTACAGAATGACATCGCATCCATTTGGTTTTCTTGAAATCACTGAGGAGCAGGAAAATGTAAACGGCGAAGTCGAGTGGGGAAGTCAGGCAGTTGCAGCTCTGGAGAAACTCCTTCTTTGTGACTCACTCAGCAACCAGACACGTGAAGGTGACTCAGAGGCGTGAGAGCTCTTCACATCGAGAACAAAAAGCAATCAAGGGCAGTTAGCACCTCTTCCGGAGTGGGGGTGGGGTGAGGTAATTACCTTTTGACTTTGTTACTATGTTGAGAAACTGCCTTTTAGATTGAGGTGAACAGAAAATGCATTTCTAATAAGCACCATGGAATTGAGCAAAATTTATTGAGTCGCTTCTCGTCGATTCCCACACAGGTTTCCAACTCAGTTGCTATCCATGTGGCTGATGTCCAGGAGTGAACATCTCTGCAGCAAATTGCACGGTTAGGGTAAAAGGCAAGGAAAGTGTCATCTCGAACTGGCTCCGAGGTCAGAGCATGCTCACGATGTGATCTGTCGTTCTCGAATAGGAATGCGACCTCCGGTTTTAGGGTGGAGTACATTGTTTGGGACTCTTTTTCTGCAAAACAGACACAGTGACTGAAATTACGCTGCACGGTATGATGTGGAACACGGCTTTGTGCATTTTCCCTGTAGTCCGGTGTGCTTCATGTTCCGCGTAAACGTGAAACTTGCCCTGTTTCAAGCAATGGGTGAAATCATTTAGCAAAGCAAGAATCGAAATTGCAGTAATGTCAAGCAGCTCGTGGTTATTTGACCAAATCATAACCGAACATATATTCTCACAGATACATTTGGAGCTGAAAGGAGTCTGAGAAGATAGACTCAGCTTACCATTGATTTTTGTCTGGATTGATGGGCTCTCATTATCTGCTGCGAAATTGATATTGTAGACGGGCACATCCCAGCAGCTGTGCGAGTCGGAGAGGGATCATGGAACCATTTTCATGTGACTTGGCATCTGTTGTTATGCAGGAGAGCACAGTTGGAAACGCAAGAAAATGGTGCGCGCGGCCGGCTGGTAGTGTGGCCGAGCGGTCGAAGGCGCTGGATACAGGTTCCAATCTCGAAAGGGGCGTGGGTTCGAATCCCACCACTGCCATTTCTGCAGATCAACTCCAACGCTGCAGCTTTTTTGTTAAAATGCTGTTTCTGTCCCCACTGTATTGATGTTGAAAACAAAAGTAAAATGGCTTTGCTTCCCGGGGAATTAACTGTGGTGTGGGATAGTGCCGAATATTTCAAAGTGTCTCTGTCTGTCATGATCGTGTTCGCCTCCCGCGCAGAAAATCGCAAGCAGCTGTGCTGTTCCAGGCAAGTTGAGCTTGTACTGGAACCGAATGGAGACCGGTATTTCATCGCTGTTGTGAAACAAAGTCCTGGGGTGACTCGACTCGTCGTTATTTGGTTTTTCGGCCAATGGGAAAATCGTTCCAACGAATTTCGATGTGATATGTTGTTGAATTTCTCCCATTTCCTTCGTTTCCGTCCTGGAGACATCGGAAGGGAAAGGTAATCTAATCGAGACTGTGATTGGTGAAATTCACTTTTTATGGCCCATTCTTATTAGGTTCTTTCTTTCTCTCTTTTCAGTATTGTCTGGGAAGTGGTGGTTCCCTAAGGCTGCAGTATGTGTGAAAGAGTAGTTTGGAATTGTCCTGTTGTTAGTTGTGAGATTACTTTATAAATCATGCCCTCGGACTGTCTCACATTTAGCATTCATGCATCTCTGTGTCTGAAAATGCATTAGGTATGCCAGCTTTGTTTGTGTTCCGTGTTAAATGCTTTCTGTTTTGCGATTCGCTCAATACTTTACGAGTTAACAGCGTTTCTGAGGAAACTTCCAGCTGCAAAAGTCCTTAACTGAGGATCTGGGAAAATTTCACAGAGTATGGTCAGTCGGAGCAAAAGTAAGGAAGTCGTTCCTTTCTGCAGTGTTTCGCAATACTACCTTTCCCGTGAGCATCGAACACAGTAAAGGATTGTGCCACAGACTGCGACGGCAAGCTCCGCTAAAAAGTAATCCTTTAAAGCAGGTGTAAGCAACACAACGTTTTTGGGGGACACCGCGTGGAAACAGATACTTCGGTGTATCTCCTCCATGCTCAGCACATAGCCAAATATAAACAAGTCCGGTTCCCCAGTATTTGGCCCCAAACCCTCTCAACCCATCCTATCCAGAAACTCATGCAATTTTCAGAGCCTCCTCCGCTTCCTCTGGGAGCTCATTCCATACACGCACAACCTTCTGTGTGGGAAATGTGCCTCAGGTCCTTTGTCAATTTCAGCCCACTCACCTTAAACCTATGCTCTCGAGTTTTCAACTCACCCCAACTTGGGTAAAACACGTAAATACTCAGTTTCCAACCCTTCCATTAGATCATGTCGCAGTCGTTACGCTGCAGGGAAAGTCGTCCCAGCCTAGTCGACCTCGCCCTACGGTCCAAACATTGACCACATCCTTGTCTATATTTTATCATCAATTTCACGTGTCTTTTTTTTATGTTTTGAAGATGTCAATTACGCTGGACAACAACGAGCTATTGGAAACAGAAAGGTGAAACGAAGAATGGCTTCAACTTTCAGTGCTGGATGCCCCTGAGCTGCCGGATGGGCGGCTGCGGCTTGTTTCTGTAGTGTAGTGGTCATCACATTCGCCTCACACGCGAAAGGTCCCCAGTTCGAAACTGGGCAGAAACTGCTTTGTTCTTCATCGGCAGCCTTTTACATGGACAAGAACGGTGCTTTCTTGCTTGCTTTCCCATCTGCAAACCTGCCTTCGAAGTTGCTTGAACAAATCTGCTCGCGTAGTGAAATGTAATGCAATTCCATTTAATGACTGTGCAAAGAATTGTAAAGTTTTTATCCAAACTGGTTCTGATCATATGCAATTCTGTTTGAGAGTGTAGTTACCCCCTTCTGATTCTTCTACGAAAAGCAGTACCGCATTTGCATTCCTTGCGCAGGCGGCTCGGTTCAAAGACAGGGAAGAAGCTGATGCGCTGGTGTCACAGTGCACCACGGATTCCTGAACTTGTCTGTCTGTTAAATGTACCCCAAAGGCGTCTCTGAAAGGCCTCGTTTGGAAGCTGTCTGTCGTTATTCAACGTACGAGAATTGGCACCAGAGGTCCTGAATCATGTTTTGGAGCAGTTCGCACTTGAGTGGCTCTTTCAATCAGCAACAGCAATGAAAGAAATTACACTCTCAGAGGAACCTCTGGACCTGTGCTTTCATGGTGTCGCTAGTATTAAGGTGCGCCCCGAGACCTAAGCCACGTTGGAACTGAAACGGAGGAATCGACAGAGAGGTTACAGAATGACATCGCATCCATTTGGTTTTCTTGAAATCACTGAGGAGCAGGAAAATGTAAACGGCGAAGTCGAGTGGGGAAGTCAGGCAGTTGCAGCTCTGGAGAAACTCCTTCTTTGTGACTCACTCAGCAACCAGACACGTGAAGGTGACTCAGAGGCGTGAGAGCTCTTCACATCGAGAACAAAAAGCAATCAAGGGCAGTTAGCACCTCTTCCGGAGTGGGGGTGGGGTGAGGTAATTACCTTTTGACTTTGTTACTATGTTGAGAAACTGCCTTTTAGATTGAGGTGAACAGAAAATGCATTTCTAATAAGCACCATGGAATTGAGCAAAATTTATTGAGTCGCTTCTCGTCGATTCCCACACAGGTTTCCAACTCAGTTGCTATCCATGTGGCTGATGTCCAGGAGTGAACATCTCTGCAGCAAATTGCACGGTTAGGGTAAAAGGCAAGGAAAGTGTCATCTCGAACTGGCTCCGAGGTCAGAGCATGCTCACGATGTGATCTGTCGTTCTCGAATAGGAATGCGACCTCCGGTTTTAGGGTGGAGTACATTGTTTGGGACTCTTTTTCTGCAAAACAGACACAGTGACTGAAATTACGCTGCACGGTATGATGTGGAACACGGCTTTGTGCATTTTCCCTGTAGTCCGGTGTGCTTCATGTTCCGCGTAAACGTGAAACTTGCCCTGTTTCAAGCAATGGGTGAAATCATTTAGCAAAGCAAGAATCGAAATTGCAGTAATGTCAAGCAGCTCGTGGTTATTTGACCAAATCATAACCGAACATATATTCTCACAGATACATTTGGAGCTGAAAGGAGTCTGAGAAGATAGACTCAGCTTACCATTGATTTTTGTCTGGATTGATGGGCTCTCATTATCTGCTGCGAAATTGATATTGTAGACGGGCACATCCCAGCAGCTGTGCGAGTCGGAGAGGGATCATGGAACCATTTTCATGTGACTTGGCATCTGTTGTTATGCAGGAGAGCACAGTTGGAAACGCAAGAAAATGGTGCGCGCGGCCGGCTGGTAGTGTGGCCGAGCGGTCGAAGGCGCTGGATACAGGTTCCAATCTCGAAAGGGGCGTGGGTTCGAATCCCACCACTGCCATTTCTGCAGATCAACTCCAACGCTGCAGCTTTTTTGTTAAAATGCTGTTTCTGTCCACACTGTATTGATGTTGAAAACAAAAGTAAAATGGCTTTGCTTCCCGGGGAATTAACTGTGGTGTGGGATAGTGCCGAATATTTCAAAGTGTCTCTGTCTGTCATGATCGTGTTCGCCTCCCGCGCAGAAAATCGCAAGCAGCTGTGCTGTTCCAGGCAAGTTGAGCTTGTACTGGAACCGAATGGAGACCGGTATTTCATCGCTGTTGTGAAACAAAGTCCTGGGGTGACTCGACTCGTCGTTATTTGGTTTTTCGGCCAATGGGAAAATCGTTCCAACGAATTTCGATGTGATATGTTGTTGAATTTCTCCCATTTCCTTCGTTTCCGTCCTGGAGACATCGGAAGGGAAAGGTAATCTAATCGAGACTGTGATTGGTGAAATTCACTTTTTATGGCCCATTCTTATTAGGTTCTTTCTTTCTCTCTTTTCAGTATTGTCTGGGAAGTGGTGGTTCCCTAAGGCTGCAGTATGTGTGAAAGAGTAGTTTGGAATTGTCCTGTTGTTAGTTGTGAGATTACTTTATAAATCATGCCCTCGGACTGTCTCACATTTAGCATTCATGCATCTCTGTGTCTGAAAATGCATTAGGTATGCCAGCTTTGTTTGTGTTCCGTGTTAAATGCTTTCTGTTTTGCGATTCGCTCAATACTTTACGAGTTAACAGCGTTTCTGAGGAAACTTCCAGCTGCAAAAGTCCTTAACTGAGGATCTGGGAAAATTTCACAGAGTATGGTCAGTCGGAGCAAAAGTAAGGAAGTCGTTCCTTTCTGCAGTGTTTCGCAATACTACCTTTCCCGTGAGCATCGAACACAGTAAAGGATTGTGCCACAGACTGCGACGGCAAGCTCCGCTAAAAAGTAATCCTTTAAAGCAGGTGTAAGCAACACAACGTTTTTGGGGGACACCGCGTGGAAACAGATACTTCGGTGTATCTCCTCCATGCTCAGCACATAGCCAAATATAAACAAGTCCGGTTCCCCAGTATTTGGCCCCAAACCCTCTCAACCCATCCTATCCAGAAACTCATGCAATTTTCAGAGCCTCCTCCGCTTCCTCTGGGAGCTCATTCCATACACGCACAACCTTCTGTGTGGGAAATGTGCCTCAGGTCCTTTGTCAATTTCAGCCCACTCACCTTAAACCTATGCTCTCGAGTTTTCAACTCACCCCAACTTGGGTAAAACACGTAAATACTCAGTTTCCAACCCTTCCATTAGATCATGTCGCAGTCGTTACGCTGCAGGGAAAGTCGTCCCAGCCTAGTCGACCTCGCCCTACGGTCCAAACATTGACCACATCCTTGTCTATATTTTATCATCAATTTCACGTGTCTTTTTTTTATGTTTTGAAGATGTCAATTACGCTGGACAACAACGAGCTATTGGAAACAGAAAGGTGAAACGAAGAATGGCTTCAACTTTCAGTGCTGGATGCCCCTGAGCTGCCGGATGGGCGGCTGCGGCTTGTTTCTGTAGTGTAGTGGTCATCACGTTCGCCTCACACGCGAAAGGTCCCCAGTTCGAAACTGGGCAGAAACTGCTTTGTTCTTCATCGGCAGCCTTTTACATGGACAAGAACGGTGCTTTCTTGCTTGCTTTCCCATCTGCAAACCTGCCTTCGAAGTTGCTTGAACAAATCTGCTCGCGTAGTGAAATGTAATGCAATTCCATTTAATGACTGTGCAAAGAATTGTAAAGTTTTTATCCAAACTGGTTCTGATCATATGCAATTCTGTTTGAGAGTGTAGTTACCCCCTTCTGATTCTTCTACGAAAAGCAGTACCGCATTTGCATTCCTTGCGCAGGCGGCTCGGTTCAAAGACAGGGAAGAAGCTGATGCGCTGGTGTCACAGTGCACCACGGATTCCTGAACTTGTCTGTCTGTTAAATGTACCCCAAAGGCGTCTCTGAAAGGCCTCGTTTGGAAGCTGTCTGTCGTTATTCAACGTACGAGAATTGGCACCAGAGGTCCTGAATCATGTTTTGGAGCAGTTCGCACTTGAGTGGCTCTTTCAATCAGCAACAGCAATGAAAGAAATTACACTCTCAGAGGAACCTCTGGACCTGTGCTTTCATGGTGTCGCTAGTATTAAGGTGCGCCCCGAGACCTAAGCCACGTTGGAACTGAAACGGAGGAATCGACAGAGAGGTTACAGAATGACATCGCATCCATTTGGTTTTCTTGAAATCACTGAGGAGCAGGAAAATGTAAACGGCGAAGTCGAGTGGGGAAGTCAGGCAGTTGCAGCTCTGGAGAAACTCCTTCTTTGTGACTCACTCAGCAACCAGACACGTGAAGGTGACTCAGAGGCGTGAGAGCTCTTCACATCGAGAACAAAAAGCAATCAAGGGCAGTTAGCACCTCTTCCGGAGTGGGGGTGGGGTGAGGTAATTACCTTTTGACTTTGTTACTATGTTGAGAAACTGCCTTTTAGATTGAGGTGAACAGAAAATGCATTTCTAATAAGCACCATGGAATTGAGCAAAATTTATTGAGTCGCTTCTCGTCGATTCCCACACAGGTTTCCAACTCAGTTGCTATCCATGTGGCTGATGTCCAGGAGTGAACATCTCTGCAGCAAATTGCACGGTTAGGGTAAAAGGCAAGGAAAGTGTCATCTCGAACTGGCTCCGAGGTCAGAGCATGCTCACGATGTGATCTGTCGTTCTCGAATAAGAATGCGACCTCCGGTTTTAGGGTGGAGTACATTGTTTGGGACTCTTTTTCTGCAAAACAGACACAGTGACTGAAATTACGCTGCACGGTATGATGTGGAACACGGCTTTGTGCATTTTCCCTGTAGTCCGGTGTGCTTCATGTTCCGCGTAAACGTGAAACTTGCCCTGTTTCAAGCAATGGGTGAAATCATTTAGCAAAGCAAGAATCGAAATTGCAGTAATGTCAAGCAGCTCGTGGTTATTTGACCAAATCATAACCGAACATATATTCTCACAGATACATTTGGAGCTGAAAGGAGTCTGAGAAGATAGACTCAGCTTACCATTGATTTTTGTCTGGATTGATGGGCTCTCATTATCTGCTGCGAAATTGATATTGTAGACGGGCACATCCCAGCAGCTGTGCGAGTCGGAGAGGGATCATGGAACCATTTTCATGTGACTTGGCATCTGTTGTTATGCAGGAGAGCACAGTTGGAAACGCAAGAAAATGGTGCGCGCGGCCGGCTGGTAGTGTGGCCGAGCGGTCGAAGGCGCTGGATACAGGTTCCAATCTCGAAAGGGGCGTGGGTTCGAATCCCACCACTGCCATTTCTGCAGATCAACTCCAACGCTGCAGCTTTTTTGTTAAAATGCTGTTTCTGTCCCCACTGTATTGATGTTGAAAACAAAAGTAAAATGGCTTTGCTTCCCGGGGAATTAACTGTGGTGTGGGATAGTGCCGAATATTTCAAAGTGTCTCTGTCTGTCATGATCGTGTTCGCCTCCCGCGCAGAAAATCGCAAGCAGCTGTGCTGTTCCAGGCAAGTTGAGCTTGTACTGGAACCGAATGGAGACCGGTATTTCATCGCTGTTGTGAAACAAAGTCCTGGGGTGACTCGACTCGTCGTTATTTGGTTTTTCGGCCAATGGGAAAATCGTTCCAACGAATTTCGATGTGATATGTTGTTGAATTTCTCCCATTTCCTTCGTTTCCGTCCTGGAGACATCGGAAGGGAAAGGTAATCTAATCGAGACTGTGATTGGTGAAATTCACTTTTTATGGCCCATTCTTATTAGGTTCTTTCTTTCTCTCTTTTCAGTATTGTCTGGGAAGTGGTGGTTCCCTAAGGCTGCAGTATGTGTGAAAGAGTAGTTTGGAATTGTCCTGTTGTTAGTTGTGAGATTACTTTATAAATCATGCCCTCGGACTGTCTCACATTTAGCATTCATGCATCTCTGTGTCTGAAAATGCATTAGGTATGCCAGCTTTGTTTGTGTTCCGTGTTAAATGCTTTCTGTTTTGCGATTCGCTCAATACTTTACGAGTTAACAGCGTTTCTGAGGAAACTTCCAGCTGCAAAAGTCCTTAACTGAGGATCTGGGAAAATTTCACAGAGTATGGTCAGTCGGAGCAAAAGTAAGGAAGTCGTTCCTTTCTGCAGTGTTTCGCAATACTACCTTTCCCGTGAGCATCGAACACAGTAAAGGATTGTGCCACAGACTGCGACGGCAAGCTCCGCTAAAAAGTAATCCTTTAAAGCAGGTGTAAGCAACACAACGTTTTTGGGGGACACCGCGTGGAAACAGATACTTCGGTGTATCTCCTCCATGCTCAGCACATAGCCAAATATAAACAAGTCCGGTTCCCCAGTATTTGGCCCCAAACCCTCTCAACCCATCCTATCCAGAAACTCATGCAATTTTCAGAGCCTCCTCCGCTTCCTCTGGGAGCTCATTCCATACACGCACAACCTTCTGTGTGGGAAATGTGCCTCAGGTCCTTTGTCAATTTCAGCCCACTCACCTTAAACCTATGCTCTCGAGTTTTCAACTCACCCCAACTTGGGTAAAACACGTAAATACTCAGTTTCCAACCCTTCCATTAGATCATGTCGCAGTCGTTACGCTGCAGGGAAAGTCGTCCCAGCCTAGTCGACCTCGCCCTACGGTCCAAACATTGACCACATCCTTGTCTATATTTTATCATCAATTTCACGTGTCTTTTTTTTATGTTTTGAAGATGTCAATTACGCTGGACAACAACGAGCTATTGGAAACAGAAAGGTGAAACGAAGAATGGCTTCAACTTTCAGTGCTGGATGCCCCTGAGCTGCCGGATGGGCGGCTGCGGCTTGTTTCTGTAGTGTAGTGGTCATCACATTCGCCTCACACGCGAAAGGTCCCCAGTTCGAAACTGGGCAGAAACTGCTTTGTTCTTCATCGGCAGCCTTTTACATGGACAAGAACGGTGCTTTCTTGCTTGCTTTCCCATCTGCAAACCTGCCTTCGAAGTTGCTTGAACAAATCTGCTGGCGTAGTGAAATGTAATGCAATTCCATTTAATGACTGTGCAAAGAATTGTAAAGTTTTTATCCAAACTGGTTCTGATCATATGCAATTCTGTTTGAGAGTGTAGTTACCCCCTTCTGATTCTTCTACGAAAAGCAGTACCGCATTTGCATTCCTTGCGCAGGCGGCTCGGTTCAAAGACAGGGAAGAAGCTGATGCGCTGGTGTCACAGTGCACCACGGATTCCTGAACTTGTCTGTCTGTTAAATGTACCCCAAAGGCGTCTCTGAAAGGCCTCGTTTGGAAGCTGTCTGTCGTTATTCAACGTACGAGAATTGGCACCAGAGGTCCTGAATCATGTTTTGGAGCAGTTCGCACTTGAGTGGCTCTTTCAATCAGCAACAGCAATGAAAGAAATTACACTCTCAGAGGAACCTCTGGACCTGTGCTTTCATGGTGTCGCTAGTATTAAGGTGCGCCCCGAGACCTAAGCCACGTTGGAACTGAAACGGAGGAATCGACAGAGAGGTTACAGAATGACATCGCATCCATTTGGTTTTCTTGAAATCACTGAGGAGCAGGAAAATGTAAACGGCGAAGTCGAGTGGGGAAGTCAGGCAGTTGCAGCTCTGGAGAAACTCCTTCTTTGTGACTCACTCAGCAACCAGACACGTGAAGGTGACTCAGAGGCGTGAGAGCTCTTCACATCGAGAACAAAAAGCAATCAAGGGCAGTTAGCACCTCTTCCGGAGTGGGGGTGGGGTGAGGTAATTACCTTTTGACTTTGTTACTATGTTGAGAAACTGCCTTTTAGATTGAGGTGAACAGAAAATGCATTTCTAATAAGCACCATGGAATTGAGCAAAATTTATTGAGTCGCTTCTCGTCGATTCCCACACAGGTTTCCAACTCAGTTGCTATCCATGTGGCTGATGTCCAGGAGTGAACATCTCTGCAGCAAATTGCACGGTTAGGGTAAAAGGCAAGGAAAGTGTCATCTCGAACTGGCTCCGAGGTCAGAGCATGCTCACGATGTGATCTGTCGTTCTCGAATAGGAATGCGACCTCCGGTTTTAGGGTGGAGTACATTGTTTGGGACTCTTTTTCTGCAAAACAGACACAGTGACTGAAATTACGCTGCACGGTATGATGTGGAACACGGCTTTGTGCATTTTCCCTGTAGTCCGGTGTGCTTCATGTTCCGCGTAAACGTGAAACTTGCCCTGTTTCAAGCAATGGGTGAAATCATTTAGCAAAGCAAGAATCGAAATTGCAGTAATGTCAAGCAGCTCGTGGTTATTTGACCAAATCATAACCGAACATATATTCTCACAGATACATTTGGAGCTGAAAGGAGTCTGAGAAGATAGACTCAGCTTACCATTGATTTTTGTCTGGATTGATGGGCTCTCATTATCTGCTGCGAAATTGATATTGTAGACGGGCACATCCCAGCAGCTGTGCGAGTCGGAGAGGGATCATGGAACCATTTTCATGTGACTTGGCATCTGTTGTTATGCAGGAGAGCACAGTTGGAAACGCAAGAAAATGGTGCGCGCGGCCGGCTGGTAGTGTGGCCGAGCGGTCGAAGGCGCTGGATACAGGTTCCAATCTCGAAAGGGGCGTGGGTTCGAATCCCACCACTGCCATTTCTGCAGATCAACTCCAACGCTGCAGCTTTTTTGTTAAAATGCTGTTTCTGTCCCCACTGTATTGATGTTGAAAACAAAAGTAAAATGGCTTTGCTTCCCGGGGAATTAACTGTGGTGTGGGATAGTGCCGAATATTTCAAAGTGTCTCTGTCTGTCATGATCGTGTTCGCCTCCCGCGCAGAAAATCGCAAGCAGCTGTGCTGTTCCAGGCAAGTTGAGCTTGTACTGGAACCGAATGGAGACCGGTATTTCATCGCTGTTGTGAAACAAAGTCCTGGGGTGACTCGACTCGTCGTTATTTGGTTTTTCGGCCAATGGGAAAATCGTTCCAACGAATTTCGATGTGATATGTTGTTGAATTTCTCCCATTTCCTTCGTTTCCGTCCTGGAGACATCGGAAGGGAAAGGTAATCTAATCGAGACTGTGATTGGTGAAATTCACTTTTTATGGCCCATTCTTATTAGGTTCTTTCTTTCTCTCTTTTCAGTATTGTCTGGGAAGTGGTGGTTCCCTAAGGCTGCAGTATGTGTGAAAGAGTAGTTTGGAATTGTCCTGTTGTTAGTTGTGAGATTACTTTATAAATCATGCCCTCGGACTGTCTCACATTTAGCATTCATGCATCTCTGTGTCTGAAAATGCATTAGGTATGCCAGCTTTGTTTGTGTTCCGTGTTAAATGCTTTCTGTTTTGCGATTCGCTCAATACTTTACGAGTTAACAGCGTTTCTGAGGAAACTTCCAGCTGCAAAAGTCCTTAACTGAGGATCTGGGAAAATTTCACAGAGTATGGTCAGTCGGAGCAAAAGTAAGGAAGTCGTTCCTTTCTGCAGTGTTTCGCAATACTACCTTTCCCGTGAGCATCGAACACAGTAAAGGATTGTGCCACAGACTGCGACGGCAAGCTCCGCTAAAAAGTAATCCTTTAAAGCAGGTGTAAGCAACACAACGTTTTTGGGGGACACCGCGTGGAAACAGATACTTCGGTGTATCTCCTCCATGCTCAGCACATAGCCAAATATAAACAAGTCCGGTTCCCCAGTATTTGGCCCCAAACCCTCTCAACCCATCCTATCCAGAAACTCATGCAATTTTCAGAGCCTCCTCCGCTTCCTCTGGGAGCTCATTCCATACACGCACAACCTTCTGTGTGGGAAATGTGCCTCAGGTCCTTTGTCAATTTCAGCCCACTCACCTTAAACCTATGCTCTCGAGTTTTCAACTCACCCCAACTTGGGTAAAACACGTAAATACTCAGTTTCCAACCCTTCCATTAGATCATGTCGCAGTCGTTACGCTGCAGGGAAAGTCGTCCCAGCCTAGTCGACCTCGCCCTACGGTCCAAACATTGACCACATCCTTGTCTATATTTTATCATCAATTTCACGTGTCTTTTTTTTATGTTTTGAAGATGTCAATTACGCTGGACAACAACGAGCTATTGGAAACAGAAAGGTGAAACGAAGAATGGCTTCAACTTTCAGTGCTGGATGCCCCTGAGCTGCCGGATGGGCGGCTGCGGCTTGTTTCTGTAGTGTAGTGGTCATCACGTTCGCCTCACACGCGAAAGGTCCCCAGTTCGAAACTGGGCAGAAACTGCTTTGTTCTTCATCGGCAGCCTTTTACATGGACAAGAACGGTGCTTTCTTGCTTGCTTTCCCATCTGCAAACCTGCCTTCGAAGTTGCTTGAACAAATCTGCTGGCGTAGTGAAATGTAATGCAATTCCATTTAATGACTGTGCAAAGAATTGTAAAGTTTTTATCCAAACTGGTTCTGATCATATGCAATTCTGTTTGAGAGTGTAGTTACCCCCTTCTGATTCTTCTACGAAAAGCAGTACCGCATTTGCATTCCTTGCGCAGGCGGCTCGGTTCAAAGACAGGGAAGAAGCTGATGCGCTGGTGTCACAGTGCACCACGGATTCCTGAACTTGTCTGTCTGTTAAATGTACCCCAAAGGCGTCTCTGAAAGGCCTCGTTTGGAAGCTGTCTGTCGTTATTCAACGTACGAGAATTGGCACCAGAGGTCCTGAATCATGTTTTGGAGCAGTTCGCACTTGAGTGGCTCTTTCAATCAGCAACAGCAATGAAAGAAATTACACTCTCAGAGGAACCTCTGGACCTGTGCTTTCATGGTGTCGCTAGTATTAAGGTGCGCCCCGAGACCTAAGCCACGTTGGAACTGAAACGGAGGAATCGACAGAGAGGTTACAGAATGACATCGCATCCATTTGGTTTTCTTGAAATCACTGAGGAGCAGGAAAATGTAAACGGCGAAGTCGAGTGGGGAAGTCAGGCAGTTGCAGCTCTGGAGAAACTCCTTCTTTGTGACTCACTCAGCAACCAGACACGTGAAGGTGACTCAGAGGCGTGAGAGCTCTTCACATCGAGAACAAAAAGCAATCAAGGGCAGTTAGCACCTCTTCCGGAGTGGGGGTGGGGTGAGGTAATTACCTTTTGACTTTGTTACTATGTTGAGAAACTGCCTTTTAGATTGAGGTGAACAGAAAATGCATTTCTAATAAGCACCATGGAATTGAGCAAAATTTATTGAGTCGCTTCTCGTCGATTCCCACACAGGTTTCCAACTCAGTTGCTATCCATGTGGCTGATGTCCAGGAGTGAACATCTCTGCAGCAAATTGCACGGTTAGGGTAAAAGGCAAGGAAAGTGTCATCTCGAACTGGCTCCGAGGTCAGAGCATGCTCACGATGTGATCTGTCGTTCTCGAATAGGAATGCGACCTCCGGTTTTAGGGTGGAGTACATTGTTTGGGACTCTTTTTCTGCAAAACAGACACAGTGACTGAAATTACGCTGCACGGTATGATGTGGAACACGGCTTTGTGCATTTTCCCTGTAGTCCGGTGTGCTTCATGTTCCGCGTAAACGTGAAACTTGCCCTGTTTCAAGCAATGGGTGAAATCATTTAGCAAAGCAAGAATCGAAATTGCAGTAATGTCAAGCAGCTCGTGGTTATTTGACCAAATCATAACCGAACATATATTCTCACAGATACATTTGGAGCTGAAAGGAGTCTGAGAAGATAGACTCAGCTTACCATTGATTTTTGTCTGGATTGATGGGCTCTCATTATCTGCTGCGAAATTGATATTGTAGACGGGCACATCCCAGCAGCTGTGCGAGTCGGAGAGGGATCATGGAACCATTTTCATGTGACTTGGCATCTGTTGTTATGCAGGAGAGCACAGTTGGAAACGCAAGAAAATGGTGCGCGCGGCCGGCTGGTAGTGTGGCCGAGCGGTCGAAGGCGCTGGATACAGGTTCCAATCTCGAAAGGGGCGTGGGTTCGAATCCCACCACTGCCATTTCTGCAGATCAACTCCAACGCTGCAGCTTTTTTGTTAAAATGCTGTTTCTGTCCCCACTGTATTGATGTTGAAAACAAAAGTAAAATGGCTTTGCTTCCCGGGGAATTAACTGTGGTGTGGGATAGTGCCGAATATTTCAAAGTGTCTCTGTCTGTCATGATCGTGTTCGCCTCCCGCGCAGAAAATCGCAAGCAGCTGTGCTGTTCCAGGCAAGTTGAGCTTGTACTGGAACCGAATGGAGACCGGTATTTCATCGCTGTTGTGAAACAAAGTCCTGGGGTGACTCGACTCGTCGTTATTTGGTTTTTCGGCCAATGGGAAAATCGTTCCAACGAATTTCGATGTGATATGTTGTTGAATTTCTCCCATTTCCTTCGTTTCCGTCCTGGAGACATCGGAAGGGAAAGGTAATCTAATCGAGACTGTGATTGGTGAAATTCACTTTTTATGGCCCATTCTTATTAGGTTCTTTCTTTCTCTCTTTTCAGTATTGTCTGGGAAGTGGTGGTTCCCTAAGGCTGCAGTATGTGTGAAAGAGTAGTTTGGAATTGTCCTGTTGTTAGTTGTGAGATTACTTTATAAATCATGCCCTCGGACTGTCTCACATTTAGCATTCATGCACCTCTGTGTCTGAAAATGCATTAGGTATGCCAGCTTTGTTTGTGTTCCGTGTTAAATGCTTTCTGTTTTGCGATTCGCTCAATACTTTACGAGTTAACAGCGTTTCTGAGGAAACTTCCAGCTGCAAAAGTCCTTAACTGAGGATCTGGGAAAATTTCACAGAGTATGGTCAGTCGGAGCAAAAGTAAGGAAGTCGTTCCTTTCTGCAGTGTTTCGCAATACTACCTTTCCCGTGAGCATCGAACACAGTAAAGGATTGTGCCACAGACTGCGACGGCAAGCTCCGCTAAAAAGTAATCCTTTAAAGCAGGTGTAAGCAACACAACGTTTTTGGGGGACACCGCGTGGAAACAGATACTTCGGTGTATCTCGTCCATGCTCAGCACATAGCCAAATATAAACAAGTCCGGTTCCCCAGTATTTGGCCCCAAACCCTCTCAACCCATCCTATCCAGAAACTCATGCAATTTTCAGAGCCTCCTCCGCTTCCTCTGGGAGCTCATTCCATACACGCACAACCTTCTGTGTGGGAAATGTGCCTCAGGTCCTTTGTCAATTTCAGCCCACTCACCTTAAACCTATGCTCTCGAGTTTTCAACTCACCCCAACTTGGGTAAAACACGTAAATACTCAGTTTCCAACCCTTCCATTAGATCATGTCGCAGTCGTTACGCTGCAGGGAAAGTCGTCCCAGCCTAGTCGACCTCGCCCTACGGTCCAAACATTGACCACATCCTTGTCTATATTTTATCATCAATTTCACGTGTCTCTTTTTTATGTTTTGAAGATGTCAATTACGCTGGACAACAACGAGCTATTGGAAACAGAAAGGTGAAACGAAGAATGGCTTCAACTTTCAGTGCTGGATGCCCCTGAGCTGCCGGATGGGCGGCTGCGGCTTGTTTCTGTAGTGTAGTGGTCATCACGTTCGCCTCACACGCGAAAGGTCCCCAGTTCGAAACTGGGCAGAAACTGCTTTGTTCTTCATCGGCAGCCTTTTACATGGACAAGAACGGTGCTTTCTTGCTTGCTTTCCCATCTGCAAACCTGCCTTCGAAGTTGCTTGAACAAATCTGCTCGCGTAGTGAAATGTAATGCAATTCCATTTAATGACTGTGCAAAGAATTGTAAAGTTTTTATCCAAACTGGTTCTGATCATATGCAATTCTGTTTGAGAGTGTAGTTACCCCCTTCTGATTCTTCTACGAAAAGCAGTACCGCATTTGCATTCCTTGCGCAGGCGGCTCGGTTCAAAGACAGGGAAGAAGCTGATGCGCTGGTGTCACAGTGCACCACGGATTCCTGAACTTGTCTGTCTGTTAAATGTACCCCAAAGGCGTCTCTGAAAGGCCTCGTTTGGAAGCTGTCTGTCGTTATTCAACGTACGAGAATTGGCACCAGAGGTCCTGAATCATGTTTTGGAGCAGTTCGCACTTGAGTGGCTCTTTCAATCAGCAACAGCAATGAAAGAAATTACACTCTCAGAGGAACCTCTGGACCTGTGCTTTCATGGTGTCGCTAGTATTAAGGTGCGCCCCGAGACCTAAGCCACGTTGGAACTGAAACGGAGGAATCGACAGAGAGGTTACAGAATGACATCGCATCCATTTGGTTTTCTTGAAATCACTGAGGAGCAGGAAAATGTAAACGGCGAAGTCGAGTGGGGAAGTCAGGCAGTTGCAGCTCTGGAGAAACTCCTTCTTTGTGACTCACTCAGCAACCAGACACGTGAAGGTGACTCAGAGGCGTGAGAGCTCTTCACATCGAGAACAAAAAGCAATCAAGGGCAGTTAGCACCTCTTCCGGAGTGGGGGTGGGGTGAGGTAATTACCTTTTGACTTTGTTACTATGTTGAGAAACTGCCTTTTAGATTGAGGTGAACAGAAAATGCATTTCTAATAAGCACCATGGAATTGAGCAAAATTTATTGAGTCGCTTCTCGTCGATTCCCACACAGGTTTCCAACTCAGTTGCTATCCATGTGGCTGATGTCCAGGAGTGAACATCTCTGCAGCAAATTGCACGGTTAGGGTAAAAGGCAAGGAAAGTGGCATCTCGAACTGGCTCCGAGGTCAGAGCATGCTCACGATGTGATCTGTCGTTCTCGAATAGGAATGCGACCTCCGGTTTTAGGGTGGAGTACATTGTTTGGGACTCTTTTTCTGCAAAACAGACACAGTGACTGAAATTACGCTGCACGGTATGATGTGGAACACGGCTTTGTGCATTTTCCCTGTAGTCCGGTGTGCTTCATGTTCCGCGTAAACGTGAAACTTGCCCTGTTTCAAGCAATGGGTGAAATCATTTAGCAAAGCAAGAATCGAAATTGCAGTAATGTCAAGCAGCTCGTGGTTATTTGACCAAATCATAACCGAACATATATTCTCACAGATACATTTGGAGCTGAAAGGAGTCTGAGAAGATAGACTCAGCTTACCATTGATTTTTGTCTGGATTGATGGGCTCTCATTATCTGCTGCGAAATTGATATTGTAGACGGGCACATCCCAGCAGCTGTGCGAGTCGGAGAGGGATCATGGAACCATTTTCATGTGACTTGGCATCTGTTGTTATGCAGGAGAGCACAGTTGGAAACGCAAGAAAATGGTGCGCGCGGCCGGCTGGTAGTGTGGCCGAGCGGTCGAAGGCGCTGGATACAGGTTCCAATCTCGAAAGGGGCGTGGGTTCGAATCCCACCACTGCCATTTCTGCAGATCAACTCCAACGCTGCAGCTTTTTTGTTAAAATGCTGTTTCTGTCCCCACTGTATTGATGTTGAAAACAAAAGTAAAATGGCTTTGCTTCCCGGGGAATTAACTGTGGTGTGGGATAGTGCCGAATATTTCAAAGTGTCTCTGTCTGTCATGATCGTGTTCGCCTCCCGCGCAGAAAATCGCAAGCAGCTGTGCTGTTCCAGGCAAGTTGAGCTTGTACTGGAACCGAATGGAGACCGGTATTTCATCGCTGTTGTGAAACAAAGTCCTGGGGTGACTCGACTCGTCGTTATTTGGTTTTTCGGCCAATGGGAAAATCGTTCCAACGAATTTCGATGTGATATGTTGTTGAATTTCTCCCATTTCCTTCGTTTCCGTCCTGGAGACATCGGAAGGGAAAGGTAATCTAATCGAGACTGTGATTGGTGAAATTCACTTTTTATGGCCCATTCTTATTAGGTTCTTTCTTTCTCTCTTTTCAGTATTGTCTGGGAAGTGGTGGTTCCCTAAGGCTGCAGTATGTGTGAAAGAGTAGTTTGGAATTGTCCTGTTGTTAGTTGTGAGATTACTTTATAAATCATGCCCTCGGACTGTCTCACATTTAGCATTCATGCACCTCTGTGTCTGAAAATGCATTAGGTATGCCAGCTTTGTTTGTGTTCCGTGTTAAATGCTTTCTGTTTTGCGATTCGCTCAATACTTTACGAGTTAACAGCGTTTCTGAGGAAACTTCCAGCTGCAAAAGTCCTTAACTGAGGATCTGGGAAAATTTCACAGAGTATGGTCAGTCGGAGCAAAAGTAAGGAAGTCGTTCCTTTCTGCAGTGTTTCGCAATACTACCTTTCCCGTGAGCATCGAACACAGTAAAGGATTGTGCCACAGACTGCGACGGCAAGCTCCGCTAAAAAGTAATCCTTTAAAGCAGGTGTAAGCAACACAACGTTTTTGGGGGACACCGCGTGGAAACAGATACTTCGGTGTATCTCCTCCATGCTCAGCACATAGCCAAATATAAACAAGTCCGGTTCCCCAGTATTTGGCCCCAAACCCTCTCAACCCATCCTATCCAGAAACTCATGCAATTTTCAGAGCCTCCTCCGCTTCCTCTGGGAGCTCATTCCATACACGCACAACCTTCTGTGTGGGAAATGTGCCTCAGGTCCTTTGTCAATTTCAGCCCACTCACCTTAAACCTATGCTCTCGAGTTTTCAACTCACCCCAACTTGGGTAAAACACGTAAATACTCAGTTTCCAACCCTTCCATTAGATCATGTCGCAGTCGTTACGCTGCAGGGAAAGTCGTCCCAGCCTAGTCGACCTCGCCCTACGGTCCAAACATTGACCACATCCTTGTCTATATTTTATCATCAATTTCACGTGTCTTTTTTTTATGTTTTGAAGATGTCAATTACGCTGGACAACAACGAGCTATTGGAAACAGAAAGGTGAAACGAAGAATGGCTTCAACTTTCAGTGCTGGATGCCCCTGAGCTGCCGGATGGGCGGCTGCGGCTTGTTTCTGTAGTGTAGTGGTCATCACGTTCGCCTCACACGCGAAAGGTCCCCAGTTCGAAACTGGGCAGAAACTGCTTTGTTCTTCATCGGCAGCCTTTTACATGGACAAGAACGGTGCTTTCTTGCTTGCTTTCCCATCTGCAAACCTGCCTTCGAAGTTGCTTGAACAAATCTGCTCGCGTAGTGAAATGTAATGCAATTCCATTTAATGACTGTGCAAAGAATTGTAAAGTTTTTATCCAAACTGGTTCTGATCATATGCAATTCTGTTTGAGAGTGTAGTTACCCCCTTCTGATTCTTCTACGAAAAGCAGTACCGCATTTGCATTCCTTGCGCAGGCGGCTCGGTTCAAAGACAGGGAAGAAGCTGATGCGCTGGTGTCACAGTGCACCACGGATTCCTGAACTTGTCTGTCTGTTAAATGTATCCCAAAGGCGTCTCTGAAAGGCCTCGTTTGGAAGCTGTCTGTCGTTATTCAACGTACGAGAATTGGCACCAGAGGTCCTGAATCATGTTTTGGAGCAGTTCGC
Source organism: Chiloscyllium punctatum (assembly GCF_047496795.1). Classification (NCBI taxonomy): domain Eukaryota; kingdom Metazoa; phylum Chordata; class Chondrichthyes; order Orectolobiformes; family Hemiscylliidae; genus Chiloscyllium; species Chiloscyllium punctatum. The sequence goes on along the minus strand of NC_092766.1, from coordinate 83,445,600 downwards.
ACTTGAGTGGCTCTTTCAATCAGCAACAGCAATGAAAGAAATTACACTCTCAGAGGAACCTCTGGACCTGTGCTTTCATGGTGTCGCTAGTATTAAGGTGCGCCCCGAGACCTAAGCCACGTTGGAACTGAAACGGAGGAATCGACAGAGAGGTTACAGAATGACATCGCATCCATTTGGTTTTCTTGAAATCACTGAGGAGCAGGAAAATGTAAACGGCGAAGTCGAGTGGGGAAGTCAGGCAGTTGCAGCTCTGGAGAAACTCCTTCTTTGTGACTCACTCAGCAACCAGACACGTGAAGGTGACTCAGAGGCGTGAGAGCTCTTCACATCGAGAACAAAAAGCAATCAAGGGCAGTTAGCACCTCTTCCGGAGTGGGGGTGGGGTGAGGTAATTACCTTTTGACTTTGTTACTATGTTGAGAAACTGCCTTTTAGATTGAGGTGAACAGAAAATGCATTTCTAATAAGCACCATGGAATTGAGCAAAATTTATTGAGTCGCTTCTCGTCGATTCCCACACAGGTTTCCAACTCAGTTGCTATCCATGTGGCTGATGTCCAGGAGTGAACATCTCTGCAGCAAATTGCACGGTTAGGGTAAAAGGCAAGGAAAGTGGCATCTCGAACTGGCTCCGAGGTCAGAGCATGCTCACGATGTGATCTGTCGTTCTCGAATAGGAATGCGACCTCCGGTTTTAGGGTGGAGTACATTGTTTGGGACTCTTTTTCTGCAAAACAGACACAGTGACTGAAATTACGCTGCACGGTATGATGTGGAACACGGCTTTGTGCATTTTCCCTGTAGTCCGGTGTGCTTCATGTTCCGCGTAAACGTGAAACTTGCCCTGTTTCAAGCAATGGGTGAAATCATTTAGCAAAGCAAGAATCGAAATTGCAGTAATGTCAAGCAGCTCGTGGTTATTTGACCAAATCATAACCGAACATATATTCTCACAGATACATTTGGAGCTGAAAGGAGTCTGAGAAGATAGACTCAGCTTACCATTGATTTTTGTCTGGATTGATGGGCTCTCATTATCTGCTGCGAAATTGATATTGTAGACGGGCACATCCCAGCAGCTGTGCGAGTCGGAGAGGGATCATGGAACCATTTTCATGTGACTTGGCATCTGTTGTTATGCAGGAGAGCACAGTTGGAAACGCAAGAAAATGGTGCGCGCGGCCGGCTGGTAGTGTGGCCGAGCGGTCGAAGGCGCTGGATACAGGTTCCAATCTCGAAAGGGGCGTGGGTTCGAATCCCACCACTGCCATTTCTGCAGATCAACTCCAACGCTGCAGCTTTTTTGTTAAAATGCTGTTTCTGTCCCCACTGTATTGATGTTGAAAACAAAAGTAAAATGGCTTTGCTTCCCGGGGAATTAACTGTGGTGTGGGATAGTGCCGAATATTTCAAAGTGTCTCTGTCTGTCATGATCGTGTTCGCCTCCCGCGCAGAAAATCGCAAGCAGCTGTGCTGTTCCAGGCAAGTTGAGCTTGTACTGGAACCGAATGGAGACCGGTATTTCATCGCTGTTGTGAAACAAAGTCCTGGGGTGACTCGACTCGTCGTTATTTGGTTTTTCGGCCAATGGGAAAATCGTTCCAACGAATTTCGATGTGATATGTTGTTGAATTTCTCCCATTTCCTTCGTTTCCGTCCTGGAGACATCGGAAGGGAAAGGTAATCTAATCGAGACTGTGATTGGTGAAATTCACTTTTTATGGCCCATTCTTATTAGGTTCTTTCTTTCTCTCTTTTCAGTATTGTCTGGGAAGTGGTGGTTCCCTAAGGCTGCAGTATGTGTGAAAGAGTAGTTTGGAATTGTCCTGTTGTTAGTTGTGAGATTACTTTATAAATCATGCCCTCGGACTGTCTCACATTTAGCATTCATGCACCTCTGTGTCTGAAAATGCATTAGGTATGCCAGCTTTGTTTGTGTTCCGTGTTAAATGCTTTCTGTTTTGCGATTCGCTCAATACTTTACGAGTTAACAGCGTTTCTGAGGAAACTTCCAGCTGCAAAAGTCCTTAACTGAGGATCTGGGAAAATTTCACAGAGTATGGTCAGTCGGAGCAAAAGTAAGGAAGTCGTTCCTTTCTGCAGTGTTTCGCAATACTACCTTTCCCGTGAGCATCGAACACAGTAAAGGATTGTGCCACAGACTGCGACGGCAAGCTCCGCTAAAAAGTAATCCTTTAAAGCAGGTGTAAGCAACACAACGTTTTTGGGGGACACCGCGTGGAAACAGATACTTCGGTGTATCTCCTCCATGCTCAGCACATAGCCAAATATAAACAAGTCCGGTTCCCCAGTATTTGGCCCCAAACCCTCTCAACCCATCCTATCCAGAAACTCATGCAATTTTCAGAGCCTCCTCCGCTTCCTCTGGGAGCTCATTCCATACACGCACAACCTTCTGTGTGGGAAATGTGCCTCAGGTCCTTTGTCAATTTCAGCCCACTCACCTTAAACCTATGCTCTCGAGTTTTCAACTCACCCCAACTTGGGTAAAACACGTAAATACTCAGTTTCCAACCCTTCCATTAGATCATGTCGCAGTCGTTACGCTGCAGGGAAAGTCGTCCCAGCCTAGTCGACCTCGCCCTACGGTCCAAACATTGACCACATCCTTGTCTATATTTTATCATCAATTTCACGTGTCTTTTTTTTATGTTTTGAAGATGTCAATTACGCTGGACAACAACGAGCTATTGGAAACAGAAAGGTGAAACGAAGAATGGCTTCAACTTTCAGTGCTGGATGCCCCTGAGCTGCCGGATGGGCGGCTGCGGCTTGTTTCTGTAGTGTAGTGGTCATCACGTTCGCCTCACACGCGAAAGGTCCCCAGTTCGAAACTGGGCAGAAACTGCTTTGTTCTTCATCGGCAGCCTTTTACATGGACAAGAACGGTGCTTTCTTGCTTGCTTTCCCATCTGCAAACCTGCCTTCGAAGTTGCTTGAACAAATCTGCTCGCGTAGTGAAATGTAATGCAATTCCATTTAATGACTGTGCAAAGAATTGTAAAGTTTTTATCCAAACTGGTTCTGATCATATGCAATTCTGTTTGAGAGTGTAGTTACCCCCTTCTGATTCTTCTACGAAAAGCAGTACCGCATTTGCATTCCTTGCGCAGGCGGCTCGGTTCAAAGACAGGGAAGAAGCTGATGCGCTGGTGTCACAGTGCACCACGGATTCCTGAACTTGTCTGTCTGTTAAATGTACCCCAAAGGCGTCTCTGAAAGGCCTCGTTTGGAAGCTGTCTGTCGTTATTCAACGTACGAGAATTGGCACCAGAGGTCCTGAATCATGTTTTGGAGCAGTTCGCACTTGAGTGGCTCTTTCAATCAGCAACAGCAATGAAAGAAATTACACTCTCAGAGGAACCTCTGGACCTGTGCTTTCATGGTGTCGCTAGTATTAAGGTGCGCCCCGAGACCTAAGCCACGTTGGAACTGAAACGGAGGAATCGACAGAGAGGTTACAGAATGACATCGCATCCATTTTGTTTTCTTGAAATCACTGAGGAGCAGGAAAATGTAAACGGCGAAGTCGAGTGGGGAAGTCAGGCAGTTGCAGCTCTGGAGAAACTCCTTCTTTGTGACTCACTCAGCAACCAGACACGTGAAGGTGACTCAGAGGCGTGAGAGCTCTTCACATCGAGAACAAAAAGCAATCAAGGGCAGTTAGCACCTCTTCCGGAGTGGGGGTGGGGTGAGGTAATTACCTTTTGACTTTGTTACTATGTTGAGAAACTGCCTTTTAGATTGAGGTGAACAGAAAATGCATTTCTAATAAGCACCATGGAATTGAGCAAAATTTATTGAGTCGCTTCTCGTCGATTCCCACACAGGTTTCCAACTCAGTTGCTATCCATGTGGCTGATGTCCAGGAGTGAACATCTCTGCAGCAAATTGCACGGTTAGGGTAAAAGGCAAGGAAAGTGGCATCTCGAACTGGCTCCGAGGTCAGAGCATGCTCACAATGTGATCTGTCGTTCTCGAATAGGAATGCGACCTCCGGTTTTAGGGTGGAGTACATTGTTTGGGACTCTTTTTCTGCAAAACAGACACAGTGACTGAAATTACGCTGCACGGTATGATGTGGAACACGGCTTTGTGCATTTTCCCTGTAGTCCGGTGTGCTTCATGTTCCGCGTAAACGTGAAACTTGCCCTGTTTCAAGCAATGGGTGAAATCATTTAGCAAAGCAAGAATCGAAATTGCAGTAATGTCAAGCAGCTCGTGGTTATTTGACCAAATCATAACCGAACATATATTCTCACAGATACATTTGGAGCTGAAAGGAGTCTGAGAAGATAGACTCAGCTTACCATTGATTTTTGTCTGGATTGATGGGCTCTCATTATCTGCTGCGAAATTGATATTGTAGACGGGCACATCCCAGCAGCTGTGCGAGTCGGAGAGGGATCATGGAACCATTTTCATGTGACTTGGCATCTGTTGTTATGCAGGAGAGCACAGTTGGAAACGCAAGAAAATGGTGCGCGCGGCCGGCTGGTAGTGTGGCCGAGCGGTCGAAGGCGCTGGATACAGGTTCCAATCTCGAAAGGGGCGTGGGTTCGAATCCCACCACTGCCATTTCTGCAGATCAACTCCAACGCTGCAGCTTTTTTGTTAAAATGCTGTTTCTGTCCCCACTGTATTGATGTTGAAAACAAAAGTAAAATGGCTTTGCTTCCCGGGGAATTAACTGTGGTGTGGGATAGTGCCGAATATTTCAAAGTGTCTCTGTCTGTCATGATCGTGTTCGCCTCCCGCGCAGAAAATCGCAAGCAGCTGTGCTGTTCCAGGCAAGTTGAGCTTGTACTGGAACCGAATGGAGACCGGTATTTCATCGCTGTTGTGAAACAAAGTCCTGGGGTGACTCGACTCGTCGTTATTTGGTTTTTCGGCCAATGGGAAAATCGTTCCAACGAATTTCGATGTGATATGTTGTTGAATTTCTCCCATTTCCTTCGTTTCCGTCCTGGAGACATCGGAAGGGAAAGGTAATCTAATCGAGACTGTGATTGGTGAAATTCACTTTTTATGGCCCATTCTTATTAGGTTCTTTCTTTCTCTCTTTTCAGTATTGTCTGGGAAGTGGTGGTTCCCTAAGGCTGCAGTATGTGTGAAAGAGTAGTTTGGAATTGTCCTGTTGTTAGTTGTGAGATTACTTTATAAATCATGCCCTCGGACTGTCTCACATTTAGCATTCATGCACCTCTGTGTCTGAAAATGCATTAGGTATGCCAGCTTTGTTTGTGTTCCGTGTTAAATGCTTTCTGTTTTGCGATTCGCTCAATACTTTACGAGTTAACAGCGTTTCTGAGGAAACTTCCAGCTGCAAAAGTCCTTAACTGAGGATCTGGGAAAATTTCACAGAGTATGGTCAGTCGGAGCAAAAGTAAGGAAGTCGTTCCTTTCTGCAGTGTTTCGCAATACTACCTTTCCCGTGAGCATCGAACACAGTAAAGGATTGTGCCACAGACTGCGACGGCAAGCTCCGCTAAAAAGTAATCCTTTAAAGCAGGTGTAAGCAACACAACGTTTTTGGGGGACACCGCGTGGAAACAGATACTTCGGTGTATCTCCTCCATGCTCAGCACATAGCCAAATATAAACAAGTCCGGTTCCCCAGTATTTGGCCCCAAACCCTCTCAACCCATCCTATCCAGAAACTCATGCAATTTTCAGAGCCTCCTCCGCTTCCTCTGGGAGCTCATTCCATACACGCACAACCTTCTGTGTGGGAAATGTGCCTCAGGTCCTTTGTCAATTTCAGCCCACTCACCTTAAACCTATGCTCTCGAGTTTTCAACTCACCCCAACTTGGGTAAAACACGTAAATACTCAGTTTCCAACCCTTCCATTAGATCATGTCGCAGTCGTTACGCTGCAGGGAAAGTCGTCCCAGCCTAGTCGACCTCGCCCTACGGTCCAAACATTGACCACATCCTTGTCTATATTTTATCATCAATTTCACGTGTCTTTTTTTTATGTTTTGAAGATGTCAATTACGCTGGACAACAACGAGCTATTGGAAACAGAAAGGTGAAACGAAGAATGGCTTCAACTTTCAGTGCTGGATGCCCCTGAGCTGCCGGATGGGCGGCTGCGGCTTGTTTCTGTAGTGTAGTGGTCATCACGTTCGCCTCACACGCGAAAGGTCCCCAGTTCGAAACTGGGCAGAAACTGCTTTGTTCTTCATCGGCAGCCTTTTACATGGACAAGAACGGTGCTTTCTTGCTTGCTTTCCCATCTGCAAACCTGCCTTCGAAGTTGCTTGAACAAATCTGCTCGCGTAGTGAAATGTAATGCAATTCCATTTAATGACTGTGCAAAGAATTGTAAAGTTTTTATCCAAACTGGTTCTGATCATATGCAATTCTGTTTGAGAGTGTAGTTACCCCCTTCTGATTCTTCTACGAAAAGCAGTACCGCATTTGCATTCCTTGCGCAGGCGGCTCGGTTCAAAGACAGGGAAGAAGCTGATGCGCTGGTGTCACAGTGCACCACGGATTCCTGAACTTGTCTGTCTGTTAAATGTACCCCAAAGGCGTCTCTGAAAGGCCTCGTTTGGAAGCTGTCTGTCGTTATTCAACGTACGAGAATTGGCACCAGAGGTCCTGAATCATGTTTTGGAGCAGTTCGCACTTGAGTGGCTCTTTCAATCAGCAACAGCAATGAAAGAAATTACACTCTCAGAGGAACCTCTGGACCTGTGCTTTCATGGTGTCGCTAGTATTAAGGTGCGCCCCGAGACCTAAGCCACGTTGGAACTGAAACGGAGGAATCGACAGAGAGGTTACAGAATGACATCGCATCCATTTTGTTTTCTTGAAATCACTGAGGAGCAGGAAAATGTAAACGGCGAAGTCGAGTGGGGAAGTCAGGCAGTTGCAGCTCTGGAGAAACTCCTTCTTTGTGACTCACTCAGCAACCAGACACGTGAAGGTGACTCAGAGGCGTGAGAGCTCTTCACATCGAGAACAAAAAGCAATCAAGGGCAGTTAGCACCTCTTCCGGAGTGGGGGTGGGGTGAGGTAATTACCTTTTGACTTTGTTACTATGTTGAGAAACTGCCTTTTAGATTGAGGTGAACAGAAAATGCATTTCTAATAAGCACCATGGAATTGAGCAAAATTTATTGAGTCGCTTCTCGTCGATTCCCACACAGGTTTCCAACTCAGTTGCTATCCATGTGGCTGATGTCCAGGAGTGAACATCTCTGCAGCAAATTGCACGGTTAGGGTAAAAGGCAAGGAAAGTGGCATCTCGAACTGGCTCCGAGGTCAGAGCATGCTCACAATGTGATCTGTCGTTCTCGAATAGGAATGCGACCTCCGGTTTTAGGGTGGAGTACATTGTTTGGGACTCTTTTTCTGCAAAACAGACACAGTGACTGAAATTACGCTGCACGGTATGATGTGGAACACGGCTTTGTGCATTTTCCCTGTAGTCCGGTGTGCTTCATGTTCCGCGTAAACGTGAAACTTGCCCTGTTTCAAGCAATGGGTGAAATCATTTAGCAAAGCAAGAATCGAAATTGCAGTAATGTCAAGCAGCTCGTGGTTATTTGACCAAATCATAACCGAACATATATTCTCACAGATACATTTGGAGCTGAAAGGAGTCTGAGAAGATAGACTCAGCTTACCATTGATTTTTGTCTGGATTGATGGGCTCTCATTATCTGCTGCGAAATTGATATTGTAGACGGGCACATCCCAGCAGCTGTACGAGTCGGAGAGGGATCATGGAACCATTTTCATGTGACTTGGCATCTGTTGTTATGCAGGAGAGCACAGTTGGAAACGCAAGAAAATGGTGCGCGCGGCCGGCTGGTAGTGTGGCCGAGCGGTCTAAGGCGCTGGATCCAGGTTCCAGTCTCGAAAGGGGCGTGGGTTCGAATCCCACCACTGCCATTTCTGCAGATCAACTCCAACGCTGCAGCTTTTTTGTTAAAATGCTGTTTCTGTCCCCACTGTATTGATGTTGAAAACAAAAGTAAAATGGCTTTGCTTCCCGGGGAATTAACTGTGGTGTGGGATAGTGCCGAATATTTCAAAGTGTCTCTGTCTGTCATGATCGTGTTCGCCTCCCGCGCAGAAAATCGCAAGCAGCTGTGCTGTTCCAGGCAAGTTGAGCTTGTACTGGAACCGAATGGAGACCGGTATTTCATCGCTGTTGTGAAACAAAGTCCTGGGGTGACTCGACTCGTCGTTATTTGGTTTTTCGGCCAATGGGAAAATCGTTCCAACGAATTTCGATGTGATATGTTGTTGAATTTCTCCCATTTCCTTCGTTTCCGTCCTGGAGACATCGGAAGGGAAAGGTAATCTAATCGAGACTGTGATTGGTGAAATTCACTTTTTATGGCCCATTCTTATTAGGTTCTTTCTTTCTCTCTTTTCAGTATTGTCTGGGAAGTGGTGGTTCCCTAAGGCTGCAGTATGTGTGAAAGAGTAGTTTGGAATTGTCCTGTTGTTAGTTGTGAGATTACTTTATAAATCATGCCCTCGGACTGTCTCACATTTAGCATTCATGCACCTCTGTGTCTGAAAATGCATTAGGTATGCCAGCTTTGTTTGTGTTCCGTGTTAAATGCTTTCTGTTTTGCGATTCGCTCAATACTTTACGAGTTAACAGCGTTTCTGAGGAAACTTCCAGCTGCAAAAGTCCTTAACTGAGGATCTGGGAAAATTTCACAGAGTATGGTCAGTCGGAGCAAAAGTAAGGAAGTCGTTCCTTTCTGCAGTGTTTCGCAATACTACCTTTCCCGTGAGCATCGAACACAGTAAAGGATTGTGCCACAGACTGCGACGGCAAGCTCCGCTAAAAAGTAATCCTTTAAAGCAGGTGTAAGCAACACAACGTTTTTGGGGGACACCGCGTGGAAACAGATACTTCGGTGTATCTCCTCCATGCTCAGCACATAGCCAAATATAAACAAGTCCGGTTCCCCAGTATTTGGCCCCAAACCCTCTCAACCCATCCTATCCAGAAACTCATGCAATTTTCAGAGCCTCCTCCGCTTCCTCTGGGAGCTCATTCCATACACGCACAACCTTCTGTGTGGGAAATGTGCCTCAGGTCCTTTGTCAATTTCAGCCCACTCACCTTAAACCTATGCTCTCGAGTTTTCAACTCACCCCAACTTGGGTAAAACACGTAAATACTCAGTTTCCAACCCTTCCATTAGATCATGTCGCAGTCGTTACGCTGCAGGGAAAGTCGTCCCAGCCTAGTCGACCTCGCCCTACGGTCCAAACATTGACCACATCCTTGTCTATATTTTATCATCAATTTCACGTGTCTTTTTTTTATGTTTTGAAGATGTCAATTACGCTGGACAACAACGAGCTATTGGAAACAGAAAGGTGAAACGAAGAATGGCTTCAACTTTCAGTGCTGGATGCCCCTGAGCTGCCGGATGGGCGGCTGCGGCTTGTTTCTGTAGTGTAGTGGTCATCACGTTCGCCTCACACGCGAAAGGTCCCCAGTTCGAAACTGGGCAGAAACTGCTTTGTTCTTCATCGGCAGCCTTTTACATGGACAAGAACGGTGCTTTCTTGCTTGCTTTCCCATCTGCAAACCTGCCTTCGAAGTTGCTTGAACAAATCTGCTCGCGTAGTGAAATGTAATGCAATTCCATTTAATGACTGTGCAAAGAATTGTAAAGTTTTTATCCAAACTGGTTCTGATCATATGCAATTCTGTTTGAGAGTGTAGTTACCCCCTTCTGATTCTTCTATGAAAAGCAGTACCGCATTTGCATTCCTTGCGCAGGCGGCTCGGTTCAAAGACAGGGAAGAAGCTGATGCGCTGGTGTCACAGTGCACCACGGATTCCTGAACTTGTCTGTCTGTTAAATGTACCCCAAAGGCGTCTCTGAAAGGCCTCGTTTGGAAGCTGTCTGTCGTTATTCAACGTACGAGAATTGGCACCAGAGGTCCTGAATCATGTTTTGGAGCAGTTCGCACTTGAGTGGCTCTTTCAATCAGCAACAGCAATGAAAGAAATTACACTCTCAGAGGAACCTCTGGACCTGTGCTTTCATGGTGTCGCTAGTATTAAGGTGCGCCCCGAGACCTAAGCCACGTTGGAACTGAAACGGAGGAATCGACAGAGAGGTTACAGAATGACATCGCATCCATTTGGTTTTCTTGAAATCACTGAGGAGCAGGAAAATGTAAACGGCGAAGTCGAGTGGGGAAGTCAGGCAGTTGCAGCTCTGGAGAAACTCCTTCTTTGTGACTCACTCAGCAACCAGACACGTGAAGGTGACTCAGAGGCGTGAGAGCTCTTCACATCGAGAACAAAAAGCAATCAAGGGCAGTTAGCACCTCTTCCGGAGTGGGGGTGGGGTGAGGTAATTACCTTTTGACTTTGTTACTATGTTGAGAAACTGCCTTTTAGACTGAGGTGAACAGAAAATGCATTTCTAATAAGCACCATGGAATTGAGCAAAATTTATTGAGTCGCTTCTCGTCGATTCCCACACAGGTTTCCAACTCAGTTGCTATCCATGTGGCTGATGTCCAGGAGTGAACATCTCTGCAGCAAATTGCACGGTTAGGGTAAAAGGCAAGGAAAGTGGCATCTCGAACTGGCTCCGAGGTCAGAGCATGCTCACAATGTGATCTGTCGTTCTCGAATAGGAATGCGACCTCCGGTTTTAGGGTGGAGTACATTGTTTGGGACTCTTTTTTCTGCAAAACAGACACAGTGACTGAAATTACGCTGCACGGTATGATGTGGAACACGGCTTTGTGCATTTTCCCTGTAGTCCGGTGTGCTTCATGTTCCGCGTAAACGTGAAACTTGCCCTGTTTCAAGCAATGGGTGAAATCATTTAGCAAAGCAAGAATCGAAATTGCAGTAATGTCAAGCAGCTCGTGGTTATTTGACCAAATCATAACCGAACATATATTCTCACAGATACATTTGGAGCTGAAAGGAGTCTGAGAAGATAGACTCAGCTTACCATTGATTTTTGTCTGGATTGATGGGCTCTCATTATCTGCTGCGAAATTGATATTGTAGACGGGCACATCCCAGCAGCTGTGCGAGTCGGAGAGGGATCATGGAACCATTTTCATGTGACTTGGCATCTGTTGTTATGCAGGAGAGCACAGTTGGAAACGCAAGAAAATGGTGCGCGCGGCCGGCTGGTAGTGTGGCCGAGCGGTCTAAGGCGCTGGATCCAGGTTCCAGTCTCGAAAGGGGCGTGGGTTCGAATCCCACCACTGCCATTTCTGCAGATCAACTCCAACGCTGCAGCTTTTTTGTTAAAATGCTGTTTCTGTCCCCACTGTATTGATGTTGAAAACAAAAGTAAAATGGCTTTGCTTCCCGGGGAATTAACTGTGGTGTGGGATAGTGCCGAATATTTCAAAGTGTCTCTGTCTGTCATGATCGTGTTCGCCTCCCGCGCAGAAAATCGCAAGCAGCTGTGCTGTTCCAGGCAAGTTGAGCTTGTACTGGAACCGAATGGAGACCGGTATTTCATCGCTGTTGTGAAACAAAGTCCTGGGGTGACTCGACTCGTCGTTATTTGGTTTTTCGGCCAATGGGAAAATCGTTCCAACGAATTTCGATGTGATATGTTGTTGAATTTCTCCCATTTCCTTCGTTTCCGTCCTGGAGACATCGGAAGGGAAAGGTAATCTAATCGAGACTGTGATTGGTGAAATTCACTTTTTATGGCCCATTCTTATTAGGTTCTTTCTTTCTCTCTTTTCAGTATTGTCTGGGAAGTGGTGGTTCCCTAAGGCTGCAGTATGTGTGAAAGAGTAGTTTGGAATTGTCCTGTTGTTAGTTGTGAGATTACTTTATAAATCATGCCCTCGGACTGTCTCACATTTAGCATTCATGCACCTCTGTGTCTGAAAATGCATTAGGTATGCCAGCTTTGTTTGTGTTCCGTGTTAAATGCTTTCTGTTTTGCGATTCGCTCAATACTTTACGAGTTAACAGCGTTTCTGAGGAAACTTCCAGCTGCAAAAGTCCTTAACTGAGGATCTGGGAAAATTTCACAGAGTATGGTCAGTCGGAGCAAAAGTAAGGAAGTCGTTCCTTTCTGCAGTGTTTCGCAATACTACCTTTCCCGTGAGCATCGAACACAGTAAAGGATTGTGCCACAGACTGCGACGGCAAGCTCCGCTAAAAAGTAATCCTTTAAAGCAGGTGTAAGCAACACAACGTTTTTGGGGGACACCGCGTGGAAACAGATACTTCGGTGTATCTCCTCCATGCTCAGCACATAGCCAAATATAAACAAGTCCGGTTCCCCAGTATTTGGCCCCAAACCCTCTCAACCCATCCTATCCAGAAACTCATGCAATTTTCAGAGCCTCCTCCGCTTCCTCTGGGAGCTCATTCCATACACGCACAACCTTCTGTGTGGGAAATGTGCCTCAGGTCCTTTGTCAATTTCAGCCCACTCACCTTAAACCTATGCTCTCGAGTTTTCAACTCACCCCAACTTGGGTAAAACACGTAAATACTCAGTTTCCAACCCTTCCATTAGATCATGTCGCAGTCGTTACGCTGCAGGGAAAGTCGTCCCAGCCTAGTCGACCTCGCCCTACGGTCCAAACATTGACCACATCCTTGTCTATATTTTATCATCAATTTCACGTGTCTTTTTTTTATGTTTTGAAGATGTCAATTACGCTGGACAACAACGAGCTATTGGAAACAGAAAGGTGAAACGAAGAATGGCTTCAACTTTCAGTGCTGGATGCCCCTGAGCTGCCGGATGGGCGGCTGCGGCTTGTTTCTGTAGTGTAGTGGTCATCACGTTCGCCTCACACGCGAAAGGTCCCCAGTTCGAAACTGGGCAGAAACTGCTTTGTTCTTCATCGGCAGCCTTTTACATGGACAAGAACGGTGCTTTCTTGCTTGCTTTCCCATCTGCAAACCTGCCTTCGAAGTTGCTTGAACAAATCTGCTCGCGTAGTGAAATGTAATGCAATTCCATTTAATGACTGTGCAAAGAATTGTAAAGTTTTTATCCAAACTGGTTCTGATCATATGCAATTCTGTTTGAGAGTGTAGTTACCCCCTTCTGATTCTTCTACGAAAAGCAGTACCGCATTTGCATTCCTTGCGCAGGCGGCTCGGTTCAAAGACAGGGAAGAAGCTGATGCGCTGGTGTCACAGTGCACCACGGATTCCTGAACTTGTCTGTCTGTTAAATGTACCCCAAAGGCGTCTCTGAAAGGCCTCGTTTGGAAGCTGTCTGTCGTTATTCAACGTACGAGAATTGGCACCAGAGGTCCTGAATCATGTTTTGGAGCAGTTCGCACTTGAGTGGCTCTTTCAATCAGCAACAGCAATGAAAGAAATTACACTCTCAGAGGAACCTCTGGACCTGTGCTTTCATGGTGTCGCTAGTATTAAGGTGCGCCCCGAGACCTAAGCCACGTTGGAACTGAAACGGAGGAATCGACAGAGAGGTTACAGAATGACATCGCATCCATTTGGTTTTCTTGAAATCACTGAGGAGCAGGAAAATGTAAACGGCGAAGTCGAGTGGGGAAGTCAGGCAGTTGCAGCTCTGGAGAAACTCCTTCTTTGTGACTCACTCAGCAACCAGACACGTGAAGGTGACTCAGAGGCGTGAGAGCTCTTCACATCGAGAACAAAAAGCAATCAAGGGCAGTTAGCACCTCTTCCGGAGTGGGGGTGGGGTGAGGTAATTACCTTTTGACTTTGTTACTATGTTGAGAAACTGCCTTTTAGATTGAGGTGAACAGAAAATGCATTTCTAATAAGCACCATGGAATTGAGCAAAATTTATTGAGTCGCTTCTCGTCGATTCCCACACAGGTTTCCAACTCAGTTGCTATCCATGTGGCTGATGTCCAGGAGTGAACATCTCTGCAGCAAATTGCACGGTTAGGGTAAAAGGCAAGGAAAGTGGCATCTCGAACTGGCTCCGAGGTCAGAGCATGCTCACAATGTGATCTGTCGTTCTCGAATAGGAATGCGACCTCCGGTTTTAGGGTGGAGTACATTGTTTGGGACTCTTTTTCTGCAAAACAGACACAGTGACTGAAATTACGCTGCACGGTATGATGTGGAACACGGCTTTGTGCATTTTCCCTGTAGTCCGGTGTGCTTCATGTTCCGCGTAAACGTGAAACTTGCCCTGTTTCAAGCAATGGGTGAAATCATTTAGCAAAGCAAGAATCGAAATTGCAGTAATGTCAAGCAGCTCGTGGTTATTTGACCAAATCATAACCGAACATATATTCTCACAGATACATTTGGAGCTGAAAGGAGTCTGAGAAGATAGACTCAGCTTACCATTGATTTTTGTCTGGATTGATGGGCTCTCATTATCTGCTGCGAAATTGATATTGTAGACGGGCACATCCCAGCAGCTGTACGAGTCGGAGAGGGATCATGGAACCATTTTCATGTGACTTGGCATCTGTTGTTATGCAGGAGAGCACAGTTGGAAACGCAAGAAAATGGTGCGCGCGGCCGGCTGGTAGTGTGGCCGAGCGGTCTAAGGCGCTGGATCCAGGTTCCAGTCTCGAAAGGGGCGTGGGTTCGAATCCCACCACTGCCATTTCTGCAGATCAACTCCAACGCTGCAGCTTTTTTGTTAAAATGCTGTTTCTGTCCCCACTGTATTGATGTTGAAAACAAAAGTAAAATGGCTTTGCTTCCCGGGGAATTAACTGTGGTGTGGGATAGTGCCGAATATTTCAAAGTGTCTCTGTCTGTCATGATCGTGTTCGCCTCCCGCGCAGAAAATCGCAAGCAGCTGTGCTGTTCCAGGCAAGTTGAGCTTGTACTGGAACCGAATGGAGACCGGTATTTCATCGCTGTTGTGAAACAAAGTCCTGGGGTGACTCGACTCGTCGTTATTTGGTTTTTCGGCCAATGGGAAAATCGTTCCAACGAATTTCGATGTGATATGTTGTTGAATTTCTCCCATTTCCTTCGTTTCCGTCCTGGAGACATCGGAAGGGAAAGGTAATCTAATCGAGACTGTGATTGGTGAAATTCACTTTTTATGGCCCATTCTTATTAGGTTCTTTCTTTCTCTCTTTTCAGTATTGTCTGGGAAGTGGTGGTTCCCTAAGGCTGCAGTATGTGTGAAAGAGTAGTTTGGAATTGTCCTGTTGTTAGTTGTGAGATTACTTTATAAATCATGCCCTCGGACTGTCTCACATTTAGCATTCATGCACCTCTGTGTCTGAAAATGCATTAGGTATGCCAGCTTTGTTTGTGTTCCGTGTTAAATGCTTTCTGTTTTGCGATTCGCTCAATACTTTACGAGTTAACAGCGTTTCTGAGGAAACTTCCAGCTGCAAAAGTCCTTAACTGAGGATCTGGGAAAATTTCACAGAGTATGGTCAGTCGGAGCAAAAGTAAGGAAGTCGTTCCTTTTTGCAGTGTTTCGCAATACTACCTTTCCCGTGAGCATCGAACACAGTAAAGGATTGTGCCACAGACTGCGACGGCAAGCTCCGCTAAAAAGTAATCCTTTAAAGCAGGTGTAAGCAACACAACGTTTTTGGGGGACACCGCGTGGAAACAGATACTTCGGTGTATCTCGTCCATGCTCAGCACATAGCCAAATATAAACAAGTCCGGTTCCCCAGTATTTGGCCCCAAACCCTCTCAACCCATCCTATCCAGAAACTCATGCAATTTTCAGAGCCTCCTCCGCTTCCTCTGGGAGCTCATTCCATACACGCACAACCTTCTGTGTGGGAAATGTGCCTCAGGTCCTTTGTCAATTTCAGCCCACTCACCTTAAACCTATGCTCTCGAGTTTTCAACTCACCCCAACTTGGGTAAAACACGTAAATACTCAGTTTCCAACCCTTCCATTAGATCATGTCGCAGTCGTTACGCTGCAGGGAAAGTCGTCCCAGCCTAGTCGACCTCGCCCTACGGTCCAAACATTGACCACATCCTTGTCTATATTTTATCATCAATTTCACGTGTCTCTTTTTTATGTTTTGAAGATGTCAATTACGCTGGACAACAACGAGCTATTGGAAACAGAAAGGTGAAACGAAGAATGGCTTCAACTTTCAGTGCTGGATGCCCCTGAGCTGCCGGATGGGCGGCTGCGGCTTGTTTCTGTAGTGTAGTGGTCATCACGTTCGCCTCACACGCGAAAGGTCCCCAGTTCGAAACTGGGCAGAAACTGCTTTGTTCTTCATCGGCAGCCTTTTACATGGACAAGAACGGTGCTTTCTTGCTTGCTTTCCCATCTGCAAACCTGCCTTCGAAGTTGCTTGAACAAATCTGCTCGCGTAGTGAAATGTAATGCAATTCCATTTAATGACTGTGCAAAGAATTGTAAAGTTTTTATCCAAACTGGTTCTGATCATATGCAATTCTGTTTGAGAGTGTAGTTACCCCCTTCTGATTCTTCTACGAAAAGCAGTACCGCATTTGCATTCCTTGCGCAGGCGGCTCGGTTCAAAGACAGGGAAGAAGCTGATGCGCTGGTGTCACAGTGCACCACGGATTCCTGAACTTGTCTGTCTGTTAAATGTACCCCAAAGGCGTCTCTGAAAGGCCTCGTTTGGAAGCTGTCTGTCGTTATTCAACGTACGAGAATTGGCACCAGAGGTCCTGAATCATGTTTTGGAGCAGTTCGCACTTGAGTGGCTCTTTCAATCAGCAACAGCAATGAAAGAAATTACACTCTCAGAGGAACCTCTGGACCTGTGCTTTCATGGTGTCGCTAGTATTAAGGTGCGCCCCGAGACCTAAGCCACGTTGGAACTGAAACGGAGGAATCGACAGAGAGGTTACAGAATGACATCGCATCCATTTGGTTTTCTTGAAATCACTGAGGAGCAGGAAAATGTAAACGGCGAAGTCGAGTGGGGAAGTCAGGCAGTTGCAGCTCTGGAGAAACTCCTTCTTTGTGACTCACTCAGCAACCAGACACGTGAAGGTGACTCAGAGGCGTGAGAGCTCTTCACATCGAGAACAAAAAGCAATCAAGGGCAGTTAGCACCTCTTCCGGAGTGGGGGTGGGGTGAGGTAATTACCTTTTGACTTTGTTACTATGTTGAGAAACTGCCTTTTAGATTGAGGTGAACAGAAAATGCATTTCTAATAAGCACCATGGAATTGAGCAAAATTTATTGAGTCGCTTCTCGTCGATTCCCACACAGGTTTCCAACTCAGTTGCTATCCATGTGGCTGATGTCCAGGAGTGAACATCTCTGCAGCAAATTGCACGGTTAGGGTAAAAGGCAAGGAAAGTGGCATCTCGAACTGGCTCCGAGGTCAGAGCATGCTCACAATGTGATCTGTCGTTCTCGAATAGGAATGCGACCTCCGGTTTTAGGGTGGAGTACATTGTTTGGGACTCTTTTTCTGCAAAACAGACACAGTGACTGAAATTACGCTGCACGGTATGATGTGGAACACGGCTTTGTGCATTTTCCCTGTAGTCCGGTGTGCTTCATGTTCCGCGTAAACGTGAAACTTGCCCTGTTTCAAGCAATGGGTGAAATCATTTAGCAAAGCAAGAATCGAAATTGCAGTAATGTCAAGCAGCTCGTGGTTATTTGACCAAATCATAACCGAACATATATTCTCACAGATACATTTGGAGCTGAAAGGAGTCTGAGAAGATAGACTCAGCTTACCATTGATTTTTGTCTGGATTGATGGGCTCTCATTATCTGCTGCGAAATTGATATTGTAGACGGGCACATCCCAGCAGCTGTGCGAGTCGGAGAGGGATCATGGAACCATTTTCATGTGACTTGGCATCTGTTGTTATGCAGGAGAGCACAGTTGGAAACGCAAGAAAATGGTGCGCGCGGCCGGCTGGTAGTGTGGCCGAGCGGTCTAAGGCGCTGGATCCAGGTTCCAGTCTCGAAAGGGGCGTGGGTTCGAATCCCACCACTGCCATTTCTGCAGATCAACTCCAACGCTGCAGCTTTTTTGTTAAAATGCTGTTTCTGTCCCCACTGTATTGATGTTGAAAACAAAAGTAAAATGGCTTTGCTTCCCGGGGAATTAACTGTGGTGTGGGATAGTGCCGAATATTTCAAAGTGTCTCTGTCTGTCATGATCGTGTTCGCCTCCCGCGCAGAAAATCGCAAGCAGCTGTGCTGTTCCAGGCAAGTTGAGCTTGTACTGGAACCGAATGGAGACCGGTATTTCATCGCTGTTGTGAAACAAAGTCCTGGGGTGACTCGACTCGTCGTTATTTGGTTTTTCGGCCAATGGGAAAATCGTTCCAACGAATTTCGATGTGATATGTTGTTGAATTTCTCCCATTTCCTTCGTTTCCGTCCTGGAGACATCGGAAGGGAAAGGTAATCTAATCGAGACTGTGATTGGTGAAATTCACTTTTTATGGCCCATTCTTATTAGGTTCTTTCTTTCTCTCTTTTCAGTATTGTCTGGGAAGTGGTGGTTCCCTAAGGCTGCAGTATGTGTGAAAGAGTAGTTTGGAATTGTCCTGTTGTTAGTTGTGAGATTACTTTATAAATCATGCCCTCGGACTGTCTCACATTTAGCATTCATGCACCTCTGTGTCTGAAAATGCATTAGGTATGCCAGCTTTGTTTGTGTTCCGTGTTAAATGCTTTCTGTTTTGCGATTCGCTCAATACTTTACGAGTTAACAGCGTTTCTGAGGAAACTTCCAGCTGCAAAAGTCCTTAACTGAGGATCTGGGAAAATTTCACAGAGTATGGTCAGTCGGAGCAAAAGTAAGGAAGTCGTTCCTTTCTGCAGTGTTTCGCAATACTACCTTTCCCGTGAGCATCGAACACAGTAAAGGATTGTGCCACAGACTGCGACGGCAAGCTCCGCTAAAAAGTAATCCTTTAAAGCAGGTGTAAGCAACACAACGTTTTTGGGGGACACCGCGTGGAAACAGATACTTCGGTGTATCTCCTCCATGCTCAGCACATAGCCAAATATAAACAAGTCCGGTTCCCCAGTATTTGGCCCCAAACCCTCTCAACCCATCCTATCCAGAAACTCATGCAATTTTCAGAGCCTCCTCCGCTTCCTCTGGGAGCTCATTCCATACACGCACAACCTTCTGTGTGGGAAATGTGCCTCAGGTCCTTTGTCAATTTCAGCCCACTCACCTTAAACCTATGCTCTCGAGTTTTCAACTCACCCCAACTTGGGTAAAACACGTAAATACTCAGTTTCCAACCCTTCCATTAGATCATGTCGCAGTCGTTACGCTGCAGGGAAAGTCGTCCCAGCCTAGTCGACCTCGCCCTACGGTCCAAACATTGACCACATCCTTGTCTATATTTTATCATCAATTTCACGTGTCTTTTTTTTATGTTTTGAAGATGTCAATTACGCTGGACAACAACGAGCTATTGGAAACAGAAAGGTGAAACGAAGAATGGCTTCAACCTTCAGTGCTGGATGCCCCTGAGCTGCCGGATGGGCGGCTGCGGCTTGTTTCTGTAGTGTAGTGGTCATCACGTTCGCCTCACACGCGAAAGGTCCCCAGTTCGAAACTGGGCAGAAACTGCTTTGTTCTTCATCGGCAGCCTTTTACATGGACAAGAACGGTGCTTTCTTGCTTGCTTTCCCATCTGCAAACCTGCCTTCGAAGTTGCTTGAACAAATCTGCTCGCGTAGTGAAATGTAATGCAATTCCATTTAATGACTGTGCAAAGAATTGTAAAGTTTTTATCCAAACTGGTTCTGATCATATGCAATTCTGTTTGAGAGTGTAGTTACCCCCTTCTGATTCTTCTACGAAAAGCAGTACCGCATTTGCATTCCTTGCGCAGGCGGCTCGGTTCAAAGACAGGGAAGAAGCTGATGCGCTGGTGTCACAGTGCACCACGGATTCCTGAACTTGTCTGTCTGTTAAATGTACCCCAAAGGCGTCTCTGAAAGGCCTCGTTTGGAAGCTGTCTGTCGTTATTCAACGTACGAGAATTGGCACCAGAGGTCCTGAATCATGTTTTGGAGCAGTTCGCACTTGAGTGGCTCTTTCAATCAGCAACAGCAATGAAAGAAATTACACTCTCAGAGGAACCTCTGGACCTGTGCTTTCATGGTGTCGCTAGTATTAAGGTGCGCCCCGAGACCTAAGCCACGTTGGAACTGAAACGGAGGAATCGACAGAGAGGTTACAGAATGACATCGCATCCATTTGGTTTTCTTGAAATCACTGAGGAGCAGGAAAATGTAAACGGCGAAGTCGAGTGGGGAAGTCAGGCAGTTGCAGCTCTGGAGAAACTCCTTCTTTGTGACTCACTCAGCAACCAGACACGTGAAGGTGACTCAGAGGCGTGAGAGCTCTTCACATCGAGAACAAAAAGCAATCAAGGGCAGTTAGCACCTCTTCCGGAGTGGGGGTGGGGTGAGGTAATTACCTTTTGACTTTGTTACTATGTTGAGAAACTGCCTTTTAGATTGAGGTGAACAGAAAATGCATTTCTAATAAGCACCATGGAATTGAGCAAAATTTATTGAGTCGCTTCTCGTCGATTCCCACACAGGTTTCCAACTCAGTTGCTATCCATGTGGCTGATGTCCAGGAGTGAACATCTCTGCAGCAAATTGCACGGTTAGGGTAAAAGGCAAGGAAAGTGGCATCTCGAACTGGCTCCGAGGTCAGAGCATGCTCACAATGTGATCTGTCGTTCTCGAATAGGAATGCGACCTCCGGTTTTAGGGTGGAGTACATTGTTTGGGACTCTTTTTCTGCAAAACAGACACAGTGACTGAAATTACGCTGCACGGTATGATGTGGAACACGGCTTTGTGCATTTTCCCTGTAGTCCGGTGTGCTTCATGTTCCGCGTAAACGTGAAACTTGCCCTGTTTCAAGCAATGGGTGAAATCATTTAGCAAAGCAAGAATCGAAATTGCAGTAATGTCAAGCAGCTCGTGGTTATTTGACCAAATCATAACCGAACATATATTCTCACAGATACATTTGGAGCTGAAAGGAGTCTGAGAAGATAGACTCAGCTTACCATTGATTTTTGTCTGGATTGATGGGCTCTCATTATCTGCTGCGAAATTGATATTGTAGACGGGCACATCCCAGCAGCTGTGCGAGTCGGAGAGGGATCATGGAACCATTTTCATGTGACTTGGCATCTGTTGTTATGCAGGAGAGCACAGTTGGAAACGCAAGAAAATGGTGCGCGCGGCCGGCTGGTAGTGTGGCCGAGCGGTCTAAGGCGCTGGATCCAGGTTCCAGTCTCGAAAGGGGCGTGGGTTCGAATCCCACCACTGCCATTTCTGCAGATCAACTCCAACGCTGCAGCTTTTTTGTTAAAATGCTGTTTCTGTCCCCACTGTATTGATGTTGAAAACAAAAGTAAAATGGCTTTGCTTCCCGGGGAATTAACTGTGGTGTGGGATAGTGCCGAATATTTCAAAGTGTCTCTGTCTGTCCTGATCGTGTTCGCCTCCCGCGCAGAAAATCGCAAGCAGCTGTGCTGTTCCAGGCAAGTTGAGCTTGTACTGGAACCGAATGGAGACCGGTATTTCATCGCTGTTGTGAAACAAAGTCCTGGGGTGACTCGACTCGTCGTTATTTGGTTTTTCGGCCAATGGGAAAATCGTTCCAACGAATTTCGATGTGATATGTTGTTGAATTTCTCCCATTTCCTTCGTTTCCGTCCTGGAGACATCGGAAGGGAAAGGTAATCTAATCGAGACTGTGATTGGTGAAATTCACTTTTTATGGCCCATTCTTATTAGGTTCTTTCTTTCTCTCTTTTCAGTATTGTCTGGGAAGTGGTGGTTCCCTAAGGCTGCAGTATGTGTGAAAGAGTAGTTTGGAATTGTCCTGTTGTTAGTTGTGAGATTACTTTATAAATCATGCCCTCGGACTGTCTCACATTTAGCATTCATGCACCTCTGTGTCTGAAAATGCATTAGGTATGCCAGCTTTGTTTGTGTTCCGTGTTAAATGCTTTCTGTTTTGCGATTCGCTCAATACTTTACGAGTTAACAGCGTTTCTGAGGAAACTTCCAGCTGCAAAAGTCCTTAACTGAGGATCTGGGAAAATTTCACAGAGTATGGTCAGTCGGAGCAAAAGTAAGGAAGTCGTTCCTTTCTGCAGTGTTTCGCAATACTACCTTTCCCGTGAGCATCGAACACAGTAAAGGATTGTGCCACAGACTGCGACGGCAAGCTCCGCTAAAAAGTAATCCTTTAAAGCAGGTGTAAGCAACACAACGTTTTTGGGGGACACCGCGTGGAAACAGATACTTCGGTGTATCTCCTCCATGCTCAGCACATAGCCAAATATAAACAAGTCCGGTTCCCCAGTATTTGGCCCCAAACCCTCTCAACCCATCCTATCCAGAAACTCATGCAATTTTCAGAGCCTCCTCCGCTTCCTCTGGGAGCTCATTCCATACACGCACAACCTTCTGTGTGGGAAATGTGCCTCAGGTCCTTTGTCAATTTCAGCCCACTCACCTTAAACCTATGCTCTCGAGTTTTCAACTCACCCCAACTTGGGTAAAACACGTAAATACTCAGTTTCCAACCCTTCCATTAGATCATGTCGCAGTCGTTACGCTGCAGGGAAAGTCGTCCCAGCCTAGTCGACCTCGCCCTACGGTCCAAACATTGACCACATCCTTGTCTATATTTTATCATCAATTTCACGTGTCTTTTTTTTATGTTTTGAAGATGTCAATTACGCTGGACAACAACGAGCTATTGGAAACAGAAAGGTGAAACGAAGAATGGCTTCAACTTTCAGTGCTGGATGCCCCTGAGCTGCCGGATGGGCGGCTGCGGCTTGTTTCTGTAGTGTAGTGGTCATCACGTTCGCCTCACACGCGAAAGGTCCCCAGTTCGAAACTGGGCAGAAACTGCTTTGTTCTTCATCGGCAGCCTTTTACATGGACAAGAACGGTGCTTTCTTGCTTGCTTTCCCATCTGCAAACCTGCCTTCGAAGTTGCTTGAACAAATCTGCTCGCGTAGTGAAATGTAATGCAATTCCATTTAATGACTGTGCAAAGAATTGTAAAGTTTTTATCCAAACTGGTTCTGATCATATGCAATTCTGTTTGAGAGTGTAGTTACCCCCTTCTGATTCTTCTATGAAAAGCACTACCGCATTTGCATTCCTTGCGCAGGCGGCTCGGTTCAAAGACAGGGAAGAAGCTGATGCGCTGGTGTCACAGTGCACCACGGATTCCTGAACTTGTCTGTCTGTTAAATGTACCCCAAAGGCGTCTCTGAAAGGCCTCGTTTGGAAGCTGTCTGTCGTTATTCAACGTACGAGAATTGGCACCAGAGGTCCTGAATCATGTTTTGGAGCAGTTCGCACTTGAGTGGCTCTTTCAATCAGCAACAGCAATGAAAGAAATTACACTCTCAGAGGAACCTCTGGACCTGTGCTTTCATGGTGTCGCTAGTATTAAGGTGCGCCCCGAGACCTAAGCCACGTTGGAACTGAAACGGAGGAATCGACAGAGAGGTTACAGAATGACATCGCATCCATTTGGTTTTCTTGAAATCACTGAGGAGCAGGAAAATGTAAACGGCGAAGTCGAGTGGGGAAGTCAGGCAGTTGCAGCTCTGGAGAAACTCCTTCTTTGTGACTCACTCAGCAACCAGACACGTGAAGGTGACTCAGAGGCGTGAGAGCTCTTCACATCGAGAACAAAAAGCAATCAAGGGCAGTTAGCACCTCTTCCGGAGTGGGGGTGGGGTGAGGTAATTACCTTTTGACTTTGTTACTATGTTGAGAAACTGCCTTTTAGATTGAGGTGAACAGAAAATGCATTTCTAATAAGCACCATGGAATTGAGCAAAATTTATTGAGTCGCTTCTCGTCGATTCCCACACAGGTTTCCAACTCAGTTGCTATCCATGTGGCTGATGTCCAGGAGTGAACATCTCTGCAGCAAATTGCACGGTTAGGGTAAAAGGCAAGGAAAGTGGCATCTCGAACTGGCTCCGAGGTCAGAGCATGCTCACAATGTGATCTGTCGTTCTCGAATAGGAATGCGACCTCCGGTTTTAGGGTGGAGTACATTGTTTGGGACTCTTTTTCTGCAAAACAGACACAGTGACTGAAATTACGCTGCACGGTATGATGTGGAACACGGCTTTGTGCATTTTCCCTGTAGTCCGGTGTGCTTCATGTTCCGCGTAAACGTGAAACTTGCCCTGTTTCAAGCAATGGGTGAAATCATTTAGCAAAGCAAGAATCGAAATTGCAGTAATGTCAAGCAGCTCGTGGTTATTTGACCAAATCATAACCGAACATATATTCTCACAGATACATTTGGAGCTGAAAGGAGTCTGAGAAGATAGACTCAGCTTACCATTGATTTTTGTCTGGATTGATGGGCTCTCATTATCTGCTGCGAAATTGATATTGTAGACGGGCACATCCCAGCAGCTGTGCGAGTCGGAGAGGGATCATGGAACCATTTTCATGTGACTTGGCATCTGTTGTTATGCAGGAGAGCACAGTTGGAAACGCAAGAAAATGGTGCGCGCGGCCGGCTGGTAGTGTGGCCGAGCGGTCTAAGGCGCTGGATCCAGGTTCCAGTCTCGAAAGGGGCGTGGGTTCGAATCCCACCACTGCCATTTCTGCAGATCAACTCCAACGCTGCAGCTTTTTTGTTAAAATGCTGTTTCTGTCCCCACTGTATTGATGTTGAAAACAAAAGTAAAATGGCTTTGCTTCCCGGGGAATTAACTGTGGTGTGGGATAGTGCCGAATATTTCAAAGTGTCTCTGTCTGTCCTGATCGTGTTCGCCTCCCGCGCAGAAAATCGCAAGCAGCTGTGCTGTTCCAGGCAAGTTGAGCTTGTACTGGAACCGAATGGAGACCGGTATTTCATCCCTGTTGTGAAACAAAGTCCTGGGGTGACTCGACTCGTCGTTATTTGGTTTTTCGGCCAATGGGAAAATCGTTCCAACGAATTTCGATGTGATATGTTGTTGAATTTCTCCCATTTCCTTCGTTTCCGTCCTGGAGACATCGGAAGGGAAAGGTAATCTAATCGAGACTGTGATTGGTGAAATTCACTTTTTATGGCCCATTCTTATTAGGTTCTTTCTTTCTCTCTTTTCAGTATTGTCTGGGAAGTGGTGGTTCCCTAAGGCTGCAGTATGTGTGAAAGAGTAGTTTGGAATTGTCCTGTTGTTAGTTGTGAGATTACTTTATAAATCATGCCCTCGGACTGTCTCACATTTAGCATTCATGCACCTCTGTGTCTGAAAATGCATTAGGTATGCCAGCTTTGTTTGTGTTCCGTGTTAAATGCTTTCTGTTTTGCGATTCGCTCAATACTTTACGAGTTAACAGCGTTTCTGAGGAAACTTCCAGCTGCAAAAGTCCTTAACTGAGGATCTGGGAAAATTTCACAGAGTATGGTCAGTCGGAGCAAAAGTAAGGAAGTCGTTCCTTTCTGCAGTGTTTCGCAATACTACCTTTCCCGTGAGCATCGAACACAGTAAAGGATTGTGCCACAGACTGCGACGGCAAGCTCCGCTAAAAAGTAATCCTTTAAAGCAGGTGTAAGCAACACAACGTTTTTGGGGGACACCGCGTGGAAACAGATACTTCGGTGTATCTCCTCCATGCTCAGCACATAGCCAAATATAAACAAGTCCGGTTCCCCAGTATTTGGCCCCAAACCCTCTCAACCCATCCTATCCAGAAACTCATGCAATTTTCAGAGCCTCCTCCGCTTCCTCTGGGAGCTCATTCCATACACGCACAACCTTCTGTGTGGGAAATGTGCCTCAGGTCCTTTGTCAATTTCAGCCCACTCACCTTAAACCTATGCTCTCGAGTTTTCAACTCACCCCAACTTGGGTAAAACACGTAAATACTCAGTTTCCAACCCTTCCATTAGATCATGTCGCAGTCGTTACGCTGCAGGGAAAGTCGTCCCAGCCTAGTCGACCTCGCCCTACGGTCCAAACATTGACCACATCCTTGTCTATATTTTATCATCAATTTCACGTGTCTTTTTTTTATGTTTTGAAGATGTCAATTACGCTGGACAACAACGAGCTATTGGAAACAGAAAGGTGAAACGAAGAATGGCTTCAACCTTCAGTGCTGGATGCCCCTGAGCTGCCGGATGGGCGGCTGCGGCTTGTTTCTGTAGTGTAGTGGTCATCACGTTCGCCTCACACGCGAAAGGTCCCCAGTTCGAAACTGGGCAGAAACTGCTTTGTTCTTCATCGGCAGCCTTTTACATGGACAAGAACGGTGCTTTCTTGCTTGCTTTCCCATCTGCAAACCTGCCTTCGAAGTTGCTTGAACAAATCTGCTCGCGTAGTGAAATGTAATGCAATTCCATTTAATGACTGTGCAAAGAATTGTAAAGTTTTTATCCAAACTGGTTCTGATCATATGCAATTCTGTTTGAGAGTGTAGTTACCCCCTTCTGATTCTTCTACGAAAAGCAGTACCGCATTTGCATTCCTTGCGCAGGCGGCTCGGTTCAAAGACAGGGAAGAAGCTGATGCGCTGGTGTCACAGTGCACCACGGATTCCTGAACTTGTCTGTCTGTTAAATGTACCCCAAAGGCGTCTCTGAAAGGCCTCGTTTGGAAGCTGTCTGTCGTTATTCAACGTACGAGAATTGGCACCAGAGGTCCTGAATCATGTTTTGGAGCAGTTCGCACTTGAGTGGCTCTTTCAATCAGCAACAGCAATGAAAGAAATTACACTCTCAGAGGAACCTCTGGACCTGTGCTTTCATGGTGTCGCTAGTATTAAGGTGCGCCCCGAGACCTAAGCCACGTTGGAACTGAAACGGAGGAATCGACAGAGAGGTTACAGAATGACATCGCATCCATTTGGTTTTCTTGAAATCACTGAGGAGCAGGAAAATGTAAACGGCGAAGTCGAGTGGGGAAGTCAGGCAGTTGCAGCTCTGGAGAAACTCCTTCTTTGTGACTCACTCAGCAACCAGACACGTGAAGGTGACTCAGAGGCGTGAGAGCTCTTCACATCGAGAACAAAAAGCAATCAAGGGCAGTTAGCACCTCTTCCGGAGTGGGGGTGGGGTGAGGTAATTACCTTTTGACTTTGTTACTATGTTGAGAAACTGCCTTTTAGATTGAGGTGAACAGAAAATGCATTTCTAATAAGCACCATGGAATTGAGCAAAATTTATTGAGTCGCTTCTCGTCGATTCCCACACAGGTTTCCAACTCAGTTGCTATCCATGTGGCTGATGTCCAGGAGTGAACATCTCTGCAGCAAATTGCACGGTTAGGGTAAAAGGCAAGGAAAGTGGCATCTCGAACTGGCTCCGAGGTCAGAGCATGCTCACAATGTGATCTGTCGTTCTCGAATAGGAATGCGACCTCCGGTTTTAGGGTGGAGTACATTGTTTGGGACTCTTTTTCTGCAAAACAGACACAGTGACTGAAATTACGCTGCACGGTATGATGTGGAACACGGCTTTGTGCATTTTCCCTGTAGTCCGGTGTGCTTCATGTTCCGCGTAAACGTGAAACTTGCCCTGTTTCAAGCAATGGGTGAAATCATTTAGCAAAGCAAGAATCGAAATTGCAGTAATGTCAAGCAGCTCGTGGTTATTTGACCAAATCATAACCGAACATATATTCTCACAGATACATTTGGAGCTGAAAGGAGTCTGAGAAGATAGACTCAGCTTACCATTGATTTTTGTCTGGATTGATGGGCTCTCATTATCTGCTGCGAAATTGATATTGTAGACGGGCACATCCCAGCAGCTGTGCGAGTCGGAGAGGGATCATGGAACCATTTTCATGTGACTTGGCATCTGTTGTTATGCAGGAGAGCACAGTTGGAAACGCAAGAAAATGGTGCGCGCGGCCGGCTGGTAGTGTGGCCGAGCGGTCTAAGGCGCTGGATCCAGGTTCCAGTCTCGAAAGGGGCGTGGGTTCGAATCCCACCACTGCCATTTCTGCAGATCAACTCCAACGCTGCAGCTTTTTTGTTAAAATGCTGTTTCTGTCCCCACTGTATTGATGTTGAAAACAAAAGTAAAATGGCTTTGCTTCCCGGGGAATTAACTGTGGTGTGGGATAGTGCCGAATATTTCAAAGTGTCTCTGTCTGTCATGATCGTGTTCGCCTCCCGCGCAGAAAATCGCAAGCAGCTGTGCTGTTCCAGGCAAGTTGAGCTTGTACTGGAACCGAATGGAGACCGGTATTTCATCGCTGTTGTGAAACAAAGTCCTGGGGTGACTCGACTCGTCGTTATTTGGTTTTTCGGCCAATGGGAAAATCGTTCCAACGAATTTCGATGTGATATGTTGTTGAATTTCTCCCATTTCCTTCGTTTCCGTCCTGGAGACATCGGAAGGGAAAGGTAATCTAATCGAGACTGTGATTGGTGAAATTCACTTTTTATGGCCCATTCTTATTAGGTTCTTTCTTTCTCTCTTTTCAGTATTGTCTGGGAAGTGGTGGTTCCCTAAGGCTGCAGTATGTGTGAAAGAGTAGTTTGGAATTGTCCTGTTGTTAGTTGTGAGATTACTTTATAAATCATGCCCTCGGACTGTCTCACATTTAGCATTCATGCACCTCTGTGTCTGAAAATGCATTAGGTATGCCAGCTTTGTTTGTGTTCCGTGTTAAATGCTTTCTGTTTTGCGATTCGCTCAATACTTTACGAGTTAACAGCGTTTCTGAGGAAACTTCCAGCTGCAAAAGTCCTTAACTGAGGATCTGGGAAAATTTCACAGAGTATGGTCAGTCGGAGCAAAAGTAAGGAAGTCGTTCCTTTCTGCAGTGTTTCGCAATACTACCTTTCCCGTGAGCATCGAACACAGTAAAGGATTGTGCCACAGACTGCGACGGCAAGCTCCGCTAAAAAGTAATCCTTTAAAGCAGGTGTAAGCAACACAACGTTTTTGGGGGACACCGCGTGGAAACAGATACTTCGGTGTATCTCCTCCATGCTCAGCACATAGCCAAATATAAACAAGTCCGGTTCCCCAGTATTTGGCCCCAAACCCTCTCAACCCATCCTATCCAGAAACTCATGCAATTTTCAGAGCCTCCTCCGCTTCCTCTGGGAGCTCATTCCATACACGCACAACCTTCTGTGTGGGAAATGTGCCTCAGGTCCTTTGTCAATTTCAGCCCACTCACCTTAAACCTATGCTCTCGAGTTTTCAACTCACCCCAACTTGGGTAAAACACGTAAATACTCAGTTTCCAACCCTTCCATTAGATCATGTCGCAGTCGTTACGCTGCAGGGAAAGTCGTCCCAGCCTAGTCGACCTCGCCCTACGGTCCAAACATTGACCACATCCTTGTCTATATTTTATCATCAATTTCACGTGTCTTTTTTTTATGTTTTGAAGATGTCAATTACGCTGGACAACAACGAGCTATTGGAAACAGAAAGGTGAAACGAAGAATGGCTTCATCTTTCAGTGCTGGATGCCCCTGAGCTGCCGGATGGGCGGCTGCGGCTTGTTTCTGTAGTGTAGTGGTCATCACGTTCGCCTCACACGCGAAAGGTCCCCAGTTCGAAACTGGGCAGAAACTGCTTTGTTCTTCATCGGCAGCCTTTTACATGGACAAGAACGGTGCTTTCTTGCTTGCTTTCCCATCTGCAAACCTGCCTTCGAAGTTGCTTGAACAAATCTGCTCGCGTAGTGAAATGTAATGCAATTCCATTTAATGACTGTGCAAAGAATTGTAAAGTTTTTATCCAAACTGGTTCTGATCATATGCAATTCTGTTTGAGAGTGTAGTTACCCCCTTCTGATTCTTCTACGAAAAGCAGTACCGCATTTGCATTCCTTGCGCAGGCGGCTCGGTTCAAAGACAGGGAAGAAGCTGATGCGCTGGTGTCACAGTGCACCACGGATTCCTGAACTTGTCTGTCTGTTAAATGTACCCCAAAGGCGTCTCTGAAAGGCCTCGTTTGGAAGCTGTCTGTCGTTATTCAACGTACGAGAATTGGCACCAGAGGTCCTGAATCATGTTTTGGAGCAGTTCGCACTTGAGTGGCTCTTTCAATCAGCAACAGCAATGAAAGAAATTACACTCTCAGAGGAACCTCTGGACCTGTGCTTTCATGGTGTCGCTAGTATTAAGGTGCGCCCCGAGACCTAAGCCACGTTGGAACTGAAACGGAGGAATCGACAGAGAGGTTACAGAATGACATCGCATCCATTTGGTTTTCTTGAAATCACTGAGGAGCAGGAAAATGTAAACGGCGAAGTCGAGTGGGGAAGTCAGGCAGTTGCAGCTCTGGAGAAACTCCTTCTTTGTGACTCACTCAGCAACCAGACACGTGAAGGTGACTCAGAGGCGTGAGAGCTCTTCACATCGAGAACAAAAAGCAATCAAGGGCAGTTAGCACCTCTTCCGGAGTGGGGGTGGGGTGAGGTAATTACCTTTTGACTTTGTTACTATGTTGAGAAACTGCCTTTTAGATTGAGGTGAACAGAAAATGCATTTCTAATAAGCACCATGGAATTGAGCAAAATTTATTGAGTCGCTTCTCGTCGATTCCCACACAGGTTTCCAACTCAGTTGCTATCCATGTGGCTGATGTCCAGGAGTGAACATCTCTGCAGCAAATTGCACGGTTAGGGTAAAAGGCAAGGAAAGTGGCATCTCGAACTGGCTCCGAGGTCAGAGCATGCTCACAATGTGATCTGTCGTTCTCGAATAGGAATGCGACCTCCGGTTTTAGGGTGGAGTACATTGTTTGGGACTCTTTTTCTGCAAAACAGACACAGTGACTGAAATTACGCTGCACGGTATGATGTGGAACACGGCTTTGTGCATTTTCCCTGTAGTCCGGTGTGCTTCATGTTCCGCGTAAACGTGAAACTTGCCCTGTTTCAAGCAATGGGTGAAATCATTTAGCAAAGCAAGAATCGAAATTGCAGTAATGTCAAGCAGCTCGTGGTTATTTGACCAAATCATAACCGAACATATATTCTCACAGATACATTTGGAGCTGAAAGGAGTCTGAGAAGATAGACTCAGCTTACCATTGATTTTTGTCTGGATTGATGGGCTCTCATTATCTGCTGCGAAATTGATATTGTAGACGGGCACATCCCAGCAGCTGTGCGAGTCGGAGAGGGATCATGGAACCATTTTCATGTGACTTGGCATCTGTTGTTATGCAGGAGAGCACAGTTGGAAACGCAAGAAAATGGTGCGCGCGGCCGGCTGGTAGTGTGGCCGAGCGGTCTAAGGCGCTGGATCCAGGTTCCAGTCTCGAAAGGGGCGTGGGTTCGAATCCCACCACTGCCATTTCTGCAGATCAACTCCAACGCTGCAGCTTTTTTGTTAAAATGCTGTTTCTGTCCCCACTGTATTGATGTTGAAAACAAAAGTAAAATGGCTTTGCTTCCCGGGGAATTAACTGTGGTGTGGGATAGTGCCGAATATTTCAAAGTGTCTCTGTCTGTCATGATCGTGTTCGCCTCCCGCGCAGAAAATCGCAAGCAGCTGTGCTGTTCCAGGCAAGTTGAGCTTGTACTGGAACCGAATGGAGACCGGTATTTCATCGCTGTTGTGAAACAAAGTCCTGGGGTGACTCGACTCGTCGTTATTTGGTTTTTCGGCCAATGGGAAAATCGTTCCAACGAATTTCGATGTGATATGTTGTTGAATTTCTCCCATTTCCTTCGTTTCCGTCCTGGAGACATCGGAAGGGAAAGGTAATCTAATCGAGACTGTGATTGGTGAAATTCACTTTTTATGGCCCATTCTTATTAGGTTCTTTCTTTCTCTCTTTTCAGTATTGTCTGGGAAGTGGTGGTTCCCTAAGGCTGCAGTATGTGTGAAAGAGTAGTTTGGAATTGTCCTGTTGTTAGTTGTGAGATTACTTTATAAATCATGCCCTCGGACTGTCTCACATTTAGCATTCATGCACCTCTGTGTCTGAAAATGCATTAGGTATGCCAGCTTTGTTTGTGTTCCGTGTTAAATGCTTTCTGTTTTGCGATTCGCTCAATACTTTACGAGTTAACAGCGTTTCTGAGGAAACTTCCAGCTGCAAAAGTCCTTAACTGAGGATCTGGGAAAATTTCACAGAGTATGGTCAGTCGGAGCAAAAGTAAGGAAGTCGTTCCTTTCTGCAGTGTTTCGCAATACTACCTTTCCCGTGAGCATCGAACACAGTAAAGGATTGTGCCACAGACTGCGACGGCAAGCTCCGCTAAAAAGTAATCCTTTAAAGCAGGTGTAAGCAACACAACGTTTTTGGGGGACACCGCGTGGAAACAGATACTTCGGTGTATCTCGTCCATGCTCAGCACATAGCCAAATATAAACAAGTCCGGTTCCCCAGTATTTGGCCCCAAACCCTCTCAACCCATCCTATCCAGAAACTCATGCAATTTTCAGAGCCTCCTCCGCTTCCTCTGGGAGCTCATTCCATACACGCACAACCTTCTGTGTGGGAAATGTGCCTCAGGTCCTTTGTCAATTTCAGCCCACTCACCTTAAACCTATGCTCTCGAGTTTTCAACTCACCCCAACTTGGGTAAAACACGTAAATACTCAGTTTCCAACCCTTCCATTAGATCATGTCGCAGTCGTTACGCTGCAGGGAAAGTCGTCCCAGCCTAGTCGACCTCGCCCTACGGTCCAAACATTGACCACATCCTTGTCTATATTTTATCATCAATTTCACGTGTCTCTTTTTTATGTTTTGAAGATGTCAATTACGCTGGACAACAACGAGCTATTGGAAACAGAAAGGTGAAACGAAGAATGGCTTCAACTTTCAGTGCTGGATGCCCCTGAGCTGCCGGATGGGCGGCTGCGGCTTGTTTCTGTAGTGTAGTGGTCATCACGTTCGCCTCACACGCGAAAGGTCCCCAGTTCGAAACTGGGCAGAAACTGCTTTGTTCTTCATCGGCAGCCTTTTACATGGACAAGAACGGTGCTTTCTTGCTTGCTTTCCCATCTGCAAACCTGCCTTCGAAGTTGCTTGAACAAATCTGCTCGCGTAGTGAAATGTAATGCAATTCCATTTAATGACTGTGCAAAGAATTGTAAAGTTTTTATCCAAACTGGTTCTGATCATATGCAATTCTGTTTGAGAGTGTAGTTACCCCCTTCTGATTCTTCTACGAAAAGCAGTACCGCATTTGCATTCCTTGCGCAGGCGGCTCGGTTCAAAGACAGGGAAGAAGCTGATGCGCTGGTGTCACAGTGCACCACGGATTCCTGAACTTGTCTGTCTGTTAAATGTACCCCAAAGGCGTCTCTGAAAGGCCTCGTTTGGAAGCTGTCTGTCGTTATTCAACGTACGAGAATTGGCACCAGAGGTCCTGAATCATGTTTTGGAGCAGTTCGCACTTGAGTGGCTCTTTCAATCAGCAACAGCAATGAAAGAAATTACACTCTCAGAGGAACCTCTGGACCTGTGCTTTCATGGTGTCGCTAGTATTAAGGTGCGCCCCGAGACCTAAGCCACGTTGGAACTGAAACGGAGGAATCGACAGAGAGGTTACAGAATGACATCGCATCCATTTGGTTTTCTTGAAATCACTGAGGAGCAGGAAAATGTAAACGGCGAAGTCGAGTGGGGAAGTCAGGCAGTTGCAGCTCTGGAGAAACTCCTTCTTTGTGACTCACTCAGCAACCAGACACGTGAAGGTGACTCAGAGGCGTGAGAGCTCTTCACATCGAGAACAAAAAGCAATCAAGGGCAGTTAGCACCTCTTCCGGAGTGGGGGTGGGGTGAGGTAATTACCTTTTGACTTTGTTACTATGTTGAGAAACTGCCTTTTAGATTGAGGTGAACAGAAAATGCATTTCTAATAAGCACCATGGAATTGAGCAAAATTTATTGAGTCGCTTCTCGTCGATTCCCACACAGGTTTCCAACTCAGTTGCTATCCATGTGGCTGATGTCCAGGAGTGAACATCTCTGCAGCAAATTGCACGGTTAGGGTAAAAGGCAAGGAAAGTGGCATCTCGAACTGGCTCCGAGGTCAGAGCATGCTCACAATGTGATCTGTCGTTCTCGAATAGGAATGCGACCTCCGGTTTTAGGGTGGAGTACATTGTTTGGGACTCTTTTTCTGCAAAACAGACACAGTGACTGAAATTACGCTGCACGGTATGATGTGGAACACGGCTTTGTGCATTTTCCCTGTAGTCCGGTGTGCTTCATGTTCCGCGTAAACGTGAAACTTGCCCTGTTTCAAGCAATGGGTGAAATCATTTAGCAAAGCAAGAATCGAAATTGCAGTAATGTCAAGCAGCTCGTGGTTATTTGACCAAATCATAACCGAACATATATTCTCACAGATACATTTGGAGCTGAAAGGAGTCTGAGAAGATAGACTCAGCTTACCATTGATTTTTGTCTGGATTGATGGGCTCTCATTATCTGCTGCGAAATTGATATTGTAGACGGGCACATCCCAGCAGCTGTACGAGTCGGAGAGGGATCATGGAACCATTTTCATGTGACTTGGCATCTGTTGTTATGCAGGAGAGCACAGTTGGAAACGCAAGAAAATGGTGCGCGCGGCCGGCTGGTAGTGTGGCCGAGCGGTCTAAGGCGCTGGATCCAGGTTCCAGTCTCGAAAGGGGCGTGGGTTCGAATCCCACCACTGCCATTTCTGCAGATCAACTCCAACGCTGCAGCTTTTTTGTTAAAATGCTGTTTCTGTCCCCACTGTATTGATGTTGAAAACAAAAGTAAAATGGCTTTGCTTCCCGGGGAATTAACTGTGGTGTGGGATAGTGCCGAATATTTCAAAGTGTCTCTGTCTGTCATGATCGTGTTCGCCTCCCGCGCAGAAAATCGCAAGCAGCTGTGCTGTTCCAGGCAAGTTGAGCTTGTACTGGAACCGAATGGAGACCGGTATTTCATCGCTGTTGTGAAACAAAGTCCTGGGGTGACTCGACTCGTCGTTATTTGGTTTTTCGGCCAATGGGAAAATCGTTCCAACGAATTTCGATGTGATATGTTGTTGAATTTCTCCCATTTCCTTCGTTTCCGTCCTGGAGACATCGGAAGGGAAAGGTAATCTAATCGAGACTGTGATTGGTGAAATTCACTTTTTATGGCCCATTCTTATTAGGTTCTTTCTTTCTCTCTTTTCAGTATTGTCTGGGAAGTGGTGGTTCCCTAAGGCTGCAGTATGTGTGAAAGAGTAGTTTGGAATTGTCCTGTTGTTAGTTGTGAGATTACTTTATAAATCATGCCCTCGGACTGTCTCACATTTAGCATTCATGCACCTCTGTGTCTGAAAATGCATTAGGTATGCCAGCTTTGTTTGTGTTCCGTGTTAAATGCTTTCTGTTTTGCGATTCGCTCAATACTTTACGAGTTAACAGCGTTTCTGAGGAAACTTCCAGCTGCAAAAGTCCTTAACTGAGGATCTGGGAAAATTTCACAGAGTATGGTCAGTCGGAGCAAAAGTAAGGAAGTCGTTCCTTTCTGCAGTGTTTCGCAATACTACCTTTCCCGTGAGCATCGAACACAGTAAAGGATTGTGCCACAGACTGCGACGGCAAGCTCCGCTAAAAAGTAATCCTTTAAAGCAGGTGTAAGCAACACAACGTTTTTGGGGGACACCGCGTGGAAACAGATACTTCGGTGTATCTCCTCCATGCTCAGCACATAGCCAAATATAAACAAGTCCGGTTCCCCAGTATTTGGCCCCAAACCCTCTCAACCCATCCTATCCAGAAACTCATGCAATTTTCAGAGCCTCCTCCGCTTCCTCTGGGAGCTCATTCCATACACGCACAACCTTCTGTGTGGGAAATGTGCCTCAGGTCCTTTGTCAATTTCAGCCCACTCACCTTAAACCTATGCTCTCGAGTTTTCAACTCACCCCAACTTGGGTAAAACACGTAAATACTCAGTTTCCAACCCTTCCATTAGATCATGTCGCAGTCGTTACGCTGCAGGGAAAGTCGTCCCAGCCTAGTCGACCTCGCCCTACGGTCCAAACATTGACCACATCCTTGTCTATATTTTATCATCAATTTCACGTGTCTCTTTTTTATGTTTTGAAGATGTCAATTACGCTGGACAACAACGAGCTATTGGAAACAGAAAGGTGAAACGAAGAATGGCTTCAACTTTCAGTGCTGGATGCCCCTGAGCTGCCGGATGGGCGGCTGCGGCTTGTTTCTGTAGTGTAGTGGTCATCACGTTCGCCTCACACGCGAAAGGTCCCCAGTTCGAAACTGGGCAGAAACTGCTTTGTTCTTCATCGGCAGCCTTTTACATGGACAAGAACGGTGCTTTCTTGCTTGCTTTCCCATCTGCAAACCTGCCTTCGAAGTTGCTTGAACAAATCTGCTCGCGTAGTGAAATGTAATGCAATTCCATTTAATGACTGTGCAAAGAATTGTAAAGTTTTTATCCAAACTGGTTCTGATCATATGCAATTCTGTTTGAGAGTGTAGTTACCCCCTTCTGATTCTTCTACGAAAAGCAGTACCGCATTTGCATTCCTTGCGCAGGCGGCTCGGTTCAAAGACAGGGAAGAAGCTGATGCGCTGGTGTCACAGTGCACCACGGATTCCTGAACTTGTCTGTCTGTTAAATGTACCCCAAAGGCGTCTCTGAAAGGCCTCGTTTGGAAGCTGTCTGTCGTTATTCAACGTACGAGAATTGGCACCAGAGGTCCTGAATCATGTTTTGGAGCAGTTCGCACTTGAGTGGCTCTTTCAATCAGCAACAGCAATGAAAGAAATTACACTCTCAGAGGAACCTCTGGACCTGTGCTTTCATGGTGTCGCTAGTATTAAGGTGCGCCCCGAGACCTAAGCCACGTTGGAACTGAAACGGAGGAATCGACAGAGAGGTTACAGAATGACATCGCATCCATTTGGTTTTCTTGAAATCACTGAGGAGCAGGAAAATGTAAACGGCGAAGTCGAGTGGGGAAGTCAGGCAGTTGCAGCTCTGGAGAAACTCCTTCTTTGTGACTCACTCAGCAACCAGACACGTGAAGGTGACTCAGAGGCGTGAGAGCTCTTCACATCGAGAACAAAAAGCAATCAAGGGCAGTTAGCACCTCTTCCGGAGTGGGGGTGGGGTGAGGTAATTACCTTTTGACTTTGTTACTATGTTGAGAAACTGCCTTTTAGATTGAGGTGAACAGAAAATGCATTTCTAATAAGCACCATGGAATTGAGCAAAATTTATTGAGTCGCTTCTCGTCGATTCCCACACAGGTTTCCAACTCAGTTGCTATCCATGTGGCTGATGTCCAGGAGTGAACATCTCTGCAGCAAATTGCACGGTTAGGGTAAAAGGCAAGGAAAGTGGCATCTCGAACTGGCTCCGAGGTCAGAGCATGCTCACAATGTGATCTGTCGTTCTCGAATAGGAATGCGACCTCCGGTTTTAGGGTGGAGTACATTGTTTGGGACTCTTTTTCTGCAAAACAGACACAGTGACTGAAATTACGCTGCACGGTATGATGTGGAACACGGCTTTGTGCATTTTCCCTGTAGTCCGGTGTGCTTCATGTTCCGCGTAAACGTGAAACTTGCCCTGTTTCAAGCAATGGGTGAAATCATTTAGCAAAGCAAGAATCGAAATTGCAGTAATGTCAAGCAGCTCGTGGTTATTTGACCAAATCATAACCGAACATATATTCTCACAGATACATTTGGAGCTGAAAGGAGTCTGAGAAGATAGACTCAGCTTACCATTGATTTTTGTCTGGATTGATGGGCTCTCATTATCTGCTGCGAAATTGATATTGTAGACGGGCACATCCCAGCAGCTGTACGAGTCGGAGAGGGATCATGGAACCATTTTCATGTGACTTGGCATCTGTTGTTATGCAGGAGAGCACAGTTGGAAACGCAAGAAAATGGTGCGCGCGGCCGGCTGGTAGTGTGGCCGAGCGGTCTAAGGCGCTGGATCCAGGTTCCAGTCTCGAAAGGGGCGTGGGTTCGAATCCCACCACTGCCATTTCTGCAGATCAACTCCAACGCTGCAGCTTTTTTGTTAAAATGCTGTTTCTGTCCCCACTGTATTGATGTTGAAAACAAAAGTAAAATGGCTTTGCTTCCCGGGGAATTAACTGTGGTGTGGGATAGTGCCGAATATTTCAAAGTGTCTCTGTCTGTCATGATCGTGTTCGCCTCCCGCGCAGAAAATCGCAAGCAGCTGTGCTGTTCCAGGCAAGTTGAGCTTGTACTGGAACCGAATGGAGACCGGTATTTCATCGCTGTTGTGAAACAAAGTCCTGGGGTGACTCGACTCGTCGTTATTTGGTTTTTCGGCCAATGGGAAAATCGTTCCAACGAATTTCGATGTGATATGTTGTTGAATTTCTCCCATTTCCTTCGTTTCCGTCCTGGAGACATCGGAAGGGAAAGGTAATCTAATCGAGACTGTGATTGGTGAAATTCACTTTTTATGGCCCATTCTTATTAGGTTCTTTCTTTCTCTCTTTTCAGTATTGTCTGGGAAGTGGTGGTTCCCTAAGGCTGCAGTATGTGTGAAAGAGTAGTTTGGAATTGTCCTGTTGTTAGTTGTGAGATTACTTTATAAATCATGCCCTCGGACTGTCTCACATTTAGCATTCATGCACCTCTGTGTCTGAAAATGCATTAGGTATGCCAGCTTTGTTTGTGTTCCGTGTTAAATGCTTTCTGTTTTGCGATTCGCTCAATACTTTACGAGTTAACAGCGTTTCTGAGGAAACTTCCAGCTGCAAAAGTCCTTAACTGAGGATCTGGGAAAATTTCACAGAGTATGGTCAGTCGGAGCAAAAGTAAGGAAGTCGTTCCTTTCTGCAGTGTTTCGCAATACTACCTTTCCCGTGAGCATCGAACACAGTAAAGGATTGTGCCACAGACTGCGACGGCAAGCTCCGCTAAAAAGTAATCCTTTAAAGCAGGTGTAAGCAACACAACGTTTTTGGGGGACACCGCGTGGAAACAGATACTTCGGTGTATCTCCTCCATGCTCAGCACATAGCCAAATATAAACAAGTCCGGTTCCCCAGTATTTGGCCCCAAACCCTCTCAACCCATCCTATCCAGAAACTCATGCAATTTTCAGAGCCTCCTCCGCTTCCTCTGGGAGCTCATTCCATACACGCACAACCTTCTGTGTGGGAAATGTGCCTCAGGTCCTTTGTCAATTTCAGCCCACTCACCTTAAACCTATGCTCTCGAGTTTTCAACTCACCCCAACTTGGGTAAAACACGTAAATACTCAGTTTCCAACCCTTCCATTAGATCATGTCGCAGTCGTTACGCTGCAGGGAAAGTCGTCCCAGCCTAGTCGACCTCGCCCTACGGTCCAAACATTGACCACATCCTTGTCTATATTTTATCATCAATTTCACGTGTCTCTTTTTTATGTTTTGAAGATGTCAATTACGCTGGACAACAACGAGCTATTGGAAACAGAAAGGTGAAACGAAGAATGGCTTCAACTTTCAGTGCTGGATGCCCCTGAGCTGCCGGATGGGCGGCTGCGGCTTGTTTCTGTAGTGTAGTGGTCATCACGTTCGCCTCACACGCGAAAGGTCCCCAGTTCGAAACTGGGCAGAAACTGCTTTGTTCTTCATCGGCAGCCTTTTACATGGACAAGAACGGTGCTTTCTTGCTTGCTTTCCCATCTGCAAACCTGCCTTCGAAGTTGCTTGAACAAATCTGCTCGCGTAGTGAAATGTAATGCAATTCCATTTAATGACTGTGCAAAGAATTGTAAAGTTTTTATCCAAACTGGTTCTGATCATATGCAATTCTGTTTGAGAGTGTAGTTACCCCCTTCTGATTCTTCTACGAAAAGCAGTACCGCATTTGCATTCCTTGCGCAGGCGGCTCGGTTCAAAGACAGGGAAGAAGCTGATGCGCTGGTGTCACAGTGCACCACGGATTCCTGAACTTGTCTGTCTGTTAAATGTACCCCAAAGGCGTCTCTGAAAGGCCTCGTTTGGAAGCTGTCTGTCGTTATTCAACGTACGAGAATTGGCACCAGAGGTCCTGAATCATGTTTTGGAGCAGTTCGCACTTGAGTGGCTCTTTCAATCAGCAACAGCAATGAAAGAAATTACACTCTCAGAGGAACCTCTGGACCTGTGCTTTCATGGTGTCGCTAGTATTAAGGTGCGCCCCGAGACCTAAGCCACGTTGGAACTGAAACGGAGGAATCGACAGAGAGGTTACAGAATGACATCGCATCCATTTGGTTTTCTTGAAATCACTGAGGAGCAGGAAAATGTAAACGGCGAAGTCGAGTGGGGAAGTCAGGCAGTTGCAGCTCTGGAGAAACTCCTTCTTTGTGACTCACTCAGCAACCAGACACGTGAAGGTGACTCAGAGGCGTGAGAGCTCTTCACATCGAGAACAAAAAGCAATCAAGGGCAGTTAGCACCTCTTCCGGAGTGGGGGTGGGGTGAGGTAATTACCTTTTGACTTTGTTACTATGTTGAGAAACTGCCTTTTAGATTGAGGTGAACAGAAAATGCATTTCTAATAAGCACCATGGAATTGAGCAAAATTTATTGAGTCGCTTCTCGTCGATTCCCACACAGGTTTCCAACTCAGTTGCTATCCATGTGGCTGATGTCCAGGAGTGAACATCTCTGCAGCAAATTGCACGGTTAGAGTAAAAGGCAAGGAAAGTGGCATCTCGAACTGGCTCCGAGGTCAGAGCATGCTCACAATGTGATCTGTCGTTCTCGAATAGGAATGCGACCTCCGGTTTTAGGGTGGAGTACATTGTTTGGGACTCTTTTTCTGCAAAACAGACACAGTGACTGAAATTACGCTGCACGGTATGATGTGGAACACGGCTTTGTGCATTTTCCCTGTAGTCCGGTGTGCTTCATGTTCCGCGTAAACGTGAAACTTGCCCTGTTTCAAGCAATGGGTGAAATCATTTAGCAAAGCAAGAATCGAAATTGCAGTAATGTCAAGCAGCTCGTGGTTATTTGACCAAATCATAACCGAACATATATTCTCACAGATACATTTGGAGCTGAAAGGAGTCTGAGAAGATAGACTCAGCTTACCATTGATTTTTGTCTGGATTGATGGGCTCTCATTATCTGCTGCGAAATTGATATTGTAGACGGGCACATCCCAGCAGCTGTACGAGTCGGAGAGGGATCATGGAACCATTTTCATGTGACTTGGCATCTGTTGTTATGCAGGAGAGCACAGTTGGAAACGCAAGAAAATGGTGCGCGCGGCCGGCTGGTAGTGTGGCCGAGCGGTCTAAGGCGCTGGATCCAGGTTCCAGTCTCGAAAGGGGCGTGGGTTCGAATCCCACCACTGCCATTTCTGCAGATCAACTCCAACGCTGCAGCTTTTTTGTTAAAATGCTGTTTCTGTCCCCACTGTATTGATGTTGAAAACAAAAGTAAAATGGCTTTGCTTCCCGGGGAATTAACTGTGGTGTGGGATAGTGCCGAATATTTCAAAGTGTCTCTGTCTGTCATGATCGTGTTCGCCTCCCGCGCAGAAAATCGCAAGCAGCTGTGCTGTTCCAGGCAAGTTGAGCTTGTACTGGAACCGAATGGAGACCGGTATTTCATCGCTGTTGTGAAACAAAGTCCTGGGGTGACTCGACTCGTCGTTATTTGGTTTTTCGGCCAATGGGAAAATCGTTCCAACGAATTTCGATGTGATATGTTGTTGAATTTCTCCCATTTCCTTCGTTTCCGTCCTGGAGACATCGGAAGGGAAAGGTAATCTAATCGAGACTGTGATTGGTGAAATTCACTTTTTATGGCCCATTCTTATTAGGTTCTTTCTTTCTCTCTTTTCAGTATTGTCTGGGAAGTGGTGGTTCCCTAAGGCTGCAGTATGTGTGAAAGAGTAGTTTGGAATTGTCCTGTTGTTAGTTGTGAGATTACTTTATAAATCATGCCCTCGGACTGTCTCACATTTAGCATTCATGCACCTCTGTGTCTGAAAATGCATTAGGTATGCCAGCTTTGTTTGTGTTCCGTGTTAAATGCTTTCTGTTTTGCGATTCGCTCAATACTTTACGAGTTAACAGCGTTTCTGAGGAAACTTCCAGCTGCAAAAGTCCTTAACTGAGGATCTGGGAAAATTTCACAGAGTATGGTCAGTCGGAGCAAAAGTAAGGAAGTCGTTCCTTTCTGCAGTGTTTCGCAATACTACCTTTCCCGTGAGCATCGAACACAGTAAAGGATTGTGCCACAGACTGCGACGGCAAGCTCCGCTAAAAAGTAATCCTTTAAAGCAGGTGTAAGCAACACAACGTTTTTGGGGGACACCGCGTGGAAACAGATACTTCGGTGTATCTCGTCCATGCTCAGCACATAGCCAAATATAAACAAGTCCGGTTCCCCAGTATTTGGCCCCAAACCCTCTCAACCCATCCTATCCAGAAACTCATGCAATTTTCAGAGCCTCCTCCGCTTCCTCTGGGAGCTCATTCCATACACGCACAACCTTCTGTGTGGGAAATGTGCCTCAGGTCCTTTGTCAATTTCAGCCCACTCACCTTAAACCTATGCTCTCGAGTTTTCAACTCACCCCAACTTGGGTAAAACACGTAAATACTCAGTTTCCAACCCTTCCATTAGATCATGTCGCAGTCGTTACGCTGCAGGGAAAGTCGTCCCAGCCTAGTCGACCTCGCCCTACGGTCCAAACATTGACCACATCCTTGTCTATATTTTATCATCAATTTCACGTGTCTTTTTTTTATGTTTTGAAGATGTCAATTACGCTGGACAACAACGAGCTATTGGAAACAGAAAGGTGAAACGAAGAATGGCTTCAACTTTCAGTGCTGGATGCCCCTGAGCTGCCGGATGGGCGGCTGCGGCTTGTTTCTGTAGTGTAGTGGTCATCACGTTCGCCTCACACGCGAAAGGTCCCCAGTTCGAAACTGGGCAGAAACTGCTTTGTTCTTCATCGGCAGCCTTTTACATGGACAAGAACGGTGCTTTCTTGCTTGCTTTCCCATCTGCAAACCTGCCTTCGAAGTTGCTTGAACAAATCTGCTCGCGTAGTGAAATGTAATGCAATTCCATTTAATGACTGTGCAAAGAATTGTAAAGTTTTTATCCAAACTGGTTCTGATCATATGCAATTCTGTTTGAGAGTGTAGTTACCCCCTTCTGATTCTTCTACGAAAAGCAGTACCGCATTTGCATTCCTTGCGCAGGCGGCTCGGTTCAAAGACAGGGAAGAAGCTGATGCGCTGGTGTCACAGTGCACCACGGATTCCTGAACTTGTCTGTCTGTTAAATGTACCCCAAAGGCGTCTCTGAAAGGCCTCGTTTGGAAGCTGTCTGTCGTTATTCAACGTACGAGAATTGGCACCAGAGGTCCTGAATCATGTTTTGGAGCAGTTCGCACTTGAGTGGCTCTTTCAATCAGCAACAGCAATGAAAGAAATTACACTCTCAGAGGAACCTCTGGACCTGTGCTTTCATGGTGTCGCTAGTATTAAGGTGCGCCCCGAGACCTAAGCCACGTTGGAACTGAAACGGAGGAATCGACAGAGAGGTTACAGAATGACATCGCATCCATTTGGTTTTCTTGAAATCACTGAGGAGCAGGAAAATGTAAACGGCGAAGTCGAGTGGGGAAGTCAGGCAGTTGCAGCTCTGGAGAAACTCCTTCTTTGTGACTCACTCAGCAACCAGACACGTGAAGGTGACTCAGAGGCGTGAGAGCTCTTCACATCGAGAACAAAAAGCAATCAAGGGCAGTTAGCACCTCTTCCGGAGTGGGGGTGGGGTGAGGTAATTACCTTTTGACTTTGTTACTATGTTGAGAAACTGCCTTTTAGATTGAGGTGAACAGAAAATGCATTTCTAATAAGCACCATGGAATTGAGCAAAATTTATTGAGTCGCTTCTCGTCGATTCCCACACAGGTTTCCAACTCAGTTGCTATCCATGTGGCTGATGTCCAGGAGTGAACATCTCTGCAGCAAATTGCACGGTTAGAGTAAAAGGCAAGGAAAGTGGCATCTCGAACTGGCTCCGAGGTCAGAGCATGCTCACAATGTGATCTGTCGTTCTCGAATAGGAATGCGACCTCCGGTTTTAGGGTGGAGTACATTGTTTGGGAGTCTTTTTCTGCAAAACAGACACAGTGACTGAAATTACGCTGCACGGTATGATGTGGAACACGGCTTTGTGCATTTTCCCTGTAGTCCGGTGTGCTTCATGTTCCGCGTAAACGTGAAACTTGCCCTGTTTCAAGCAATGGGTGAAATCATTTAGCAAAGCAAGAATCGAAATTGCAGTAATGTCAAGCAGCTCGTGGTTATTTGACCAAATCATAACCGAACATAT
Organism: Chiloscyllium punctatum; assembly: GCF_047496795.1. Classification (NCBI taxonomy): domain Eukaryota; kingdom Metazoa; phylum Chordata; class Chondrichthyes; order Orectolobiformes; family Hemiscylliidae; genus Chiloscyllium; species Chiloscyllium punctatum. The sequence goes on along the minus strand of NC_092766.1, from coordinate 83,401,373 downwards.
ATTCTCACAGATACATTTGGAGCTGAAAGGAGTCTGAGAAGATAGACTCAGCTTACCATTGATTTTTGTCTGGATTGATGGGCTCTCATTATCTGCTGCGAAATTGATATTGTAGACGGGCACATCCCAGCAGCTGTGCGAGTCGGAGAGGGATCATGGAACCATTTTCATGTGACTTGGCATCTGTTGTTATGCAGGAGAGCACAGTTGGAAACGCAAGAAAATGGTGCGCGCGGCCGGCTGGTAGTGTGGCCGAGCGGTCTAAGGCGCTGGATCCAGGTTCCAGTCTCGAAAGGGGCGTGGGTTCGAATCCCACCACTGCCATTTCTGCAGATCAACTCCAACGCTGCAGCTTTTTTGTTAAAATGCTGTTTCTGTCCCCACTGTATTGATGTTGAAAACAAAAGTAAAATGGCTTTGCTTCCCGGGGAATTAACTGTGGTGTGGGATAGTGCCGAATATTTCAAAGTGTCTCTGTCTGTCATGATCGTGTTCGCCTCCCGCGCAGAAAATCGCAAGCAGCTGTGCTGTTCCAGGCAAGTTGAGCTTGTACTGGAACCGAATGGAGACCGGTATTTCATCGCTGTTGTGAAACAAAGTCCTGGGGTGACTCGACTCGTCGTTATTTGGTTTTTCGGCCAATGGGAAAATCGTTCCAACGAATTTCGATGTGATATGTTGTTGAATTTCTCCCATTTCCTTCGTTTCCGTCCTGGAGACATCGGAAGGGAAAGGTAATCTAATCGAGACTGTGATTGGTGAAATTCACTTTTTATGGCCCATTCTTATTAGGTTCTTTCTTTCTCTCTTTTCAGTATTGTCTGGGAAGTGGTGGTTCCCTAAGGCTGCAGTATGTGTGAAAGAGTAGTTTGGAATTGTCCTGTTGTTAGTTGTGAGATTACTTTATAAATCATGCCCTCGGACTGTCTCACATTTAGCATTCATGCACCTCTGTGTCTGAAAATGCATTACGTATGCCAGCTTTGTTTGTGTTCCGTGTTAAATGCTTTCTGTTTTGCGATTCGCTCAATACTTTACGAGTTAACAGCGTTTCTGAGGAAACTTCCAGCTGCAAAAGTCCTTAACTGAGGATCTGGGAAAATTTCACAGAGTATGGTCAGTCGGAGCAAAAGTAAGGAAGTCGTTCCTTTCTGCAGTGTTTCGCAATACTACCTTTCCCGTGAGCATCGAACACAGTAAAGGATTGTGCCACAGACTGCGACGGCAAGCTCCGCTAAAAAGTAATCCTTTAAAGCAGGTGTAAGCAACACAACGTTTTTGGGGGACACCGCGTGGAAACAGATACTTCGGTGTATCTCGTCCATGCTCAGCACATAGCCAAATATAAACAAGTCCGGTTCCCCAGTATTTGGCCCCAAACCCTCTCAACCCATCCTATCTAGAAACTCATGCAATTTTCAGAGCCTCCTCCGCTTCCTCTGGGAGCTCATTCCATACACGCACAACCTTCTGTGTGGGAAATGTGCCTCAGGTCCCTTGTCAATTTCAGCCCACTCACCTTAAACCTATGCTCTCGAGTTTTCAACTCACCCCAACTTGGGTAAAACACGTAAATACTCAGTTTCCAACCCTTCCATTAGATCATGTCGCAGTCGTTACGCTGCAGGGAAAGTCGTCCCAGCCTAGTCGACCTCGCCCTACGGTCCAAACATTGACCACATCCTTGTCTATATTTTATCATCAATTTCACGTGTCTCTTTTTTATGTTTTGAAGATGTCAATTACGCTGGACAACAACGAGCTATTGGAAACAGAAAGGTGAAACGAAGAATGGCTTCAACTTTCAGTGCTGGATGCCCCTGAGCTGCCGGATGGGCGGCTGCGGCTTGTTTCTGTAGTGTAGTGGTCATCACGTTCGCCTCACACGCGAAAGGTCCCCAGTTCGAAACTGGGTAGAAACTGCTTTGTTCTTCATCGGCAGCCTTTTACATGGACAAGAACGGTGCTTTCTTGCTTGCTTTCCCATCTGCAAACCTGCCTTCGAAGTTGCTTGAACAAATCTGCTCGCGTAGTGAAATGTAATGCAATTCCATTTAATGACTGTGCAAAGAATTGTAAAGTTTTTATCCAAACTGGTTCTGATCATATGCAATTCTGTTTGAGAGTGTAGTTACCCCCTTCTGATTCTTCTACGAAAAGCAGTACCGCATTTGCATTCCTTGCGCAGGCGGCTCGGTTCAAAGACAGGGAAGAAGCTGATGCGCTGGTGTCACAGTGCACCACGGATTCCTGAACTTGTCTGTCTGTTAAATGTACCCCAAAGGCGTCTCTGAAAGGCCTCGTTTGGAAGCTGTCTGTCGTTATTCAACGTACGAGAATTGGCACCAGAGGTCCTGAATCATGTTTTGGAGCAGTTCGCACTTGAGTGGCTCTTTCAATCAGCAACAGCAATGAAAGAAATTACACTCTCAGAGGAACCTCTGGACCTGTGCTTTCATGGTGTCGCTAGTATTAAGGTGCGCCCCGAGACCTAAGCCACGTTGGAACTGAAACGGAGGAATCGACAGAGAGGTTACAGAATGACATCGCATCCATTTGGTTTTCTTGAAATCACTGAGGAGCAGGAAAATGTAAACGGCGAAGTCGAGTGGGGAAGTCAGGCAGTTGCAGCTCTGGAGAAACTCCTTCTTTGTGACTCACTCAGCAACCAGACACGTGAAGGTGACTCAGAGGCGTGAGAGCTCTTCACATCGAGAACAAAAAGCAATCAAGGGCAGTTAGCACCTCTTCCGGAGTGGGGGTGGGGTGAGGTAATTACCTTTTGACTTTGTTACTATGTTGAGAAACTGCCTTTTAGATTGAGGTGAACAGAAAATGCATTTCTAATAAGCACCATGGAATTGAGCAAAATTTATTGAGTCGCTTCTCGTCGATTCCCACACAGGTTTCCAACTCAGTTGCTATCCATGTGGCTGATGTCCAGGAGTGAACATCTCTGCAGCAAATTGCACGGTTAGAGTAAAAGGCAAGGAAAGTGGCATCTCGAACTGGCTCCGAGGTCAGAGCATGCTCACAATGTGATCTGTCGTTCTCGAATAGGAATGCGACCTCCGGTTTTAGGGTGGAGTACATTGTTTGGGACTCTTTTTCTGCAAAACAGACACAGTGACTGAAATTACGCTGCACGGTATGATGTGGAACACGGCTTTGTGCATTTTCCCTGTAGTCCGGTGTGCTTCATGTTCCGCGTAAACGTGAAACTTGCCCTGTTTCAAGCAATGGGTGAAATCATTTAGCAAAGCAAGAATCGAAATTGCAGTAATGTCAAGCAGCTCGTGGTTATTTGACCAAATCATAACCGAACATATATTCTCACAGATACATTTGGAGCTGAAAGGAGTCTGAGAAGATAGACTCAGCTTACCATTGATTTTTGTCTGGATTGATGGGCTCTCATTATCTGCTGCGAAATTGATATTGTAGACGGGCACATCCCAGCAGCTGTGCGAGTCGGAGAGGGATCATGGAACCATTTTCATGTGACTTGGCATCTGTTGTTATGCAGGAGAGCACAGTTGGAAACGCAAGAAAATGGTGCGCGCGGCCGGCTGGTAGTGTGGCCGAGCGGTCTAAGGCGCTGGATCCAGGTTCCAGTCTCGAAAGGGGCGTGGGTTCGAATCCCACCACTGCCATTTCTGCAGATCAACTCCAACGCTGCAGCTTTTTTGTTAAAATGCTGTTTCTGTCCCCACTGTATTGATGTTGAAAACAAAAGTAAAATGGCTTTGCTTCCCGGGGAATTAACTGTGGTGTGGGATAGTGCCGAATATTTCAAAGTGTCTCTGTCTGTCATGATCGTGTTCGCCTCCCGCGCAGAAAATCGCAAGCAGCTGTGCTGTTCCAGGCAAGTTGAGCTTGTACTGGAACCGAATGGAGACCGGTATTTCATCGCTGTTGTGAAACAAAGTCCTGGGGTGACTCGACTCGTCGTTATTTGGTTTTTCGGCCAATGGGAAAATCGTTCCAACGAATTTCGATGTGATATGTTGTTGAATTTCTCCCATTTCCTTCGTTTCCGTCCTGGAGACATCGGAAGGGAAAGGTAATCTAATCGAGACTGTGATTGGTGAAATTCACTTTTTATGGCCCATTCTTATTAGGTTCTTTCTTTCTCTCTTTTCAGTATTGTCTGGGAAGTGGTGGTTCCCTAAGGCTGCAGTATGTGTGAAAGAGTAGTTTGGAATTGTCCTGTTGTTAGTTGTGAGATTACTTTATAAATCATGCCCTCGGACTGTCTCACATTTAGCATTCATGCACCTCTGTGTCTGAAAATGCATTAGGTATGCCAGCTTTGTTTGTGTTCCGTGTTAAATGCTTTCTGTTTTGCGATTCGCTCAATACTTTACGAGTTAACAGCGTTTCTGAGGAAACTTCCAGCTGCAAAAGTCCTTAACTGAGGATCTGGGAAAATTTCACAGAGTATGGTCAGTCGGAGCAAAAGTAAGGAAGTCGTTCCTTTCTGCAGTGTTTCGCAATACTACCTTTCCCGTGAGCATCGAACACAGTAAAGGATTGTGCCACAGACTGCGACGGCAAGCTCCGCTAAAAAGTAATCCTTTAAAGCAGGTGTAAGCAACACAACGTTTTTGGGGGACACCGCGTGGAAACAGATACTTCGGTGTATCTCGTCCATGCTCAGCACATAGCCAAATATAAACAAGTCCGGTTCCCCAGTATTTGGCCCCAAACCCTCTCAACCCATCCTATCTAGAAACTCATGCAATTTTCAGAGCCTCCTCCGCTTCCTCTGGGAGCTCATTCCATACACGCACAACCTTCTGTGTGGGAAATGTGCCTCAGGTCCCTTGTCAATTTCAGCCCACTCACCTTAAACCTATGCTCTCGAGTTTTCAACTCACCCCAACTTGGGTAAAACACGTAAATACTCAGTTTCCAACCCTTCCATTAGATCATGTCGCAGTCGTTACGCTGCAGGGAAAGTCGTCCCAGCCTAGTCGACCTCGCCCTACGGTCCAAACATTGACCACATCCTTGTCTATATTTTATCATCAATTTCACGTGTCTCTTTTTTATGTTTTGAAGATGTCAATTACGCTGGACAACAACGAGCTATTGGAAACAGAAAGGTGAAACGAAGAATGGCTTCAACTTTCAGTGCTGGATGCCCCTGAGCTGCCGGATGGGCGGCTGCGGCTTGTTTCTGTAGTGTAGTGGTCATCACGTTCGCCTCACACGCGAAAGGTCCCCAGTTCGAAACTGGGTAGAAACTGCTTTGTTCTTCATCGGCAGCCTTTTACATGGACAAGAACGGTGCTTTCTTGCTTGCTTTCCCATCTGCAAACCTGCCTTCGAAGTTGCTTGAACAAATCTGCTCGCGTAGTGAAATGTAATGCAATTCCATTTAATGACTGTGCAAAGAATTGTAAAGTTTTTATCCAAACTGGTTCTGATCATATGCAATTCTGTTTGAGAGTGTAGTTACCCCCTTCTGATTCTTCTACGAAAAGCAGTACCGCATTTGCATTCCTTGCGCAGGCGGCTCGGTTCAAAGACAGGGAAGAAGCTGATGCGCTGGTGTCACAGTGCACCACGGATTCCTGAACTTGTCTGTCTGTTAAATGTACCCCAAAGGCGTCTCTGAAAGGCCTCGTTTGGAAGCTGTCTGTCGTTATTCAACGTACGAGAATTGGCACCAGAGGTCCTGAATCATGTTTTGGAGCAGTTCGCACTTGAGTGGCTCTTTCAATCAGCAACAGCAATGAAAGAAATTACACTCTCAGAGGAACCTCTGGACCTGTGCTTTCATGGTGTCGCTAGTATTAAGGTGCGCCCCGAGACCTAAGCCACGTTGGAACTGAAACGGAGGAATCGACAGAGAGGTTACAGAATGACATCGCATCCATTTGGTTTTCTTGAAATCACTGAGGAGCAGGAAAATGTAAACGGCGAAGTCGAGTGGGGAAGTCAGGCAGTTGCAGCTCTGGAGAAACTCCTTCTTTGTGACTCACTCAGCAACCAGACACGTGAAGGTGACTCAGAGGCGTGAGAGCTCTTCACATCGAGAACAAAAAGCAATCAAGGGCAGTTAGCACCTCTTCCGGAGTGGGGGTGGGGTGAGGTAATTACCTTTTGACTTTGTTACTATGTTGAGAAACTGCCTTTTAGATTGAGGTGAACAGAAAATGCATTTCTAATAAGCACCATGGAATTGAGCAAAATTTATTGAGTCGCTTCTCGTCGATTCCCACACAGGTTTCCAACTCAGTTGCTATCCATGTGGCTGATGTCCAGGAGTGAACATCTCTGCAGCAAATTGCACGGTTAGAGTAAAAGGCAAGGAAAGTGGCATCTCGAACTGGCTCCGAGGTCAGAGCATGCTCACAATGTGATCTGTCGTTCTCGAATAGGAATGCGACCTCCGGTTTTAGGGTGGAGTACATTGTTTGGGACTCTTTTTCTGCAAAACAGACACAGTGACTGAAATTACGCTGCACGGTATGATGTGGAACACGGCTTTGTGCATTTTCCCTGTAGTCCGGTGTGCTTCATGTTCCGCGTAAACGTGAAACTTGCCCTGTTTCAAGCAATGGGTGAAATCATTTAGCAAAGCAAGAATCGAAATTGCAGTAATGTCAAGCAGCTCGTGGTTATTTGACCAAATCATAACCGAACATATATTCTCACAGATACATTTGGAGCTGAAAGGAGTCTGAGAAGATAGACTCAGCTTACCATTGATTTTTGTCTGGATTGATGGGCTCTCATTATCTGCTGCGAAATTGATATTGTAGACGGGCACATCCCAGCAGCTGTGCGAGTCGGAGAGGGATCATGGAACCATTTTCATGTGACTTGGCATCTGTTGTTATGCAGGAGAGCACAGTTGGAAACGCAAGAAAATGGTGCGCGCGGCCGGCTGGTAGTGTGGCCGAGCGGTCTAAGGCGCTGGATCCAGGTTCCAGTCTCGAAAGGGGCGTGGGTTCGAATCCCACCACTGCCATTTCTGCAGATCAACTCCAACGCTGCAGCTTTTTTGTTAAAATGCTTTTTCTGTCCCCACTGTATTGATGTTGAAAACAAAAGTAAAATGGCTTTGCTTCCCGGGGAATTAACTGTGGTGTGGGATAGTGCCGAATATTTCAAAGTGTCTCTGTCTGTCATGATCGTGTTCGCCTCCCGCGCAGAAAATCGCAAGCAGCTGTGCTGTTCCAGGCAAGTTGAGCTTGTACTGGAACCGAATGGAGACCGGTATTTCATCGCTGTTGTGAAACAAAGTCCTGGGGTGACTCGACTCGTCGTTATTTGGTTTTTCGGCCAATGGGAAAATCGTTCCAACGAATTTCGATGTGATATGTTGTTGAATTTCTCCCATTTCCTTCGTTTCCGTCCTGGAGACATCGGAAGGGAAAGGTAATCTAATCGAGACTGTGATTGGTGAAATTCACTTTTTATGGCCCATTCTTATTAGGTTCTTTCTTTCTCTCTTTTCAGTATTGTCTGGGAAGTGGTGGTTCCCTAAGGCTGCAGTATGTGTGAAAGAGTAGTTTGGAATTGTCCTGTTGTTAGTTGTGAGATTACTTTATAAATCATGCCCTCGGACTGTCTCACATTTAGCATTCATGCACCTCTGTGTCTGAAAATGCATTAGGTATGCCAGCTTTGTTTGTGTTCCGTGTTAAATGCTTTCTGTTTTGCGATTCGCTCAATACTTTACGAGTTAACAGCGTTTCTGAGGAAACTTCCAGCTGCAAAAGTCCTTAACTGAGGATCTGGGAAAATTTCACAGAGTATGGTCAGTCGGAGCAAAAGTAAGGAAGTCGTTCCTTTCTGCAGTGTTTCGCAATACTACCTTTCCCGTGAGCATCGAACACAGTAAAGGATTGTGCCACAGACTGCGACGGCAAGCTCCGCTAAAAAGTAATCCTTTAAAGCAGGTGTAAGCAACACAACGTTTTTGGGGGACACCGCGTGGAAACAGATACTTCGGTGTATCTCGTCCATGCTCAGCACATAGCCAAATATAAACAAGTCCGGTTCCCCAGTATTTGGCCCCAAACCCTCTCAACCCATCCTATCCAGAAACTCATGCAATTTTCAGAGCCTCCTCCGCTTCCTCTGGGAGCTCATTCCATACACGCACAACCTTCTGTGTGGGAAATGTGCCTCAGGTCCTTTGTCAATTTCAGCCCACTCACCTTAAACCTATGCTCTCGAGTTTTCAACTCACCCCAACTTGGGTAAAACACGTAAATACTCAGTTTCCAACCCTTCCATTAGATCATGTCGCAGTCGTTACGCTGCAGGGAAAGTCGTCCCAGCCTAGTCGACCTCGCCCTACGGTCCAAACATTGACCACATCCTTGTCTATATTTTATCATCAATTTCACGTGTCTCTTTTTTATGTTTTGAAGATGTCAATTACGCTGGACAACAACGAGCTATTGGAAACAGAAAGGTGAAACGAAGAATGGCTTCAACTTTCAGTGCTGGATGCCCCTGAGCTGCCGGATGGGCGGCTGCGGCTTGTTTCTGTAGTGTAGTGGTCATCACGTTCGCCTCACACGCGAAAGGTCCCCAGTTCGAAACTGGGCGGAAACTGCTTTGTTCTTCATCGGCAGCCTTTTACATGGACAAGAACGGTGCTTTCTTGCTTGCTTTCCCATCTGCAAACCTGCCTTCGAAGTTGCTTGAACAAATCTGCTCGCGTAGTGAAATGTAATGCAATTCCATTTAATGACTGTGCAAAGAATTGTAAAGTTTTTATCCAAACTGGTTCTGATCATATGCAATTCTGTTTGAGAGTGTAGTTACCCCCTTCTGATTCTTCTACGAAAAGCAGTACCGCATTTGCATTCCTTGCGCAGGCGGCTCGGTTCAAAGACAGGGAAGAAGCTGATGCCCTGGTGTCACAGTGCACCACGGATTCCTGAACTTGTCTGTCTGTTAAATGTACCCCAAAGGCGTCTCTGAAAGGCCTCGTTTGGAAGCTGTCTGTCGTTATTCAACGTACGAGAATTGGCACCAGAGGTCCTGAATCATGTTTTGGAGCAGTTCGCACTTGAGTGGCTCTTTCAATCAGCAACAGCAATGAAAGAAATTACACTCTCAGAGGAACCTCTGGACCTGTGCTTTCATGGTGTCGCTAGTATTAAGGTGCGCCCCGAGACCTAAGCCACGTTGGAACTGAAACGGAGGAATCGACAGAGAGGTTACAGAATGACATCGCATCCATTTGGTTTTCTTGAAATCACTGAGGAGCAGGAAAATGTAAACGGCGAAGTCGAGTGGGGAAGTCAGGCAGTTGCAGCTCTGGAGAAACTCCTTCTTTGTGACTCACTCAGCAACCAGACACGTGAAGGTGACTCAGAGGCGTGAGAGCTCTTCACATCGAGAACAAAAAGCAATCAAGGGCAGTTAGCACCTCTTCCGGAGTGGGGGTGGGGTGAGGTAATTACCTTTTGACTTTGTTACTATGTTGAGAAACTGCCTTTTAGATTGAGGTGAACAGAAAATGCATTTCTAATAAGCACCATGGAATTGAGCAAAATTTATTGAGTCGCTTCTCGTCGATTCCCACACAGGTTTCCAACTCAGTTGCTATCCATGTGGCTGATGTCCAGGAGTGAACATCTCTGCAGCAAATTGCACGGTTAGGGTAAAAGGCAAGGAAAGTGGCATCTCGAACTGGCTCCGAGGTCAGAGCATGCTCACAATGTGATCTGTCGTTCTCGAATAGGAATGCGACCTCCGGTTTTAGGGTGGAGTACATTGTTTGGGACTCTTTTTCTGCAAAACAGACACAGTGACTGAAATTACGCTGCACGGTATGATGTGGAACACGGCTTTGTGCATTTTCCCTGTAGTCCGGTGTGCTTCATGTTCCGCGTAAACGTGAAACTTGCCCTGTTTCAAGCAATGGGTGAAATCATTTAGCAAAGCAAGAATCGAAATTGCAGTAATGTCAAGCAGCTCGTGGTTATTTGACCAAATCATAACCGAACATATATTCTCACAGATACATTTGGAGCTGAAAGGAGTCTGAGAAGATAGACTCAGCTTACCATTGATTTTTGTCTGGATTGATGGGCTCTCATTATCTGCTGCGAAATTGATATTGTAGACGGGCACATCCCAGCAGCTGTACGAGTCGGAGAGGGATCATGGAACCATTTTCATGTGACTTGGCATCTGTTGTTATGCAGGAGAGCACAGTTGGAAACGCAAGAAAATGGTGCGCGCGGCCGGCTGGTAGTGTGGCCGAGCGGTCTAAGGCGCTGGATCCAGGTTCCAGTCTCGAAAGGGGCGTGGGTTCGAATCCCACCACTGCCATTTCTGCAGATCAACTCCAACGCTGCAGCTTTTTTGTTAAAATGCTGTTTCTGTCCCCACTGTATTGATGTTGAAAACAAAAGTAAAATGGCTTTGCTTCCCGGGGAATTAACTGTGGTGTGGGATAGTGCCGAATATTTCAAAGTGTCTCTGTCTGTCATGATCGTGTTCGCCTCCCGCGCAGAAAATCGCAAGCAGCTGTGCTGTTCCAGGCAAGTTGAGCTTGTACTGGAACCGAATGGAGACCGGTATTTCATCGCTGTTGTGAAACAAAGTCCTGGGGTGACTCGACTCGTCGTTATTTGGTTTTTCGGCCAATGGGAAAATCGTTCCAACGAATTTCGATGTGATATGTTGTTGAATTTCTCCCATTTCCTTCGTTTCCGTCCTGGAGACATCGGAAGGGAAAGGTAATCTAATCGAGACTGTGATTGGTGAAATTCACTTTTTATGGCCCATTCTTATTAGGTTCTTTCTTTCTCTCTTTTCAGTATTGTCTGGGAAGTGGTGGTTCCCTAAGGCTGCAGTATGTGTGAAAGAGTAGTTTGGAATTGTCCTGTTGTTAGTTGTGAGATTACTTTATAAATCATGCCCTCGGACTGTCTCACATTTAGCATTCATGCACCTCTGTGTCTGAAAATGCATTAGGTATGCCAGCTTTGTTTGTGTTCCGTGTTAAATGCTTTCTGTTTTGCGATTCGCTCAATACTTTACGAGTTAACAGCGTTTCTGAGGAAACTTCCAGCTGCAAAAGTCCTTAACTGAGGATCTGGGAAAATTTCACAGAGTATGGTCAGTCGGAGCAAAAGTAAGGAAGTCGTTCCTTTCTGCAGTGTTTCGCAATACTACCTTTCCCGTGAGCATCGAACACAGTAAAGGATTGTGCCACAGACTGCGACGGCAAGCTCCGCTAAAAAGTAATCCTTTAAAGCAGGTGTAAGCAACACAACGTTTTTGGGGGACACCGCGTGGAAACAGATACTTCGGTGTATCTCCTCCATGCTCAGCACATAGCCAAATATAAACAAGTCCGGTTCCCCAGTATTTGGCCCCAAACCCTCTCAACCCATCCTATCCAGAAACTCATGCAATTTTCAGAGCCTCCTCCGCTTCCTCTGGGAGCTCATTCCATACACGCACAACCTTCTGTGTGGGAAATGTGCCTCAGGTCCTTTGTCAATTTCAGCCCACTCACCTTAAACCTATGCTCTCGAGTTTTCAACTCACCCCAACTTGGGTAAAACACGTAAATACTCAGTTTCCAACCCTTCCATTAGATCATGTCGCAGTCGTTACGCTGCAGGGAAAGTCGTCCCAGCCTAGTCGACCTCGCCCTACGGTCCAAACATTGACCACATCCTTGTCTATATTTTATCATCAATTTCACGTGTCTTTTTTTTATGTTTTGAAGATGTCAATTACGCTGGACAACAACGAGCTATTGGAAACAGAAAGGTGAAACGAAGAATGGCTTCAACTTTCAGTGCTGGATGCCCCTGAGCTGCCGGATGGGCGGCTGCGGCTTGTTTCTGTAGTGTAGTGGTCATCACGTTCGCCTCACACGCGAAAGGTCCCCAGTTCGAAACTGGGCAGAAACTGCTTTGTTCTTCATCGGCAGCCTTTTACATGGACAAGAACGGTGCTTTCTTGCTTGCTTTCCCATCTGCAAACCTGCCTTCGAAGTTGCTTGAACAAATCTGCTCGCGTAGTGAAATGTAATGCAATTCCATTTAATGACTGTGCAAAGAATTGTAAAGTTTTTATCCAAACTGGTTCTGATCATATGCAATTCTGTTTGAGAGTGTAGTTACCCCCTTCTGATTCTTCTACGAAAAGCAGTACCGCATTTGCATTCCTTGCGCAGGCGGCTCGGTTCAAAGACAGGGAAGAAGCTGATGCGCTGGTGTCACAGTGCACCACGGATTCCTGAACTTGTCTGTCTGTTAAATGTACCCCAAAGGCGTCTCTGAAAGGCCTCGTTTGGAAGCTGTCTGTCGTTATTCAACGTACGAGAATTGGCACCAGAGGTCCTGAATCATGTTTTGGAGCAGTTCGCACTTGAGTGGCTCTTTCAATCAGCAACAGCAATGAAAGAAATTACACTCTCAGAGGAACCTCTGGACCTGTGCTTTCATGGTGTCGCTAGTATTAAGGTGCGCCCCGAGACCTAAGCCACGTTGGAACTGAAACGGAGGAATCGACAGAGAGGTTACAGAATGACATCGCATCCATTTGGTTTTCTTGAAATCACTGAGGAGCAGGAAAATGTAAACGGCGAAGTCGAGTGGGGAAGTCAGGCAGTTGCAGCTCTGGAGAAACTCCTTCTTTGTGACTCACTCAGCAACCAGACACGTGAAGGTGACTCAGAGGCGTGAGAGCTCTTCACATCGAGAACAAAAAGCAATCAAGGGCAGTTAGCACCTCTTCCGGAGTGGGGGTGGGGTGAGGTAATTACCTTTTGACTTTGTTACTATGTTGAGAAACTGCCTTTTAGATTGAGGTGAACAGAAAATGCATTTCTAATAAGCACCATGGAATTGAGCAAAATTTATTGAGTCGCTTCTCGTCGATTCCCACACAGGTTTCCAACTCAGTTGCTATCCATGTGGCTGATGTCCAGGAGTGAACATCTCTGCAGCAAATTGCACGGTTAGGGTAAAAGGCAAGGAAAGTGGCATCTCGAACTGGCTCCGAGGTCAGAGCATGCTCACGATGTGATCTGTCGTTCTCGAATAGGAATGCGACCTCCGGTTTTAGGGTGGAGTACATTGTTTGGGACTCTTTTTCTGCAAAACAGACACAGTGACTGAAATTACGCTGCACGGTATGATGTGGAACACGGCTTTGTGCATTTTCCCTGTAGTCCGGTGTGCTTCATGTTCCGCGTAAACGTGAAACTTGCCCTGTTTCAAGCAATGGGTGAAATCATTTAGCAAAGCAAGAATCGAAATTGCAGTAATGTCAAGCAGCTCGTGGTTATTTGACCAAATCATAACCGAACATATATTCTCACAGATACATTTGGAGCTGAAAGGAGTCTGAGAAGATAGACTCAGCTTACCATTGATTTTTGTCTGGATTGATGGGCTCTCATTATCTGCTGCGAAATTGATATTGTAGACGGGCACATCCCAGCAGCTGTGCGAGTCGGAGAGGGATCATGGAACCATTTTCATGTGACTTGGCATCTGTTGTTATGCAGGAGAGCACAGTTGGAAACGCAAGAAAATGGTGCGCGCGGCCGGCTGGTAGTGTGGCCGAGCGGTCTAAGGCGCTGGATCCAGGTTCCAGTCTCGAAAGGGGCGTGGGTTCGAATCCCACCACTGCCATTTCTGCAGATCAACTCCAACGCTGCAGCTTTTTTGTTAAAATGCTGTTTCTGTCCCCACTGTATTGATGTTGAAAACAAAAGTAAAATGGCTTTGCTTCCCGGGGAATTAACTGTGGTGTGGGATAGTGCCGAATATTTCAAAGTGTCTCTGTCTGTCATGATCGTGTTCGCCTCCCGCGCAGAAAATCGCAAGCAGCTGTGCTGTTCCAGGCAAGTTGAGCTTGTACTGGAACCGAATGGAGACCGGTATTTCATCGCTGTTGTGAAACAAAGTCCTGGGGTGACTCGACTCGTCGTTATTTGGTTTTTCGGCCAATGGGAAAATCGTTCCAACGAATTTCGATGTGATATGTTGTTGAATTTCTCCCATTTCCTTCGTTTCCGTCCTGGAGACATCGGAAGGGAAAGGTAATCTAATCGAGACTGTGATTGGTGAAATTCACTTTTTATGGCCCATTCTTATTAGGTTCTTTCTTTCTCTCTTTTCAGTATTGTCTGGGAAGTGGTGGTTCCCTAAGGCTGCAGTATGTGTGAAAGAGTAGTTTGGAATTGTCCTGTTGTTAGTTGTGAGATTACTTTATAAATCATGCCCTCGGACTGTCTCACATTTAGCATTCATGCACCTCTGTGTCTGAAAATGCATTAGGTATGCCAGCTTTGTTTGTGTTCCGTGTTAAATGCTTTCTGTTTTGCGATTCGCTCAATACTTTACGAGTTAACAGCGTTTCTGAGGAAACTTCCAGCTGCAAAAGTCCTTAACTGAGGATCTGGGAAAATTTCACAGAGTATGGTCAGTCGGAGCAAAAGTAAGGAAGTCGTTCCTTTCTGCAGTGTTTCGCAATACTACCTTTCCCGTGAGCATCGAACACAGTAAAGGATTGTGCCACAGACTGCGACGGCAAGCTCCGCTAAAAAGTAATCCTTTAAAGCAGGTGTAAGCAACACAACGTTTTTGGGGGACACCGCGTGGAAACAGATACTTCGGTGTATCTCCTCCATGCTCAGCACATAGCCAAATATAAACAAGTCCGGTTCCCCAGTATTTGGCCCCAAACCCTCTCAACCCATCCTATCCAGAAACTCATGCAATTTTCAGAGCCTCCTCCGCTTCCTCTGGGAGCTCATTCCATACACGCACAACCTTCTGTGTGGGAAATGTGCCTCAGGTCCTTTGTCAATTTCAGCCCACTCACCTTAAACCTATGCTCTCGAGTTTTCAACTCACCCCAACTTGGGTAAAACACGTAAATACTCAGTTTCCAACCCTTCCATTAGATCATGTCGCAGTCGTTACGCTGCAGGGAAAGTCGTCCCAGCCTAGTCGACCTCGCCCTACGGTCCAAACATTGACCACATCCTTGTCTATATTTTATCATCAATTTCACGTGTCTTTTTTTTATGTTTTGAAGATGTCAATTACGCTGGACAACAACGAGCTATTGGAAACAGAAAGGTGAAACGAAGAATGGCTTCAACTTTCAGTGCTGGATGCC
Organism: Chiloscyllium punctatum; assembly: GCF_047496795.1. NCBI lineage: Eukaryota > Metazoa > Chordata > Chondrichthyes > Orectolobiformes > Hemiscylliidae > Chiloscyllium > Chiloscyllium punctatum. The sequence continues at coordinate 83,386,238 of NC_092766.1, read as the reverse complement.
CCTGAGCTGCCGGATGGGCGGCTGCGGCTTGTTTCTGTAGTGTAGTGGTCATCACGTTCGCCTCACACGCGAAAGGTCCCCAGTTCGAAACTGGGCAGAAACTGCTTTGTTCTTCATCGGCAGCCTTTTACATGGACAAGAACGGTGCTTTCTTGCTTGCTTTCCCATCTGCAAACCTGCCTTCGAAGTTGCTTGAACAAATCTGCTCGCGTAGTGAAATGTAATGCAATTCCATTTAATGACTGTGCAAAGAATTGTAAAGTTTTTATCCAAACTGGTTCTGATCATATGCAATTCTGTTTGAGAGTGTAGTTACCCCCTTCTGATTCTTCTACGAAAAGCAGTACCGCATTTGCATTCCTTGCGCAGGCGGCTCGGTTCAAAGACAGGGAAGAAGCTGATGCGCTGGTGTCACAGTGCACCACGGATTCCTGAACTTGTCTGTCTGTTAAATGTACCCCAAAGGCGTCTCTGAAAGGCCTCGTTTGGAAGCTGTCTGTCGTTATTCAACGTACGAGAATTGGCACCAGAGGTCCTGAATCATGTTTTGGAGCAGTTCGCACTTGAGTGGCTCTTTCAATCAGCAACAGCAATGAAAGAAATTACACTCTCAGAGGAACCTCTGGACCTGTGCTTTCATGGTGTCGCTAGTATTAAGGTGCGCCCCGAGACCTAAGCCACGTTGGAACTGAAACGGAGGAATCGACAGAGAGGTTACAGAATGACATCGCATCCATTTGGTTTTCTTGAAATCACTGAGGAGCAGGAAAATGTAAACGGCGAAGTCGAGTGGGGAAGTCAGGCAGTTGCAGCTCTGGAGAAACTCCTTCTTTGTGACTCACTCAGCAACCAGACACGTGAAGGTGACTCAGAGGCGTGAGAGCTCTTCACATCGAGAACAAAAAGCAATCAAGGGCAGTTAGCACCTCTTCCGGAGTGGGGGTGGGGTGAGGTAATTACCTTTTGACTTTGTTACTATGTTGAGAAACTGCCTTTTAGATTGAGGTGAACAGAAAATGCATTTCTAATAAGCACCATGGAATTGAGCAAAATTTATTGAGTCGCTTCTCGTCGATTCCCACACAGGTTTCCAACTCAGTTGCTATCCATGTGGCTGATGTCCAGGAGTGAACATCTCTGCAGCAAATTGCACGGTTAGGGTAAAAGGCAAGGAAAGTGGCATCTCGAACTGGCTCCGAGGTCAGAGCATGCTCACAATGTGATCTGTCGTTCTCGAATAGGAATGCGACCTCCGGTTTTAGGGTGGAGTACATTGTTTGGGACTCTTTTTCTGCAAAACAGACACAGTGACTGAAATTACGCTGCACGGTATGATGTGGAACACGGCTTTGTGCATTTTCCCTGTAGTCCGGTGTGCTTCATGTTCCGCGTAAACGTGAAACTTGCCCTGTTTCAAGCAATGGGTGAAATCATTTAGCAAAGCAAGAATCGAAATTGCAGTAATGTCAAGCAGCTCGTGGTTATTTGACCAAATCATAACCGAACATATATTCTCACAGATACATTTGGAGCTGAAAGGAGTCTGAGAAGATAGACTCAGCTTACCATTGATTTTTGTCTGGATTGATGGGCTCTCATTATCTGCTGCGAAATTGATATTGTAGACGGGCACATCCCAGCAGCTGTGCGAGTCGGAGAGGGATCATGGAACCATTTTCATGTGACTTGGCATCTGTTGTTATGCAGGAGAGCACAGTTGGAAACGCAAGAAAATGGTGCGCGCGGCCGGCTGGTAGTGTGGCCGAGCGGTCTAAGGCGCTGGATCCAGGTTCCAGTCTCGAAAGGGGCGTGGGTTCGAATCCCACCACTGCCATTTCTGCAGATCAACTCCAACGCTGCAGCTTTTTTGTTAAAATGCTGTTTCTGTCCCCACTGTATTGATGTTGAAAACAAAAGTAAAATGGCTTTGCTTCCCGGGGAATTAACTGTGGTGTGGGATAGTGCCGAATATTTCAAAGTGTCTCTGTCTGTCATGATCGTGTTCGCCTCCCGCGCAGAAAATCGCAAGCAGCTGTGCTGTTCCAGGCAAGTTGAGCTTGTACTGGAACCGAATGGAGACCGGTATTTCATCGCTGTTGTGAAACAAAGTCCTGGGGTGACTCGACTCGTCGTTATTTGGTTTTTCGGCCAATGGGAAAATCGTTCCAACGAATTTCGATGTGATATGTTGTTGAATTTCTCCCATTTCCTTCGTTTCCGTCCTGGAGACATCGGAAGGGAAAGGTAATCTAATCGAGACTGTGATTGGTGAAATTCACTTTTTATGGCCCATTCTTATTAGGTTCTTTCTTTCTCTCTTTTCAGTATTGTCTGGGAAGTGGTGGTTCCCTAAGGCTGCAGTATGTGTGAAAGAGTAGTTTGGAATTGTCCTGTTGTTAGTTGTGAGATTACTTTATAAATCATGCCCTCGGACTGTCTCACATTTAGCATTCATGCACCTCTGTGTCTGAAAATGCATTAGGTATGCCAGCTTTGTTTGTGTTCCGTGTTAAATGCTTTCTGTTTTGCGATTCGCTCAATACTTTACGAGTTAACAGCGTTTCTGAGGAAACTTCCAGCTGCAAAAGTCCTTAACTGAGGATCTGGGAAAATTTCACAGAGTATGGTCAGTCGGAGCAAAAGTAAGGAAGTCGTTCCTTTCTGCAGTGTTTCGCAATACTACCTTTCCCGTGAGCATCGAACACAGTAAAGGATTGTGCCACAGACTGCGACGGCAAGCTCCGCTAAAAAGTAATCCTTTAAAGCAGGTGTAAGCAACACAACGTTTTTGGGGGACACCGCGTGGAAACAGATACTTCGGTGTATCTCCTCCATGCTCAGCACATAGCCAAATATAAACAAGTCCGGTTCCCCAGTATTTGGCCCCAAACCCTCTCAACCCATCCTATCTAGAAACTCATGCAATTTTCAGAGCCTCCTCCGCTTCCTCTGGGAGCTCATTCCATACACGCACAACCTTCTGTGTGGGAAATGTGCCTCAGGTCCCTTGTCAATTTCAGCCCACTCACCTTAAACCTATGCTCTCGAGTTTTCAACTCACCCCAACTTGGGTAAAACACGTAAATACTCAGTTTCCAACCCTTCCATTAGATCATGTCGCAGTCGTTACGCTGCAGGGAAAGTCGTCCCAGCCTAGTCGACCTCGCCCTACGGTCCAAACATTGACCACATCCTTGTCTATATTTTATCATCAATTTCACGTGTCTCTTTTTTATGTTTTGAAGATGTCAATTACGCTGGACAACAACGAGCTATTGGAAACAGAAAGGTGAAACGAAGAATGGCTTCAACTTTCAGTGCTGGATGCCCCTGAGCTGCCGGATGGGCGGCTGCGGCTTGTTTCTGTAGTGTAGTGGTCATCACGTTCGCCTCACACGCGAAAGGTCCCCAGTTCGAAACTGGGTAGAAACTGCTTTGTTCTTCATCGGCAGCCTTTTACATGGACAAGAACGGTGCTTTCTTGCTTGCTTTCCCATCTGCAAACCTGCCTTCGAAGTTGCTTGAACAAATCTGCTCGCGTAGTGAAATGTAATGCAATTCCATTTAATGACTGTGCAAAGAATTGTAAAGTTTTTATCCAAACTGGTTCTGATCATATGCAATTCTGTTTGAGAGTGTAGTTACCCCCTTCTGATTCTTCTACGAAAAGCAGTACCGCATTTGCATTCCTTGCGCAGGCGGCTCGGTTCAAAGACAGGGAAGAAGCTGATGCGCTGGTGTCACAGTGCACCACGGATTCCTGAACTTGTCTGTCTGTTAAATGTACCCCAAAGGCGTCTCTGAAAGGCCTCGTTTGGAAGCTGTCTGTCGTTATTCAACGTACGAGAATTGGCACCAGAGGTCCTGAATCATGTTTTGGAGCAGTTCGCACTTGAGTGGCTCTTTCAATCAGCAACAGCAATGAAAGAAATTACACTCTCAGAGGAACCTCTGGACCTGTGCTTTCATGGTGTCGCTAGTATTAAGGTGCGCCCCGAGACCTAAGCCACGTTGGAACTGAAACGGAGGAATCGACAGAGAGGTTACAGAATGACATCGCATCCATTTGGTTTTCTTGAAATCACTGAGGAGCAGGAAAATGTAAACGGCGAAGTCGAGTGGGGAAGTCAGGCAGTTGCAGCTCTGGAGAAACTCCTTCTTTGTGACTCACTCAGCAACCAGACACGTGAAGGTGACTCAGAGGCGTGAGAGCTCTTCACATCGAGAACAAAAAGCAATCAAGGGCAGTTAGCACCTCTTCCGGAGTGGGGGTGGGGTGAGGTAATTACCTTTTGACTTTGTTACTATGTTGAGAAACTGCCTTTTAGATTGAGGTGAACAGAAAATGCATTTCTAATAAGCACCATGGAATTGAGCAAAATTTATTGAGTCGCTTCTCGTCGATTCCCACACAGGTTTCCAACTCAGTTGCTATCCATGTGGCTGATGTCCAGGAGTGAACATCTCTGCAGCAAATTGCACGGTTAGAGTAAAAGGCAAGGAAAGTGGCATCTCGAACTGGCTCCGAGGTCAGAGCATGCTCACAATGTGATCTGTCGTTCTCGAATAGGAATGCGACCTCCGGTTTTAGGGTGGAGTACATTGTTTGGGACTCTTTTTCTGCAAAACAGACACAGTGACTGAAATTACGCTGCACGGTATGATGTGGAACACGGCTTTGTGCATTTTCCCTGTAGTCCGGTGTGCTTCATGTTCCGCGTAAACGTGAAACTTGCCCTGTTTCAAGCAATGGGTGAAATCATTTAGCAAAGCAAGAATCGAAATTGCAGTAATGTCAAGCAGCTCGTGGTTATTTGACCAAATCATAACCGAACATATATTCTCACAGATACATTTGGAGCTGAAAGGAGTCTGAGAAGATAGACTCAGCTTACCATTGATTTTTGTCTGGATTGATGGGCTCTCATTATCTGCTGCGAAATTGATATTGTAGACGGGCACATCCCAGCAGCTGTGCGAGTCGGAGAGGGATCATGGAACCATTTTCATGTGACTTGGCATCTGTTGTTATGCAGGAGAGCACAGTTGGAAACGCAAGAAAATGGTGCGCGCGGCCGGCTGGTAGTGTGGCCGAGCGGTCTAAGGCGCTGGATCCAGGTTCCAGTCTCGAAAGGGGCGTGGGTTCGAATCCCACCACTGCCATTTCTGCAGATCAACTCCAACGCTGCAGCTTTTTTGTTAAAATGCTGTTTCTGTCCCCACTGTATTGATGTTGAAAACAAAAGTAAAATGGCTTTGCTTCCCGGGGAATTAACTGTGGTGTGGGATAGTGCCGAATATTTCAAAGTGTCTCTGTCTGTCATGATCGTGTTCGCCTCCCGCGCAGAAAATCGCAAGCAGCTGTGCTGTTCCAGGCAAGTTGAGCTTGTACTGGAACCGAATGGAGACCGGTATTTCATCGCTGTTGTGAAACAAAGTCCTGGGGTGACTCGACTCGTCGTTATTTGGTTTTTCGGCCAATGGGAAAATCGTTCCAACGAATTTCGATGTGATATGTTGTTGAATTTCTCCCATTTCCTTCGTTTCCGTCCTGGAGACATCGGAAGGGAAAGGTAATCTAATCGAGACTGTGATTGGTGAAATTCACTTTTTATGGCCCATTCTTATTAGGTTCTTTCTTTCTCTCTTTTCAGTATTGTCTGGGAAGTGGTGGTTCCCTAAGGCTGCAGTATGTGTGAAAGAGTAGTTTGGAATTGTCCTGTTGTTAGTTGTGAGATTACTTTATAAATCATGCCCTCGGACTGTCTCACATTTAGCATTCATGCACCTCTGTGTCTGAAAATGCATTAGGTATGCCAGCTTTGTTTGTGTTCCGTGTTAAATGCTTTCTGTTTTGCGATTCGCTCAATACTTTACGAGTTAACAGCGTTTCTGAGGAAACTTCCAGCTGCAAAAGTCCTTAACTGAGGATCTGGGAAAATTTCACAGAGTATGGTCAGTCGGAGCAAAAGTAAGGAAGTCGTTCCTTTCTGCAGTGTTTCGCAATACTACCTTTCCCGTGAGCATCGAACACAGTAAAGGATTGTGCCACAGACTGCGACGGCAAGCTCCGCTAAAAAGTAATCCTTTAAAGCAGGTGTAAGCAACACAACGTTTTTGGGGGACACCGCGTGGAAACAGATACTTCGGTGTATCTCGTCCATGCTCAGCACATAGCCAAATATAAACAAGTCCGGTTCCCCAGTATTTGGCCCCAAACCCTCTCAACCCATCCTATCCAGAAACTCATGCAATTTTCAGAGCCTCCTCCGCTTCCTCTGGGAGCTCATTCCATACACGCACAACCTTCTGTGTGGGAAATGTGCCTCAGGTCCTTTGTCAATTTCAGCCCACTCACCTTAAACCTATGCTCTCGAGTTTTCAACTCACCCCAACTTGGGTAAAACACGTAAATACTCAGTTTCCAACCCTTCCATTAGATCATGTCGCAGTCGTTACGCTGCAGGGAAAGTCGTCCCAGCCTAGTCGACCTCGCCCTACGGTCCAAACATTGACCACATCCTTGTCTATATTTTATCATCAATTTCACGTGTCTCTTTTTTATGTTTTGAAGATGTCAATTACGCTGGACAACAACGAGCTATTGGAAACAGAAAGGTGAAACGAAGAATGGCTTCAACTTTCAGTGCTGGATGCCCCTGAGCTGCCGGATGGGCGGCTGCGGCTTGTTTCTGTAGTGTAGTGGTCATCACGTTCGCCTCACACGCGAAAGGTCCCCAGTTCGAAACTGGGCGGAAACTGCTTTGTTCTTCATCGGCAGCCTTTTACATGGACAAGAACGGTGCTTTCTTGCTTGCTTTCCCATCTGCAAACCTGCCTTCGAAGTTGCTTGAACAAATCTGCTCGCGTAGTGAAATGTAATGCAATTCCATTTAATGACTGTGCAAAGAATTGTAAAGTTTTTATCCAAACTGGTTCTGATCATATGCAATTCTGTTTGAGAGTGTAGTTACCCCCTTCTGATTCTTCTACGAAAAGCAGTACCGCATTTGCATTCCTTGCGCAGGCGGCTCGGTTCAAAGACAGGGAAGAAGCTGATGCGCTGGTGTCACAGTGCACCACGGATTCCTGAACTTGTCTGTCTGTTAAATGTACCCCAAAGGCGTCTCTGAAAGGCCTCGTTTGGAAGCTGTCTGTCGTTATTCAACGTACGAGAATTGGCACCAGAGGTCCTGAATCATGTTTTGGAGCAGTTCGCACTTGAGTGGCTCTTTCAATCAGCAACAGCAATGAAAGAAATTACACTCTCAGAGGAACCTCTGGACCTGTGCTTTCATGGTGTCGCTAGTATTAAGGTGCGCCCCGAGACCTAAGCCACGTTGGAACTGAAACGGAGGAATCGACAAAGAGGTTACAGAATGACATCGCATCCATTTGGTTTTCTTGAAATCACTGAGGAGCAGGAAAATGTAAACGGCGAAGTCGAGTGGGGAAGTCAGGCAGTTGCAGCTCTGGAGAAACTCCTTCTTTGTGACTCACTCAGCAACCAGACACGTGAAGGTGACTCAGAGGCGTGAGAGCTCTTCACATCGAGAACAAAAAGCAATCAAGGGCAGTTAGCACCTCTTCCGGAGTGGGGGTGGGGTGAGGTAATTACCTTTTGACTTTGTTACTATGTTGAGAAACTGCCTTTTAGATTGAGGTGAACAGAAAATGCATTTCTAATAAGCACCATGGAATTGAGCAAAATTTATTGAGTCGCTTCTCGTCGATTCCCACACAGGTTTCCAACTCAGTTGCTATCCATGTGGCTGATGTCCAGGAGTGAACATCTCTGCAGCAAATTGCACGGTTAGGGTAAAAGGCAAGGAAAGTGGCATCTCGAACTGGCTCCGAGGTCAGAGCATGCTCACAATGTGATCTGTCGTTCTCGAATAGGAATGCGACCTCCGGTTTTAGGGTGGAGTACATTGTTTGGGACTCTTTTTCTGCAAAACAGACACAGTGACTGAAATTACGCTGCACGGTATGATGTGGAACACGGCTTTGTGCATTTTCCCTGTAGTCCGGTGTGCTTCATGTTCCGCGTAAACGTGAAACTTGCCCTGTTTCAAGCAATGGGTGAAATCATTTAGCAAAGCAAGAATCGAAATTGCAGTAATGTCAAGCAGCTCGTGGTTATTTGACCAAATCATAACCGAACATATATTCTCACAGATACATTTGGAGCTGAAAGGAGTCTGAGAAGATAGACTCAGCTTACCATTGATTTTTGTCTGGATTGATGGGCTCTCATTATCTGCTGCGAAATTGATATTGTAGACGGGCACATCCCAGCAGCTGTACGAGTCGGAGAGGGATCATGGAACCATTTTCATGTGACTTGGCATCTGTTGTTATGCAGGAGAGCACAGTTGGAAACGCAAGAAAATGGTGCGCGCGGCCGGCTGGTAGTGTGGCCGAGCGGTCTAAGGCGCTGGATCCAGGTTCCAGTCTCGAAAGGGGCGTGGGTTCGAATCCCACCACTGCCATTTCTGCAGATCAACTCCAACGCTGCAGCTTTTTTGTTAAAATGCTGTTTCTGTCCCCACTGTATTGATGTTGAAAACAAAAGTAAAATGGCTTTGCTTCCCGGGGAATTAACTGTGGTGTGGGATAGTGCCGAATATTTCAAAGTGTCTCTGTCTGTCATGATCGTGTTCGCCTCCCGCGCAGAAAATCGCAAGCAGCTGTGCTGTTCCAGGCAAGTTGAGCTTGTACTGGAACCGAATGGAGACCGGTATTTCATCGCTGTTGTGAAACAAAGTCCTGGGGTGACTCGACTCGTCGTTATTTGGTTTTTCGGCCAATGGGAAAATCGTTCCAACGAATTTCGATGTGATATGTTGTTGAATTTCTCCCATTTCCTTCGTTTCCGTCCTGGAGACATCGGAAGGGAAAGGTAATCTAATCGAGACTGTGATTGGTGAAATTCACTTTTTATGGCCCATTCTTATTAGGTTCTTTCTTTCTCTCTTTTCAGTATTGTCTGGGAAGTGGTGGTTCCCTAAGGCTGCAGTATGTGTGAAAGAGTAGTTTGGAATTGTCCTGTTGTTAGTTGTGAGATTACTTTATAAATCATGCCCTCGGACTGTCTCACATTTAGCATTCATGCACCTCTGTGTCTGAAAATGCATTAGGTATGCCAGCTTTGTTTGTGTTCCGTGTTAAATGCTTTCTGTTTTGCGATTCGCTCAATACTTTACGAGTTAACAGCGTTTCTGAGGAAACTTCCAGCTGCAAAAGTCCTTAACTGAGGATCTGGGAAAATTTCACAGAGTATGGTCAGTCGGAGCAAAAGTAAGGAAGTCGTTCCTTTCTGCAGTGTTTCGCAATACTACCTTTCCCGTGAGCATCGAACACAGTAAAGGATTGTGCCACAGACTGCGACGGCAAGCTCCGCTAAAAAGTAATCCTTTAAAGCAGGTGTAAGCAACACAACGTTTTTGGGGGACACCGCGTGGAAACAGATACTTCGGTGTATCTCGTCCATGCTCAGCACATAGCCAAATATAAACAAGTCCGGTTCCCCAGTATTTGGCCCCAAACCCTCTCAACCCATCCTATCCAGAAACTCATGCAATTTTCAGAGCCTCCTCCGCTTCCTCTGGGAGCTCATTCCATACACGCACAACCTTCTGTGTGGGAAATGTGCCTCAGGTCCTTTGTCAATTTCAGCCCACTCACCTTAAACCTATGCTCTCGAGTTTTCAACTCACCCCAACTTGGGTAAAACACGTAAATACTCAGTTTCCAACCCTTCCATTAGATCATGTCGCAGTCGTTACGCTGCAGGGAAAGTCGTCCCAGCCTAGTCGACCTCGCCCTACGGTCCAAACATTGACCACATCCTTGTCTATATTTTATCATCAATTTCACGTGTCTCTTTTTTATGTTTTGAAGATGTCAATTACGCTGGACAACAACGAGCTATTGGAAACAGAAAGGTGAAACGAAGAATGGCTTCAACTTTCAGTGCTGGATGCCCCTGAGCTGCCGGATGGGCGGCTGCGGCTTGTTTCTGTAGTGTAGTGGTCATCACGTTCGCCTCACACGCGAAAGGTCCCCAGTTCGAAACTGGGCGGAAACTGCTTTGTTCTTCATCGGCAGCCTTTTACATGGACAAGAACGGTGCTTTCTTGCTTGCTTTCCCATCTGCAAACCTGCCTTCGAAGTTGCTTGAACAAATCTGCTCGCGTAGTGAAATGTAATGCAATTCCATTTAATGACTGTGCAAAGAATTGTAAAGTTTTTATCCAAACTGGTTCTGATCATATGCAATTCTGTTTGAGAGTGTAGTTACCCCCTTCTGATTCTTCTACGAAAAGCAGTACCGCATTTGCATTCCTTGCGCAGGCGGCTCGGTTCAAAGACAGGGAAGAAGCTGATGCGCTGGTGTCACAGTGCACCACGGATTCCTGAACTTGTCTGTCTGTTAAATGTACCCCAAAGGCGTCTCTGAAAGGCCTCGTTTGGAAGCTGTCTGTCGTTATTCAACGTACGAGAATTGGCACCAGAGGTCCTGAATCATGTTTTGGAGCAGTTCGCACTTGAGTGGCTCTTTCAATCAGCAACAGCAATGAAAGAAATTACACTCTCAGAGGAACCTCTGGACCTGTGCTTTCATGGTGTCGCTAGTATTAAGGTGCGCCCCGAGACCTAAGCCACGTTGGAACTGAAACGGAGGAATCGACAAAGAGGTTACAGAATGACATCGCATCCATTTGGTTTTCTTGAAATCACTGAGGAGCAGGAAAATGTAAACGGCGAAGTCGAGTGGGGAAGTCAGGCAGTTGCAGCTCTGGAGAAACTCCTTCTTTGTGACTCACTCAGCAACCAGACACGTGAAGGTGACTCAGAGGCGTGAGAGCTCTTCACATCGAGAACAAAAAGCAATCAAGGGCAGTTAGCACCTCTTCCGGAGTGGGGGTGGGGTGAGGTAATTACCTTTTGACTTTGTTACTATGTTGAGAAACTGCCTTTTAGATTGAGGTGAACAGAAAATGCATTTCTAATAAGCACCATGGAATTGAGCAAAATTTATTGAGTCGCTTCTCGTCGATTCCCACACAGGTTTCCAACTCAGTTGCTATCCATGTGGCTGATGTCCAGGAGTGAACATCTCTGCAGCAAATTGCACGGTTAGGGTAAAAGGCAAGGAAAGTGGCATCTCGAACTGGCTCCGAGGTCAGAGCATGCTCACAATGTGATCTGTCGTTCTCGAATAGGAATGCGACCTCCGGTTTTAGGGTGGAGTACATTGTTTGGGACTCTTTTTCTGCAAAACAGACACAGTGACTGAAATTACGCTGCACGGTATGATGTGGAACACGGCTTTGTGCATTTTCCCTGTAGTCCGGTGTGCTTCATGTTCCGCGTAAACGTGAAACTTGCCCTGTTTCAAGCAATGGGTGAAATCATTTAGCAAAGCAAGAATCGAAATTGCAGTAATGTCAAGCAGCTCGTGGTTATTTGACCAAATCATAACCGAACATATATTCTCACAGATACATTTGGAGCTGAAAGGAGTCTGAGAAGATAGACTCAGCTTACCATTGATTTTTGTCTGGATTGATGGGCTCTCATTATCTGCTGCGAAATTGATATTGTAGACGGGCACATCCCAGCAGCTGTACGAGTCGGAGAGGGATCATGGAACCATTTTCATGTGACTTGGCATCTGTTGTTATGCAGGAGAGCACAGTTGGAAACGCAAGAAAATGGTGCGCGCGGCCGGCTGGTAGTGTGGCCGAGCGGTCTAAGGCGCTGGATCCAGGTTCCAGTCTCGAAAGGGGCGTGGGTTCGAATCCCACCACTGCCATTTCTGCAGATCAACTCCAACGCTGCAGCTTTTTTGTTAAAATGCTGTTTCTGTCCCCACTGTATTGATGTTGAAAACAAAAGTAAAATGGCTTTGCTTCCCGGGGAATTAACTGTGGTGTGGGATAGTGCCGAATATTTCAAAGTGTCTCTGTCTGTCATGATCGTGTTCGCCTCCCGCGCAGAAAATCGCAAGCAGCTGTGCTGTTCCAGGCAAGTTGAGCTTGTACTGGAACCGAATGGAGACCGGTATTTCATCGCTGTTGTGAAACAAAGTCCTGGGGTGACTCGACTCGTCGTTATTTGGTTTTTCGGCCAATGGGAAAATCGTTCCAACGAATTTCGATGTGATATGTTGTTGAATTTCTCCCATTTCCTTCGTTTCCGTCCTGGAGACATCGGAAGGGAAAGGTAATCTAATCGAGACTGTGATTGGTGAAATTCACTTTTTATGGCCCATTCTTATTAGGTTCTTTCTTTCTCTCTTTTCAGTATTGTCTGGGAAGTGGTGGTTCCCTAAGGCTGCAGTATGTGTGAAAGAGTAGTTTGGAATTGTCCTGTTGTTAGTTGTGAGATTACTTTATAAATCATGCCCTCGGACTGTCTCACATTTAGCATTCATGCACCTCTGTGTCTGAAAATGCATTAGGTATGCCAGCTTTGTTTGTGTTCCGTGTTAAATGCTTTCTGTTTTGCGATTCGCTCAATACTTTACGAGTTAACAGCGTTTCTGAGGAAACTTCCAGCTGCAAAAGTCCTTAACTGAGGATCTGGGAAAATTTCACAGAGTATGGTCAGTCGGAGCAAAAGTAAGGAAGTCGTTCCTTTCTGCAGTGTTTCGCAATACTACCTTTCCCGTGAGCATCGAACACAGTAAAGGATTGTGCCACAGACTGCGACGGCAAGCTCCGCTAAAAAGTAATCCTTTAAAGCAGGTGTAAGCAACACAACGTTTTTGGGGGACACCGCGTGGAAACAGATACTTCGGTGTATCTCGTCCATGCTCAGCACATAGCCAAATATAAACAAGTCCGGTTCCCCAGTATTTGGCCCCAAACCCTCTCAACCCATCCTATCCAGAAACTCATGCAATTTTCAGAGCCTCCTCCGCTTCCTCTGGGAGCTCATTCCATACACGCACAACCTTCTGTGTGGGAAATGTGCCTCAGGTCCTTTGTCAATTTCAGCCCACTCACCTTAAACCTATGCTCTCGAGTTTTCAACTCACCCCAACTTGGGTAAAACACGTAAATACTCAGTTTCCAACCCTTCCATTAGATCATGTCGCAGTCGTTACGCTGCAGGGAAAGTCGTCCCAGCCTAGTCGACCTCGCCCTACGGTCCAAACATTGACCACATCCTTGTCTATATTTTATCATCAATTTCACGTGTCTCTTTTTTATGTTTTGAAGATGTCAATTACGCTGGACAACAACGAGCTATTGGAAACAGAAAGGTGAAACGAAGAATGGCTTCAACTTTCAGTGCTGGATGCCCCTGAGCTGCCGGATGGGCGGCTGCGGCTTGTTTCTGTAGTGTAGTGGTCATCACGTTCGCCTCACACGCGAAAGGTCCCCAGTTCGAAACTGGGCAGAAACTGCTTTGTTCTTCATCGGCAGCCTTTTACATGGACAAGAACGGTGCTTTCTTGCTTGCTTTCCCATCTGCAAACCTGCCTTCGAAGTTGCTTGAACAAATCTGCTCGCGTAGTGAAATGTAATGCAATTCCATTTAATGACTGTGCAAAGAATTGTAAAGTTTTTATCCAAACTGGTTCTGATCATATGCAATTCTGTTTGAGAGTGTAGTTACCCCCTTCTGATTCTTCTACGAAAAGCAGTACCGCATTTGCATTCCTTGCGCAGGCGGCTCGGTTCAAAGACAGGGAAGAAGCTGATGCGCTGGTGTCACAGTGCACCACGGATTCCTGAACTTGTCTGTCTGTTAAATGTACCCCAAAGGCGTCTCTGAAAGGCCTCGTTTGGAAGCTGTCTGTCGTTATTCAACGTACGAGAATTGGCACCAGAGGTCCTGAATCATGTTTTGGAGCAGTTCGCACTTGAGTGGCTCTTTCAATCAGCAACAGCAATGAAAGAAATTACACTCTCAGAGGAACCTCTGGACCTGTGCTTTCATGGTGTCGCTAGTATTAAGGTGCGCCCCGAGACCTAAGCCACGTTGGAACTGAAACGGAGGAATCGACAGAGAGGTTACAGAATGACATCGCATCCATTTGGTTTTCTTGAAATCACTGAGGAGCAGGAAAATGTAAACGGCGAAGTCGAGTGGGGAAGTCAGGCAGTTGCAGCTCTGGAGAAACTCCTTCTTTGTGACTCACTCAGCAACCAGACACGTGAAGGTGACTCAGAGGCGTGAGAGCTCTTCACATCGAGAACAAAAAGCAATCAAGGGCAGTTAGCACCTCTTCCGGAGTGGGGGTGGGGTGAGGTAATTACCTTTTGACTTTGTTACTATGTTGAGAAACTGCCTTTTAGATTGAGGTGAACAGAAAATGCATTTCTAATAAGCACCATGGAATTGAGCAAAATTTATTGAGTCGCTTCTCGTCGATTCCCACACAGGTTTCCAACTCAGTTGCTATCCATGTGGCTGATGTCCAGGAGTGAACATCTCTGCAGCAAATTGCACGGTTAGGGTAAAAGGCAAGGAAAGTGGCATCTCGAACTGGCTCCGAGGTCAGAGCATGCTCACAATGTGATCTGTCGTTCTCGAATAGGAATGCGACCTCCGGTTTTAGGGTGGAGTACATTGTTTGGGACTCTTTTTCTGCAAAACAGACACAGTGACTGAAATTACGCTGCACGGTATGATGTGGAACACGGCTTTGTGCATTTTCCCTGTAGTCCGGTGTGCTTCATGTTCCGCGTAAACGTGAAACTTGCCCTGTTTCAAGCAATGGGTGAAATCATTTAGCAAAGCAAGAATCGAAATTGCAGTAATGTCAAGCAGCTCGTGGTTATTTGACCAAATCATAACCGAACATATATTCTCACAGATACATTTGGAGCTGAAAGGAGTCTGAGAAGATAGACTCAGCTTACCATTGATTTTTGTCTGGATTGATGGGCTCTCATTATCTGCTGCGAAATTGATATTGTAGACGGGCACATCCCAGCAGCTGTGCGAGTCGGAGAGGGATCATGGAACCATTTTCATGTGACTTGGCATCTGTTGTTATGCAGGAGAGCACAGTTGGAAACGCAAGAAAATGGTGCGCGCGGCCGGCTGGTAGTGTGGCCGAGCGGTCTAAGGCGCTGGATCCAGGTTCCAGTCTCGAAAGGGGCGTGGGTTCGAATCCCACCACTGCCATTTCTGCAGATCAACTCCAACGCTGCAGCTTTTTTGTTAAAATGCTGTTTCTGTCCCCACTGTATTGATGTTGAAAACAAAAGTAAAATGGCTTTGCTTCCCGGGGAATTAACTGTGGTGTGGGATAGTGCCGAATATTTCAAAGTGTCTCTGTCTGTCATGATCGTGTTCGCCTCCCGCGCAGAAAATCGCAAGCAGCTGTGCTGTTCCAGGCAAGTTGAGCTTGTACTGGAACCGAATGGAGACCGGTATTTCATCGCTGTTGTGAAACAAAGTCCTGGGGTGACTCGACTCGTCGTTATTTGGTTTTTCGGCCAATGGGAAAATCGTTCCAACGAATTTCGATGTGATATGTTGTTGAATTTCTCCCATTTCCTTCGTTTCCGTCCTGGAGACATCGGAAGGGAAAGGTAATCTAATCGAGACTGTGATTGGTGAAATTCACTTTTTATGGCCCATTCTTATTAGGTTCTTTCTTTCTCTCTTTTCAGTATTGTCTGGGAAGTGGTGGTTCCCTAAGGCTGCAGTATGTGTGAAAGAGTAGTTTGGAATTGTCCTGTTGTTAGTTGTGAGATTACTTTATAAATCATGCCCTCGGACTGTCTCACATTTAGCATTCATGCACCTCTGTGTCTGAAAATGCATTAGGTATGCCAGCTTTGTTTGTGTTCCGTGTTAAATGCTTTCTGTTTTGCGATTCGCTCAATACTTTACGAGTTAACAGCGTTTCTGAGGAAACTTCCAGCTGCAAAAGTCCTTAACTGAGGATCTGGGAAAATTTCACAGAGTATGGTCAGTCGGAGCAAAAGTAAGGAAGTCGTTCCTTTCTGCAGTGTTTCGCAATACTACCTTTCCCGTGAGCATCGAACACAGTAAAGGATTGTGCCACAGACTGCGACGGCAAGCTCCGCTAAAAAGTAATCCTTTAAAGCAGGTGTAAGCAACACAACGTTTTTGGGGGACACCGCGTGGAAACAGATACTTCGGTGTATCTCCTCCATGCTCAGCACATAGCCAAATATAAACAAGTCCGGTTCCCCAGTATTTGGCCCCAAACCCTCTCAACCCATCCTATCCAGAAACTCATGCAATTTTCAGAGCCTCCTCCGCTTCCTCTGGGAGCTCATTCCATACACGCACAACCTTCTGTGTGGGAAATGTGCCTCAGGTCCTTTGTCAATTTCAGCCCACTCACCTTAAACCTATGCTCTCGAGTTTTCAACTCACCCCAACTTGGGTAAAACACGTAAATACTCAGTTTCCAACCCTTCCATTAGATCATGTCGCAGTCGTTACGCTGCAGGGAAAGTCGTCCCAGCCTAGTCGACCTCGCCCTACGGTCCAAACATTGACCACATCCTTGTCTATATTTTATCATCAATTTCACGTGTCTTTTTTTTATGTTTTGAAGATGTCAATTACGCTGGACAACAACGAGCTATTGGAAACAGAAAGGTGAAACGAAGAATGGCTTCAACCTTCAGTGCTGGATGCCCCTGAGCTGCCGGATGGGCGGCTGCGGCTTGTTTCTGTAGTGTAGTGGTCATCACGTTCGCCTCACACGCGAAAGGTCCCCAGTTCGAAACTGGGCAGAAACTGCTTTGTTCTTCATCGGCAGCCTTTTACATGGACAAGAACGGTGCTTTCTTGCTTGCTTTCCCATCTGCAAACCTGCCTTCGAAGTTGCTTGAACAAATCTGCTCGCGTAGTGAAATGTAATGCAATTCCATTTAATGACTGTGCAAAGAATTGTAAAGTTTTTATCCAAACTGGTTCTGATCATATGCAATTCTGTTTGAGAGTGTAGTTACCCCCTTCTGATTCTTCTACGAAAAGCAGTACCGCATTTGCATTCCTTGCGCAGGCGGCTCGGTTCAAAGACAGGGAAGAAGCTGATGCGCTGGTGTCACAGTGCACCACGGATTCCTGAACTTGTCTGTCTGTTAAATGTACCCCAAAGGCGTCTCTGAAAGGCCTCGTTTGGAAGCTGTCTGTCGTTATTCAACGTACGAGAATTGGCACCAGAGGTCCTGAATCATGTTTTGGAGCAGTTCGCACTTGAGTGGCTCTTTCAATCAGCAACAGCAATGAAAGAAATTACACTCTCAGAGGAACCTCTGGACCTGTGCTTTCATGGTGTCGCTAGTATTAAGGTGCGCCCCGAGACCTAAGCCACGTTGGAACTGAAACGGAGGAATCGACAGAGAGGTTACAGAATGACATCGCATCCATTTGGTTTTCTTGAAATCACTGAGGAGCAGGAAAATGTAAACGGCGAAGTCGAGTGGGGAAGTCAGGCAGTTGCAGCTCTGGAGAAACTCCTTCTTTGTGACTCACTCAGCAACCAGACACGTGAAGGTGACTCAGAGGCGTGAGAGCTCTTCACATCGAGAACAAAAAGCAATCAAGGGCAGTTAGCACCTCTTCCGGAGTGGGGGTGGGGTGAGGTAATTACCTTTTGACTTTGTTACTATGTTGAGAAACTGCCTTTTAGATTGAGGTGAACAGAAAATGCATTTCTAATAAGCACCATGGAATTGAGCAAAATTTATTGAGTCGCTTCTCGTCGATTCCCACACAGGTTTCCAACTCAGTTGCTATCCATGTGGCTGATGTCCAGGAGTGAACATCTCTGCAGCAAATTGCACGGTTAGGGTAAAAGGCAAGGAAAGTGGCATCTCGAACTGGCTCCGAGGTCAGAGCATGCTCACAATGTGATCTGTCGTTCTCGAATAGGAATGCGACCTCCGGTTTTAGGGTGGAGTACATTGTTTGGGACTCTTTTTCTGCAAAACAGACACAGTGACTGAAATTACGCTGCACGGTATGATGTGGAACACGGCTTTGTGCATTTTCCCTGTAGTCCGGTGTGCTTCATGTTCCGCGTAAACGTGAAACTTGCCCTGTTTCAAGCAATGGGTGAAATCATTTAGCAAAGCAAGAATCGAAATTGCAGTAATGTCAAGCAGCTCGTGGTTATTTGACCAAATCATAACCGAACATATATTCTCACAGATACATTTGGAGCTGAAAGGAGTCTGAGAAGATAGACTCAGCTTACCATTGATTTTTGTCTGGATTGATGGGCTCTCATTATCTGCTGCGAAATTGATATTGTAGACGGGCACATCCCAGCAGCTGTGCGAGTCGGAGAGGGATCATGGAACCATTTTCATGTGACTTGGCATCTGTTGTTATGCAGGAGAGCACAGTTGGAAACGCAAGAAAATGGTGCGCGCGGCCGGCTGGTAGTGTGGCCGAGCGGTCTAAGGCGCTGGATCCAGGTTCCAGTCTCGAAAGGGGCGTGGGTTCGAATCCCACCACTGCCATTTCTGCAGATCAACTCCAACGCTGCAGCTTTTTTGTTAAAATGCTGTTTCTGTCCCCACTGTATTGATGTTGAAAACAAAAGTAAAATGGCTTTGCTTCCCGGGGAATTAACTGTGGTGTGGGATAGTGCCGAATATTTCAAAGTGTCTCTGTCTGTCATGATCGTGTTCGCCTCCCGCGCAGAAAATCGCAAGCAGCTGTGCTGTTCCAGGCAAGTTGAGCTTGTACTGGAACCGAATGGAGACCGGTATTTCATCGCTGTTGTGAAACAAAGTCCTGGGGTGACTCGACTCGTCGTTATTTGGTTTTTCGGCCAATGGGAAAATCGTTCCAACGAATTTCGATGTGATATGTTGTTGAATTTCTCCCATTTCCTTCGTTTCCGTCCTGGAGACATCGGAAGGGAAAGGTAATCTAATCGAGACTGTGATTGGTGAAATTCACTTTTTATGGCCCATTCTTATTAGGTTCTTTCTTTCTCTCTTTTCAGTATTGTCTGGGAAGTGGTGGTTCCCTAAGGCTGCAGTATGTGTGAAAGAGTAGTTTGGAATTGTCCTGTTGTTAGTTGTGAGATTACTTTATAAATCATGCCCTCGGACTGTCTCACATTTAGCATTCATGCACCTCTGTGTCTGAAAATGCATTAGGTATGCCAGCTTTGTTTGTGTTCCGTGTTAAATGCTTTCTGTTTTGCGATTCGCTCAATACTTTACGAGTTAACAGCGTTTCTGAGGAAACTTCCAGCTGCAAAAGTCCTTAACTGAGGATCTGGGAAAATTTCACAGAGTATGGTCAGTCGGAGCAAAAGTAAGGAAGTCGTTCCTTTCTGCAGTGTTTCGCAATACTACCTTTCCCGTGAGCATCGAACACAGTAAAGGATTGTGCCACAGACTGCGACGGCAAGCTCCGCTAAAAAGTAATCCTTTAAAGCAGGTGTAAGCAACACAACGTTTTTGGGGGACACCGCGTGGAAACAGATACTTCGGTGTATCTCGTCCATGCTCAGCACATAGCCAAATATAAACAAGTCCGGTTCCCCAGTATTTGGCCCCAAACCCTCTCAACCCATCCTATCTAGAAACTCATGCAATTTTCAGAGCCTCCTCCGCTTCCTCTGGGAGCTCATTCCATACACGCACAACCTTCTGTGTGGGAAATGTGCCTCAGGTCCCTTGTCAATTTCAGCCCACTCACCTTAAACCTATGCTCTCGAGTTTTCAACTCACCCCAACTTGGGTAAAACACGTAAATACTCAGTTTCCAACCCTTCCATTAGATCATGTCGCAGTCGTTACGCTGCAGGGAAAGTCGTCCCAGCCTAGTCGACCTCGCCCTACGGTCCAAACATTGACCACATCCTTGTCTATATTTTATCATCAATTTCACGTGTCTCTTTTTTATGTTTTGAAGATGTCAATTACGCTGGACAACAACGAGCTATTGGAAACAGAAAGGTGAAACGAAGAATGGCTTCAACTTTCAGTGCTGGATGCCCCTGAGCTGCCGGATGGGCGGCTGCGGCTTGTTTCTGTAGTGTAGTGGTCATCACGTTCGCCTCACACGCGAAAGGTCCCCAGTTCGAAACTGGGTAGAAACTGCTTTGTTCTTCATCGGCAGCCTTTTACATGGACAAGAACGGTGCTTTCTTGCTTGCTTTCCCATCTGCAAACCTGCCTTCGAAGTTGCTTGAACAAATCTGCTCGCGTAGTGAAATGTAATGCAATTCCATTTAATGACTGTGCAAAGAATTGTAAAGTTTTTATCCAAACTGGTTCTGATCATATGCAATTCTGTTTGAGAGTGTAGTTACCCCCTTCTGATTCTTCTACGAAAAGCAGTACCGCATTTGCATTCCTTGCGCAGGCGGCTCGGTTCAAAGACAGGGAAGAAGCTGATGCGCTGGTGTCACAGTGCACCACGGATTCCTGAACTTGTCTGTCTGTTAAATGTACCCCAAAGGCGTCTCTGAAAGGCCTCGTTTGGAAGCTGTCTGTCGTTATTCAACGTACGAGAATTGGCACCAGAGGTCCTGAATCATGTTTTGGAGCAGTTCGCACTTGAGTGGCTCTTTCAATCAGCAACAGCAATGAAAGAAATTACACTCTCAGAGGAACCTCTGGACCTGTGCTTTCATGGTGTCGCTAGTATTAAGGTGCGCCCCGAGACCTAAGCCACGTTGGAACTGAAACGGAGGAATCGACAGAGAGGTTACAGAATGACATCGCATCCATTTGGTTTTCTTGAAATCACTGAGGAGCAGGAAAATGTAAACGGCGAAGTCGAGTGGGGAAGTCAGGCAGTTGCAGCTCTGGAGAAACTCCTTCTTTGTGACTCACTCAGCAACCAGACACGTGAAGGTGACTCAGAGGCGTGAGAGCTCTTCACATCGAGAACAAAAAGCAATCAAGGGCAGTTAGCACCTCTTCCGGAGTGGGGGTGGGGTGAGGTAATTACCTTTTGACTTTGTTACTATGTTGAGAAACTGCCTTTTAGATTGAGGTGAACAGAAAATGCATTTCTAATAAGCACCATGGAATTGAGCAAAATTTATTGAGTCGCTTCTCGTCGATTCCCACACAGGTTTCCAACTCAGTTGCTATCCATGTGGCTGATGTCCAGGAGTGAACATCTCTGCAGCAAATTGCACGGTTAGAGTAAAAGGCAAGGAAAGTGGCATCTCGAACTGGCTCCGAGGTCAGAGCATGCTCACAATGTGATCTGTCGTTCTCGAATAGGAATGCGACCTCCGGTTTTAGGGTGGAGTACATTGTTTGGGACTCTTTTTCTGCAAAACAGACACAGTGACTGAAATTACGCTGCACGGTATGATGTGGAACACGGCTTTGTGCATTTTCCCTGTAGTCCGGTGTGCTTCATGTTCCGCGTAAACGTGAAACTTGCCCTGTTTCAAGCAATGGGTGAAATCATTTAGCAAAGCAAGAATCGAAATTGCAGTAATGTCAAGCAGCTCGTGGTTATTTGACCAAATCATAACCGAACATATATTCTCACAGATACATTTGGAGCTGAAAGGAGTCTGAGAAGATAGACTCAGCTTACCATTGATTTTTGTCTGGATTGATGGGCTCTCATTATCTGCTGCGAAATTGATATTGTAGACGGGCACATCCCAGCAGCTGTGCGAGTCGGAGAGGGATCATGGAACCATTTTCATGTGACTTGGCATCTGTTGTTATGCAGGAGAGCACAGTTGGAAACGCAAGAAAATGGTGCGCGCGGCCGGCTGGTAGTGTGGCCGAGCGGTCTAAGGCGCTGGATCCAGGTTCCAGTCTCGAAAGGGGCGTGGGTTCGAATCCCACCACTGCCATTTCTGCAGATCAACTCCAACGCTGCAGCTTTTTTGTTAAAATGCTGTTTCTGTCCCCACTGTATTGATGTTGAAAACAAAAGTAAAATGGCTTTGCTTCCCGGGGAATTAACTGTGGTGTGGGATAGTGCCGAATATTTCAAAGTGTCTCTGTCTGTCATGATCGTGTTCGCCTCCCGCGCAGAAAATCGCAAGCAGCTGTGCTGTTCCAGGCAAGTTGAGCTTGTACTGGAACCGAATGGAGACCGGTATTTCATCGCTGTTGTGAAACAAAGTCCTGGGGTGACTCGACTCGTCGTTATTTGGTTTTTCGGCCAATGGGAAAATCGTTCCAACGAATTTCGATGTGATATGTTGTTGAATTTCTCCCATTTCCTTCGTTTCCGTCCTGGAGACATCGGAAGGGAAAGGTAATCTAATCGAGACTGTGATTGGTGAAATTCACTTTTTATGGCCCATTCTTATTAGGTTCTTTCTTTCTCTCTTTTCAGTATTGTCTGGGAAGTGGTGGTTCCCTAAGGCTGCAGTATGTGTGAAAGAGTAGTTTGGAATTGTCCTGTTGTTAGTTGTGAGATTACTTTATAAATCATGCCCTCGGACTGTCTCACATTTAGCATTCATGCACCTCTGTGTCTGAAAATGCATTAGGTATGCCAGCTTTGTTTGTGTTCCGTGTTAAATGCTTTCTGTTTTGCGATTCGCTCAATACTTTACGAGTTAACAGCGTTTCTGAGGAAACTTCCAGCTGCAAAAGTCCTTAACTGAGGATCTGGGAAAATTTCACAGAGTATGGTCAGTCGGAGCAAAAGTAAGGAAGTCGTTCCTTTCTGCAGTGTTTCGCAATACTACCTTTCCCGTGAGCATCGAACACAGTAAAGGATTGTGCCACAGACTGCGACGGCAAGCTCCGCTAAAAAGTAATCCTTTAAAGCAGGTGTAAGCAACACAACGTTTTTGGGGGACACCGCGTGGAAACAGATACTTCGGTGTATCTCGTCCATGCTCAGCACATAGCCAAATATAAACAAGTCCGGTTCCCCAGTATTTGGCCCCAAACCCTCTCAACCCATCCTATCCAGAAACTCATGCAATTTTCAGAGCCTCCTCCGCTTCCTCTGGGAGCTCATTCCATACACGCACAACCTTCTGTGTGGGAAATGTGCCTCAGGTCCTTTGTCAATTTCAGCCCACTCACCTTAAACCTATGCTCTCGAGTTTTCAACTCACCCCAACTTGGGTAAAACACGTAAATACTCAGTTTCCAACCCTTCCATTAGATCATGTCGCAGTCGTTACGCTGCAGGGAAAGTCGTCCCAGCCTAGTCGACCTCGCCCTACGGTCCAAACATTGACCACATCCTTGTCTATATTTTATCATCAATTTCACGTGTCTCTTTTTTATGTTTTGAAGATGTCAATTACGCTGGACAACAACGAGCTATTGGAAACAGAAAGGTGAAACGAAGAATGGCTTCAACTTTCAGTGCTGGATGCCCCTGAGCTGCCGGATGGGCGGCTGCGGCTTGTTTCTGTAGTGTAGTGGTCATCACGTTCGCCTCACACGCGAAAGGTCCCCAGTTCGAAACTGGGCAGAAACTGCTTTGTTCTTCATCGGCAGCCTTTTACATGGACAAGAACGGTGCTTTCTTGCTTGCTTTCCCATCTGCAAACCTGCCTTCGAAGTTGCTTGAACAAATCTGCTCGCGTAGTGAAATGTAATGCAATTCCATTTAATGACTGTGCAAAGAATTGTAAAGTTTTTATCCAAACTGGTTCTGATCATATGCAATTCTGTTTGAGAGTGTAGTTACCCCCTTCTGATTCTTCTACGAAAAGCAGTACCGCATTTGCATTCCTTGCGCAGGCGGCTCGGTTCAAAGACAGGGAAGAAGCTGATGCGCTGGTGTCACAGTGCACCACGGATTCCTGAACTTGTCTGTCTGTTAAATGTACCCCAAAGGCGTCTCTGAAAGGCCTCGTTTGGAAGCTGTCTGTCGTTATTCAACGTACGAGAATTGGCACCAGAGGTCCTGAATCATGTTTTGGAGCAGTTCGCACTTGAGTGGCTCTTTCAATCAGCAACAGCAATGAAAGAAATTACACTCTCAGAGGAACCTCTGGACCTGTGCTTTCATGGTGTCGCTAGTATTAAGGTGCGCCCCGAGACCTAAGCCACGTTGGAACTGAAACGGAGGAATCGACAGAGAGGTTACAGAATGACATCGCATCCATTTGGTTTTCTTGAAATCACTGAGGAGCAGGAAAATGTAAACGGCGAAGTCGAGTGGGGAAGTCAGGCAGTTGCAGCTCTGGAGAAACTCCTTCTTTGTGACTCACTCAGCAACCAGACACGTGAAGGTGACTCAGAGGCGTGAGAGCTCTTCACATCGAGAACAAAAAGCAATCAAGGGCAGTTAGCACCTCTTCCGGAGTGGGGGTGGGGTGAGGTAATTACCTTTTGACTTTGTTACTATGTTGAGAAACTGCCTTTTAGATTGAGGTGAACAGAAAATGCATTTCTAATAAGCACCATGGAATTGAGCAAAATTTATTGAGTCGCTTCTCGTCGATTCCCACACAGGTTTCCAACTCAGTTGCTATCCATGTGGCTGATGTCCAGGAGTGAACATCTCTGCAGCAAATTGCACGGTTAGGGTAAAAGGCAAGGAAAGTGGCATCTCGAACTGGCTCCGAGGTCAGAGCATGCTCACGATGTGATCTGTCGTTCTCGAATAGGAATGCGACCTCCGGTTTTAGGGTGGAGTACATTGTTTGGGACTCTTTTTCTGCAAAACAGACACAGTGACTGAAATTACGCTGCACGGTATGATGTGGAACACGGCTTTGTGCATTTTCCCTGTAGTCCGGTGTGCTTCATGTTCCGCGTAAACGTGAAACTTGCCCTGTTTCAAGCAATGGGTGAAATCATTTAGCAAAGCAAGAATCGAAATTGCAGTAATGTCAAGCAGCTCGTGGTTATTTGACCAAATCATAACCGAACATATATTCTCACAGATACATTTGGAGCTGAAAGGAGTCTGAGAAGATAGACTCAGCTTACCATTGATTTTTGTCTGGATTGATGGGCTCTCATTATCTGCTGCGAAATTGATATTGTAGACGGGCACATCCCAGCAGCTGTGCGAGTCGGAGAGGGATCATGGAACCATTTTCATGTGACTTGGCATCTGTTGTTATGCAGGAGAGCACAGTTGGAAACGCAAGAAAATGGTGCGCGCGGCCGGCTGGTAGTGTGGCCGAGCGGTCGAAGGCGCTGGATACAGGTTCCAGTCTCGAAAGGGGCGTGGGTTCGAATCCCACCACTGCCATTTCTGCAGATCAACTCCAACGCTGCAGCTTTTTTGTTAAAATGCTGTTTCTGTCCCCACTGTATTGATGTTGAAAACAAAAGTAAAATGGCTTTGCTTCCCGGGGAATTAACTGTGGTGTGGGATAGTGCCGAATATTTCAAAGTGTCTCTGTCTGTCATGATCGTGTTCGCCTCCCGCGCAGAAAATCGCAAGCAGCTGTGCTGTTCCAGGCAAGTTGAGCTTGTACTGGAACCGAATGGAGACCGGTATTTCATCGCTGTTGTGAAACAAAGTCCTGGGGTGACTCGACTCGTCGTTATTTGGTTTTTCGGCCAATGGGAAAATCGTTCCAACGAATTTCGATGTGATATGTTGTTGAATTTCTCCCATTTCCTTCGTTTCCGTCCTGGAGACATCGGAAGGGAAAGGTAATCTAATCGAGACTGTGATTGGTGAAATTCACTTTTTATGGCCCATTCTTATTAGGTTCTTTCTTTCTCTCTTTTCAGTATTGTCTGGGAAGTGGTGGTTCCCTAAGGCTGCAGTATGTGTGAAAGAGTAGTTTGGAATTGTCCTGTTGTTAGTTGTGAGATTACTTTATAAATCATGCCCTCGGACTGTCTCACATTTAGCATTCATGCACCTCTGTGTCTGAAAATGCATTAGGTATGCCAGCTTTGTTTGTGTTCCGTGTTAAATGCTTTCTGTTTTGCGATTCGCTCAATACTTTACGAGTTAACAGCGTTTCTGAGGAAACTTCCAGCTGCAAAAGTCCTTAACTGAGGATCTGGGAAAATTTCACAGAGTATGGTCAGTCGGAGCAAAAGTAAGGAAGTCGTTCCTTTCTGCAGTGTTTCGCAATACTACCTTTCCCGTGAGCATCGAACACAGTAAAGGATTGTGCCACAGACTGCGACGGCAAGCTCCGCTAAAAAGTAATCCTTTAAAGCAGGTGTAAGCAACACAACGTTTTTGGGGGACACCGCGTGGAAACAGATACTTCGGTGTATCTCCTCCATGCTCAGCACATAGCCAAATATAAACAAGTCCGGTTCCCCAGTATTTGGCCCCAAACCCTCTCAACCCATCCTATCCAGAAACTCATGCAATTTTCAGAGCCTCCTCCGCTTCCTCTGGGAGCTCATTCCATACACGCACAACCTTCTGTGTGGGAAATGTGCCTCAGGTCCTTTGTCAATTTCAGCCCACTCACCTTAAACCTATGCTCTCGAGTTTTCAACTCACCCCAACTTGGGTAAAACACGTAAATACTCAGTTTCCAACCCTTCCATTAGATCATGTCGCAGTCGTTACGCTGCAGGGAAAGTCGTCCCAGCCTAGTCGACCTCGCCCTACGGTCCAAACATTGACCACATCCTTGTCTATATTTTATCATCAATTTCACGTGTCTTTTTTTTATGTTTTGAAGATGTCAATTACGCTGGACAACAACGAGCTATTGGAAACAGAAAGGTGAAACGAAGAATGGCTTCAACTTTCAGTGCTGGATGCCCCTGAGCTGCCGGATGGGCGGCTGCGGCTTGTTTCTGTAGTGTAGTGGTCATCACGTTCGCCTCACACGCGAAAGGTCCCCAGTTCGAAACTGGGCAGAAACTGCTTTGTTCTTCATCGGCAGCCTTTTACATGGACAAGAACGGTGCTTTCTTGCTTGCTTTCCCATCTGCAAACCTGCCTTCGAAGTTGCTTGAACAAATCTGCTCGCGTAGTGAAATGTAATGCAATTCCATTTAATGACTGTGCAAAGAATTGTAAAGTTTTTATCCAAACTGGTTCTGATCATATGCAATTCTGTTTGAGAGTGTAGTTACCCCCTTCTGATTCTTCTACGAAAAGCAGTACCGCATTTGCATTCCTTGCGCAGGCGGCTCGGTTCAAAGACAGGGAAGAAGCTGATGCGCTGGTGTCACAGTGCACCACGGATTCCTGAACTTGTCTGTCTGTTAAATGTACCCCAAAGGCGTCTCTGAAAGGCCTCGTTTGGAAGCTGTCTGTCGTTATTCAACGTACGAGAATTGGCACCAGAGGTCCTGAATCATGTTTTGGAGCAGTTCGCACTTGAGTGGCTCTTTCAATCAGCAACAGCAATGAAAGAAATTACACTCTCAGAGGAACCTCTGGACCTGTGCTTTGATGGTGTCGCTAGTATTAAGGTGCGCCCCGAGACCTAAGCCACGTTGGAACTGAAACGGAGGAATCGACAGAGAGGTTACAGAATGACATCGCATCCATTTGGTTTTCTTGAAATCACTGAGGAGCAGGAAAATGTAAACGGCGAAGTCGAGTGGGGAAGTCAGGCAGTTGCAGCTCTGGAGAAACTCCTTCTTTGTGACTCACTCAGCAACCAGACACGTGAAGGTGACTCAGAGGCGTGAGAGCTCTTCACATCGAGAACAAAAAGCAATCAAGGGCAGTTAGCACCTCTTCCGGAGTGGGGGTGGGGTGAGGTAATTACCTTTTGACTTTGTTACTATGTTGAGAAACTGCCTTTTAGATTGAGGTGAACAGAAAATGCATTTCTAATAAGCACCATGGAATTGAGCAAAATTTATTGAGTCGCTTCTCGTCGATTCCCACACAGGTTTCCAACTCAGTTGCTATCCATGTGGCTGATGTCCAGGAGTGAACATCTCTGCAGCAAATTGCACGGTTAGGGTAAAAGGCAAGGAAAGTGGCATCTCGAACTGGCTCCGAGGTCAGAGCATGCTCACAATGTGATCTGTCGTTCTCGAATAGGAATGCGACCTCCGGTTTTAGGGTGGAGTACATTGTTTGGGACTCTTTTTCTGCAAAACAGACACAGTGACTGAAATTACGCTGCACGGTATGATGTGGAACACGGCTTTGTGCATTTTCCCTGTAGTCCGGTGTGCTTCATGTTCCGTGTAAACGTGAAACTTGCCCTGTTTCAAGCAATGGGTGAAATCATTTAGCAAAGCAAGAATCGAAATTGCAGTAATGTCAAGCAGCTCGTGGTTATTTGACCAAATCATAACCGAACATATATTCTCACAGATACATTTGGAGCTGAAAGGAGTCTGAGAAGATAGACTCAGCTTACCATTGATTTTTGTCTGGATTGATGGGCTCTCATTATCTGCTGCGAAATTGATATTGTAGACGGGCACATCCCAGCAGCTGTACGAGTCGGAGAGGGATCATGGAACCATTTTCATGTGACTTGGCATCTGTTGTTATGCAGGAGAGCACAGTTGGAAACGCAAGAAAATGGTGCGCGCGGCCGGCTGGTAGTGTGGCCGAGCGGTCTAAGGCGCTGGATCCAGGTTCCAGTCTCGAAAGGGGCGTGGGTTCGAATCCCACCACTGCCATTTCTGCAGATCAACTCCAACGCTGCAGCTTTTTTGTTAAAATGCTGTTTCTGTCCCCACTGTATTGATGTTGAAAACAAAAGTAAAATGGCTTTGCTTCCCGGGGAATTAACTGTGGTGTGGGATAGTGCCGAATATTTCAAAGTGTCTCTGTCTGTCATGATCGTGTTCGCCTCCCGCGCAGAAAATCGCAAGCAGCTGTGCTGTTCCAGGCAAGTTGAGCTTGTACTGGAACCGAATGGAGACCGGTATTTCATCGCTGTTGTGAAACAAAGTCCTGGGGTGACTCGACTCGTCGTTATTTGGTTTTTCGGCCAATGGGAAAATCGTTCCAACGAATTTCGATGTGATATGTTGTTG
Organism: Chiloscyllium punctatum; assembly: GCF_047496795.1. Taxonomy (NCBI): domain Eukaryota; kingdom Metazoa; phylum Chordata; class Chondrichthyes; order Orectolobiformes; family Hemiscylliidae; genus Chiloscyllium; species Chiloscyllium punctatum. The sequence goes on along the minus strand of NC_092766.1, from coordinate 83,357,412 downwards.
AATTTCTCCCATTTCCTTCGTTTCCGTCCTGGAGACATCGGAAGGGAAAGGTAATCTAATCGAGACTGTGATTGGTGAAATTCACTTTTTATGGCCCATTCTTATTAGGTTCTTTCTTTCTCTCTTTTCAGTATTGTCTGGGAAGTGGTGGTTCCCTAAGGCTGCAGTATGTGTGAAAGAGTAGTTTGGAATTGTCCTGTTGTTAGTTGTGAGATTACTTTATAAATCATGCCCTCGGACTGTCTCACATTTAGCATTCATGCACCTCTGTGTCTGAAAATGCATTAGGTATGCCAGCTTTGTTTGTGTTCCGTGTTAAATGCTTTCTGTTTTGCGATTCGCTCAATACTTTACGAGTTAACAGCGTTTCTGAGGAAACTTCCAGCTGCAAAAGTCCTTAACTGAGGATCTGGGAAAATTTCACAGAGTATGGTCAGTCGGAGCAAAAGTAAGGAAGTCGTTCCTTTCTGCAGTGTTTCGCAATACTACCTTTCCCGTGAGCATCGAACACAGTAAAGGATTGTGCCACAGACTGCGACGGCAAGCTCCGCTAAAAAGTAATCCTTTAAAGCAGGTGTAAGCAACACAACGTTTTTGGGGGACACCGCGTGGAAACAGATACTTCGGTGTATCTCCTCCATGCTCAGCACATAGCCAAATATAAACAAGTCCGGTTCCCCAGTATTTGGCCCCAAACCCTCTCAACCCATCCTATCCAGAAACTCATGCAATTTTCAGAGCCTCCTCCGCTTCCTCTGGGAGCTCATTCCATACACGCACAACCTTCTGTGTGGGAAATGTGCCTCAGGTCCTTTGTCAATTTCAGCCCACTCACCTTAAACCTATGCTCTCGAGTTTTCAACTCACCCCAACTTGGGTAAAACACGTAAATACTCAGTTTCCAACCCTTCCATTAGATCATGTCGCAGTCGTTACGCTGCAGGGAAAGTCGTCCCAGCCTAGTCGACCTCGCCCTACGGTCCAAACATTGACCACATCCTTGTCTATATTTTATCATCAATTTCACGTGTCTTTTTTTTATGTTTTGAAGATGTCAATTACGCTGGACAACAACGAGCTATTGGAAACAGAAAGGTGAAACGAAGAATGGCTTCAACTTTCAGTGCTGGATGCCCCTGAGCTGCCGGATGGGCGGCTGCGGCTTGTTTCTGTAGTGTAGTGGTCATCACGTTCGCCTCACACGCGAAAGGTCCCCAGTTCGAAACTGGGCAGAAACTGCTTTGTTCTTCATCGGCAGCCTTTTACATGGACAAGAACGGTGCTTTCTTGCTTGCTTTCCCATCTGCAAACCTGCCTTCGAAGTTGCTTGAACAAATCTGCTGGCGTAGTGAAATGTAATGCAATTCCATTTAATGACTGTGCAAAGAATTGTAAAGTTTTTATCCAAACTGGTTCTGATCATATGCAATTCTGTTTGAGAGTGTAGTTACCCCCTTCTGATTCTTCTACGAAAAGCAGTACCGCATTTGCATTCCTTGCGCAGGCGGCTCGGTTCAAAGACAGGGAAGAAGCTGATGCGCTGGTGTCACAGTGCACCACGGATTCCTGAACTTGTCTGTCTGTTAAATGTACCCCAAAGGCGTCTCTGAAAGGCCTCGTTTGGAAGCTGTCTGTCGTTATTCAACGTACGAGAATTGGCACCAGAGGTCCTGAATCATGTTTTGGAGCAGTTCGCACTTGAGTGGCTCTTTCAATCAGCAACAGCAATGAAAGAAATTACACTCTCAGAGGAACCTCTGGACCTGTGCTTTCATGGTGTCGCTAGTATTAAGGTGCGCCCCGAGACCTAAGCCACGTTGGAACTGAAACGGAGGAATCGACAGAGAGGTTACAGAATGACATCGCATCCATTTGGTTTTCTTGAAATCACTGAGGAGCAGGAAAATGTAAACGGCGAAGTCGAGTGGGGAAGTCAGGCAGTTGCAGCTCTGGAGAAACTCCTTCTTTGTGACTCACTCAGCAACCAGACACGTGAAGGTGACTCAGAGGCGTGAGAGCTCTTCACATCGAGAACAAAAAGCAATCAAGGGCAGTTAGCACCTCTTCCGGAGTGGGGGTGGGGTGAGGTAATTACCTTTTGACTTTGTTACTATGTTGAGAAACTGCCTTTTAGATTGAGGTGAACAGAAAATGCATTTCTAATAAGCACCATGGAATTGAGCAAAATTTATTGAGTCGCTTCTCGTCGATTCCCACACAGGTTTCCAACTCAGTTGCTATCCATGTGGCTGATGTCCAGGAGTGAACATCTCTGCAGCAAATTGCACGGTTAGGGTAAAAGGCAAGGAAAGTGTCATCTCGAACTGGCTCCGAGGTCAGAGCATGCTCACGATGTGATCTGTCGTTCTCGAATAGGAATGCGACCTCCGGTTTTAGGGTGGAGTACATTGTTTGGGACTCTTTTTCTGCAAAACAGACACAGTGACTGAAATTACGCTGCACGGTATGATGTGGAACACGGCTTTGTGCATTTTCCCTGTAGTCCGGTGTGCTTCATGTTCCGCGTAAACGTGAAACTTGCCCTGTTTCAAGCAATGGGTGAAATCATTTAGCAAAGCAAGAATCGAAATTGCAGTAATGTCAAGCAGCTCGTGGTTATTTGACCAAATCATAACCGAACATATATTCTCACAGATACATTTGGAGCTGAAAGGAGTCTGAGAAGATAGACTCAGCTTACCATTGATTTTTGTCTGGATTGATGGGCTCTCATTATCTGCTGCGAAATTGATATTGTAGACGGGCACATCCCAGCAGCTGTGCGAGTCGGAGAGGGATCATGGAACCATTTTCATGTGACTTGGCATCTGTTGTTATGCAGGAGAGCACAGTTGGAAACGCAAGAAAATGGTGCGCGCGGCCGGCTGGTAGTGTGGCCGAGCGGTCGAAGGCGCTGGATACAGGTTCCAATCTCGAAAGGGGCGTGGGTTCGAATCCCACCACTGCCATTTCTGCAGATCAACTCCAACGCTGCAGCTTTTTTGTTAAAATGCTGTTTCTGTCCCCACTGTATTGATGTTGAAAACAAAAGTAAAATGGCTTTGCTTCCCGGGGAATTAACTGTGGTGTGGGATAGTGCCGAATATTTCAAAGTGTCTCTGTCTGTCATGATCGTGTTCGCCTCCCGCGCAGAAAATCGCAAGCAGCTGTGCTGTTCCAGGCAAGTTGAGCTTGTACTGGAACCGAATGGAGACCGGTATTTCATCGCTGTTGTGAAACAAAGTCCTGGGGTGACTCGACTCGTCGTTATTTGGTTTTTCGGCCAATGGGAAAATCGTTCCAACGAATTTCGATGTGATATGTTGTTGAATTTCTCCCATTTCCTTCGTTTCCGTCCTGGAGACATCGGAAGGGAAAGGTAATCTAATCGAGACTGTGATTGGTGAAATTCACTTTTTATGGCCCATTCTTATTAGGTTCTTTCTTTCTCTCTTTTCAGTATTGTCTGGGAAGTGGTGGTTCCCTAAGGCTGCAGTATGTGTGAAAGAGTAGTTTGGAATTGTCCTGTTGTTAGTTGTGAGATTACTTTATAAATCATGCCCTCGGACTGTCTCACATTTAGCATTCATGCACCTCTGTGTCTGAAAATGCATTAGGTATGCCAGCTTTGTTTGTGTTCCGTGTTAAATGCTTTCTGTTTTGCGATTCGCTCAATACTTTACGAGTTAACAGCGTTTCTGAGGAAACTTCCAGCTGCAAAAGTCCTTAACTGAGGATCTGGGAAAATTTCACAGAGTATGGTCAGTCGGAGCAAAAGTAAGGAAGTCGTTCCTTTCTGCAGTGTTTCGCAATACTACCTTTCCCGTGAGCATCGAACACAGTAAAGGATTGTGCCACAGACTGCGACGGCAAGCTCCGCTAAAAAGTAATCCTTTAAAGCAGGTGTAAGCAACACAACGTTTTTGGGGGACACCGCGTGGAAACAGATACTTCGGTGTATCTCGTCCATGCTCAGCACATAGCCAAATATAAACAAGTCCGGTTCCCCAGTATTTGGCCCCAAACCCTCTCAACCCATCCTATCCAGAAACTCATGCAATTTTCAGAGCCTCCTCCGCTTCCTCTGGGAGCTCATTCCATACACGCACAACCTTCTGTGTGGGAAATGTGCCTCAGGTCCTTTGTCAATTTCAGCCCACTCACCTTAAACCGATGCTCTCGAGTTTTCAACTCACCCCAACTTGGGTAAAACACGTAAATACTCAGTTTCCAACCCTTCCATTAGATCATGTCGCAGTCGTTACGCTGCAGGGAAAGTCGTCCCAGCCTAGTCGACCTCGCCCTACGGTCCAAACATTGACCACATCCTTGTCTATATTTTATCATCAATTTCACGTGTCTTTTTTTTATGTTTTGAAGATGTCAATTACGCTGGACAACAACGAGCTATTGGAAACAGAAAGGTGAAACGAAGAATGGCTTCAACTTTCAGTGCTGGATGCCCCTGAGCTGCCGGATGGGCGGCTGCGGCTTGTTTCTGTAGTGTAGTGGTCATCGCGTTCGCCTCACACGCGAAAGGTCCCCAGTTCGAAACTGGGCAGAAACTGCTTTGTTCTTCATCGGCAGCCTTTTACATGGACAAGAACGGTGCTTTCTTGCTTGCTTTCCCATCTGCAAACCTGCCTTCGAAGTTGCTTGAACAAATCTGCTCGCGTAGTGAAATGTAATGCAATTCCATTTAATGACTGTGCAAAGAATTGTAAAGTTTTTATCCAAACTGGTTCTGATCATATGCAATTCTGTTTGAGAGTGTAGTTACCCCCTTCTGATTCTTCTACGAAAAGCAGTACCGCATTTGCATTCCTTGCGCAGGCGGCTCGGTTCAAAGACAGGGAAGAAGCTGATGCGCTGGTGTCACAGTGCACCACGGATTCCTGAACTTGTCTGTCTGTTAAATGTACCCCAAAGGCGTCTCTGAAAGGCCTCGTTTGGAAGCTGTCTGTCGTTATTCAACGTACGAGAATTGGCACCAGAGGTCCTGAATCATGTTTTGGAGCAGTTCGCACTTGAGTGGCTCTTTCAATCAGCAACAGCAATGAAAGAAATTACACTCTCAGAGGAACCTCTGGACCTGTGCTTTCATGGTGTCGCTAGTATTAAGGTGCGCCCCGAGACCTAAGCCACGTTGGAACTGAAACGGAGGAATCGACAGAGAGGTTACAGAATGACATCGCATCCATTTGGTTTTCTTGAAATCACTGAGGAGCAGGAAAATGTAAACGGCGAAGTCGAGTGGGGAAGTCAGGCAGTTGCAGCTCTGGAGAAACTCCTTCTTTGTGACTCACTCAGCAACCAGACACGTGAAGGTGACTCAGAGGCGTGAGAGCTCTTCACATCGAGAACAAAAAGCAATCAAGGGCAGTTAGCACCTCTTCCGGAGTGGGGGTGGGGTGAGGTAATTACCTTTTGACTTTGTTACTATGTTGAGAAACTGCCTTTTAGATTGAGGTGAACAGAAAATGCATTTCTAATAAGCACCATGGAATTGAGCAAAATTTATTGAGTCGCTTCTCGTCGATTCCCACACAGGTTTCCAACTCAGTTGCTATCCATGTGGCTGATGTCCAGGAGTGAACATCTCTGCAGCAAATTGCACGGTTAGGGTAAAAGGCAAGGAAAGTGGCATCTCGAACTGGCTCCGAGGTCAGAGCATGCTCACGATGTGATCTGTCGTTCTCGAATAGGAATGCGACCTCCGGTTTTAGGGTGGAGTACATTGTTTGGGACTCTTTTTCTGCAAAACAGACACAGTGACTGAAATTACGCTGCACGGTATGATGTGGAACACGGCTTTGTGCATTTTCCCTGTAGTCCGGTGTGCTTCATGTTCCGCGTAAACGTGAAACTTGCCCTGTTTCAAGCAATGGGTGAAATCATTTAGCAAAGCAAGAATCGAAATTGCAGTAATGTCAAGCAGCTCGTGGTTATTTGACCAAATCATAACCGAACATATATTCTCACAGATACATTTGGAGCTGAAAGGAGTCTGAGAAGATAGACTCAGCTTACCATTGATTTTTGTCTGGATTGATGGGCTCTCATTATCTGCTGCGAAATTGATATTGTAGACGGGCACATCCCAGCAGCTGTGCGAGTCGGAGAGGGATCATGGAACCATTTTCATGTGACTTGGCATCTGTTGTTATGCAGGAGAGCACAGTTGGAAACGCAAGAAAATGGTGCGCGCGGCCGGCTGGTAGTGTGGCCGAGCGGTCGAAGGCGCTGGATACAGGTTCCAATCTCGAAAGGGGCGTGGGTTCGAATCCCACCACTGCCATTTCTGCAGATCAACTCCAACGCTGCAGCTTTTTTGTTAAAATGCTGTTTCTGTCCCCACTGTATTGATGTTGAAATCAAAAGTAAAATGGCTTTGCTTCCCGGGGAATTAACTGTGGTGTGGGATAGTGCCGAATATTTCAAAGTGTCTCTGTCTGTCATGATCGTGTTCGCCTCCCGCGCAGAAAATCGCAAGCAGCTGTGCTGTTCCAGGCAAGTTGAGCTTGTACTGGAACCGAATGGAGACCGGTATTTCATCGCTGTTGTGAAACAAAGTCCTGGGGTGACTCGACTCGTCGTTATTTGGTTTTTCGGCCAATGGGAAAATCGTTCCAACGAATTTCGATGTGATATGTTGTTGAATTTCTCCCATTTCCTTCGTTTCCGTCCTGGAGACATCGGAAGGGAAAGGTAATCTAATCGAGACTGTGATTGGTGAAATTCACTTTTTATGGCCCATTCTTATTAGGTTCTTTCTTTCTCTCTTTTCAGTATTGTCTGGGAAGTGGTGGTTCCCTAAGGCTGCAGTATGTGTGAAAGAGTAGTTTGGAATTGTCCTGTTGTTAGTTGTGAGATTACTTTATAAATCATGCCCTCGGACTGTCTCACATTTAGCATTCATGCACCTCTGTGTCTGAAAATGCATTAGGTATGCCAGCTTTGTTTGTGTTCCGTGTTAAATGCTTTCTGTTTTGCGATTCGCTCAATACTTTACGAGTTAACAGCGTTTCTGAGGAAACTTCCAGCTGCAAAAGTCCTTAACTGAGGATCTGGGAAAATTTCACAGAGTATGGTCAGTCGGAGCAAAAGTAAGGAAGTCGTTCCTTTCTGCAGTGTTTCGCAATACTACCTTTCCCGTGAGCATCGAACACAGTAAAGGATTGTGCCACAGACTGCGACGGCAAGCTCCGCTAAAAAGTAATCCTTTAAAGCAGGTGTAAGCAACACAACGTTTTTGGGGGACACCGCGTGGAAACAGATACTTCGGTGTATCTCCTCCATGCTCAGCACATAGCCAAATATAAACAAGTCCGGTTCCCCAGTATTTGGCCCCAAACCCTCTCAACCCATCCTATCCAGAAACTCATGCAATTTTCAGAGCCTCCTCCGCTTCCTCTGGGAGCTCATTCCATACACGCACAACCTTCTGTGTGGGAAATGTGCCTCAGGTCCTTTGTCAATTTCAGCCCACTCACCTTAAACCTATGCTCTCGAGTTTTCAACTCACCCCAACTTGGGTAAAACACGTAAATACTCAGTTTCCAACCCTTCCATTAGATCATGTCGCAGTCGTTACGCTGCAGGGAAAGTCGTCCCAGCCTAGTCGACCTCGCCCTACGGTCCAAACATTGACCACATCCTTGTCTATATTTTATCATCAATTTCACGTGTCTTTTTTTTATGTTTTGAAGATGTCAATTACGCTGGACAACAACGAGCTATTGGAAACAGAAAGGTGAAACGAAGAATGGCTTCAACTTTCAGTGCTGGATGCCCCTGAGCTGCCGGATGGGCGGCTGCGGCTTGTTTCTGTAGTGTAGTGGTCATCACGTTCGCCTCACACGCGAAAGGTCCCCAGTTCGAAACTGGGCAGAAACTGCTTTGTTCTTCATCGGCAGCCTTTTACATGGACAAGAACGGTGCTTTCTTGCTTGCTTTCCCATCTGCAAACCTGCCTTCGAAGTTGCTTGAACAAATCTGCTCGCGTAGTGAAATGTAATGCAATTCCATTTAATGACTGTGCAAAGAATTGTAAAGTTTTTATCCAAACTGGTTCTGATCATATGCAATTCTGTTTGAGAGTGTAGTTACCCCCTTCTGATTCTTCTACGAAAAGCAGTACCGCATTTGCATTCCTTGCGCAGGCGGCTCGGTTCAAAGACAGGGAAGAAGCTGATGCGCTGGTGTCACAGTGCACCACGGATTCCTGAACTTGTCTGTCTGTCAAATGTACCCCAAAGGCGTCTCTGAAAGGCCTCGTTTGGAAGCTGTCTGTCGTTATTCAACGTACGAGAATTGGCACCAGAGGTCCTGAATCATGTTTTGGAGCAGTTCGCACTTGAGTGGCTCTTTCAATCAGCAACAGCAATGAAAGAAATTACACTCTCAGAGGAACCTCTGGACCTGTGCTTTCATGGTGTCGCTAGTATTAAGGTGCGCCCCGAGACCTAAGCCACGTTGGAACTGAAACGGAGGAATCGACAGAGAGGTTACAGAATGACATCGCATCCATTTGGTTTTCTTGAAATCACTGAGGAGCAGGAAAATGTAAACGGCGAAGTCGAGTGGGGAAGTCAGGCAGTTGCAGCTCTGGAGAAACTCCTTCTTTGTGACTCACTCAGCAACCAGACACGTGAAGGTGACTCAGAGGCGTGAGAGCTCTTCACATCGAGAACAAAAAGCAATCAAGGGCAGTTAGCACCTCTTCCGGAGTGGGGGTGGGGTGAGGTAATTACCTTTTGACTTTGTTACTATGTTGAGAAACTGCCTTTTAGATTGAGGTGAACAGAAAATGCATTTCTAATAAGCACCATGGAATTGAGCAAAATTTATTGAGTCGCTTCTCGTCGATTCCCACACAGGTTTCCAACTCAGTTGCTATCCATGTGGCTGATGTCCAGGAGTGAACATCTCTGCAGCAAATTGCACGGTTAGGGTAAAAGGCAAGGAAAGTGGCATCTCGAACTGGCTCCGAGGTCAGAGCATGCTCACGATGTGATCTGTCGTTCTCGAATAGGAATGCGACCTCCGGTTTTAGGGTGGAGTACATTGTTTGGGACTCTTTTTCTGCAAAACAGACACAGTGACTGAAATTACGCTGCACGGTATGATGTGGAACACGGCTTTGTGCATTTTCCCTGTAGTCCGGTGTGCTTCATGTTCCGCGTAAACGTGAAACTTGCCCTGTTTCAAGCAATGGGTGAAATCATTTAGCAAAGCAAGAATCGAAATTGCAGTAATGTCAAGCAGCTCGTGGTTATTTGACCAAATCATAACCGAACATATATTCTCACAGATACATTTGGAGCTGAAAGGAGTCTGAGAAGATAGACTCAGCTTACCATTGATTTTTGTCTGGATTGATGGGCTCTCATTATCTGCTGCGAAATTGATATTGTAGACGGGCACATCCCAGCAGCTGTGCGAGTCGGAGAGGGATCATGGAACCATTTTCATGTGACTTGGCATCTGTTGTTATGCAGGAGAGCACAGTTGGAAACGCAAGAAAATGGTGCGCGCGGCCGGCTGGTAGTGTGGCCGAGCGGTCGAAGGCGCTGGATACAGGTTCCAATCTCGAAAGGGGCGTGGGTTCGAATCCCACCACTGCCATTTCTGCAGATCAACTCCAACGCTGCAGCTTTTTTGTTAAAATGCTGTTTCTGTCCCCACTGTATTGATGTTGAAAACAAAAGTAAAATGGCTTTGCTTCCCGGGGAATTAACTGTGGTGTGGGATAGTGCCGAATATTTCAAAGTGTCTCTGTCTGTCATGATCGTGTTCGCCTCCCGCGCAGAAAATCGCAAGCAGCTGTGCTGTTCCAGGCAAGTTGAGCTTGTACTGGAACCGAATGGAGACCGGTATTTCATCGCTGTTGTGAAACAAAGTCCTGGGGTGACTCGACTCGTCGTTATTTGGTTTTTCGGCCAATGGGAAAATCGTTCCAACGAATTTCGATGTGATATGTTGTTGAATTTCTCCCATTTCCTTCGTTTCCGTCCTGGAGACATCGGAAGGGAAAGGTAATCTAATCGAGACTGTGATTGGTGAAATTCACTTTTTATGGCCCATTCTTATTAGGTTCTTTCTTTCTCTCTTTTCAGTATTGTCTGGGAAGTGGTGGTTCCCTAAGGCTGCAGTATGTGTGAAAGAGTAGTTTGGAATTGTCCTGTTGTTAGTTGTGAGATTACTTTATAAATCATGCCCTCGGACTGTCTCACATTTAGCATTCATGCATCTCTGTGTCTGAAAATGCATTAGGTATGCCAGCTTTGTTTGTGTTCCGTGTTAAATGCTTTCTGTTTTGCGATTCGCTCAATACTTTACGAGTTAACAGCGTTTCTGAGGAAACTTCCAGCTGCAAAAGTCCTTAACTGAGGATCTGGGAAAATTTCACAGAGTATGGTCAGTCGGAGCAAAAGTAAGGAAGTCGTTCCTTTCTGCAGTGTTTCGCAATACTACCTTTCCCGTGAGCATCGAACACAGTAAAGGATTGTGCCACAGACTGCGACGGCAAGCTCCGCTAAAAAGTAATCCTTTAAAGCAGGTGTAAGCAACACAACGTTTTTGGGGGACACCGCGTGGAAACAGATACTTCGGTGTATCTCCTCCATGCTCAGCACATAGCCAAATATAAACAAGTCCGGTTCCCCAGTATTTGGCCCCAAACCCTCTCAACCCATCCTATCCAGAAACTCATGCAATTTTCTGAGCCTCCTCCGCTTCCTCTGGTAGCTCATTCCATACACGCACAACCTTCTGTGTGGGAAATGTGCCTCAGGTCCTTTGTCAATTTCAGCCCACTCACCTTAAACCTATGCTCTCGAGTTTTCAACTCACCCCAACTTGGGTAAAACACGTAAATACTCAGTTTCCAACCCTTCCATTAGATCATGTCGCAGTCGTTACGCTGCAGGGAAAGTCGTCCCAGCCTAGTCGACCTCGCCCTACGGTCCAAACATTGACCACATCCTTGTCTATATTTTATCATCAATTTCACGTGTCTTTTTTTTATGTTTTGAAGATGTCAATTACGCTGGACAACAACGAGCTATTGGAAACAGAAAGGTGAAACGAAGAATGGCTTCAACTTTCAGTGCTGGATGCCCCTGAGCTGCCGGATGGGCGGCTGCGGCTTGTTTCTGTAGTGTAGTGGTCATCACGTTCGCCTCACACGCGAAAGGTCCCCAGTTCGAAACTGGGCAGAAACTGCTTTGTTCTTCATCGGCAGCCTTTTACATGGACAAGAACGGTGCTTTCTTGCTTGCTTTCCCATCTGCAAACCTGCCTTCGAAGTTGCTTGAACAAATCTGCTGGCGTAGTGAAATGTAATGCAATTCCATTTAATGACTGTGCAAAGAATTGTAAAGTTTTTATCCAAACTGGTTCTGATCATATGCAATTCTGTTTGAGAGTGTAGTTACCCCCTTCTGATTCTTCTACGAAAAGCAGTACCGCATTTGCATTCCTTGCGCAGGCGGCTCGGTTCAAAGACAGGGAAGAAGCTGATGCGCTGGTGTCACAGTGCACCACGGATTCCTGAACTTGTCTGTCTGTTAAATGTACCCCAAAGGCGTCTCTGAAAGCCCTCGTTTGGAAGCTGTCTGTCGTTATTCAACGTACGAGAATTGGCACCAGAGGTCCTGAATCATGTTTTGGAGCAGTTCGCACTTGAGTGGCTCTTTCAATCAGCAACAGCAATGAAAGAAATTACACTCTCAGAGGAACCTCTGGACCTGTGCTTTCATGGTGTCGCTAGTATTAAGGTGCGCCCCGAGACCTAAGCCACGTTGGAACTGAAACGGAGGAATCGACAGAGAGGTTACAGAATGACATCGCATCCATTTGGTTTTCTTGAAATCACTGAGGAGCAGGAAAATGTAAACGGCGAAGTCGAGTGGGGAAGTCAGGCAGTTGCAGCTCTGGAGAAACTCCTTCTTTGTGACTCACTCAGCAACCAGACACGTGAAGGTGACTCAGAGGCGTGAGAGCTCTTCACATCGAGAACAAAAAGCAATCAAGGGCAGTTAGCACCTCTTCCGGAGTGGGGGTGGGGTGAGGTAATTACCTTTTGACTTTGTTACTATGTTGAGAAACTGCCTTTTAGATTGAGGTGAACAGAAAATGCATTTCTAATAAGCACCATGGAATTGAGCAAAATTTATTGAGTCGCTTCTCGTCGATTCCCACACAGGTTTCCAACTCAGTTGCTATCCATGTGGCTGATGTCCAGGAGTGAACATCTCTGCAGCAAATTGCACGGTTAGGGTAAAAGGCAAGGAAAGTGGCATCTCGAACTGGCTCCGAGGTCAGAGCATGCTCACGATGTGATCTGTCGTTCTCGAATAGGAATGCGACCTCCGGTTTTAGGGTGGAGTACATTGTTTGGGACTCTTTTTCTGCAAAACAGACACAGTGACTGAAATTACGCTGCACGGTATGATGTGGAACACGGCTTTGTGCATTTTCCCTGTAGTCCGGTGTGCTTCATGTTCCGCGTAAACGTGAAACTTGCCCTGTTTCAAGCAATGGGTGAAATCATTTAGCAAAGCAAGAATCGAAATTGCAGTAATGTCAAGCAGCTCGTGGTTATTTGACCAAATCATAACCGAACATATATTCTCACAGATACATTTGGAGCTGAAAGGAGTCTGAGAAGATAGACTCAGCTTACCATTGATTTTTGTCTGGATTGATGGGCTCTCATTATCTGCTGCGAAATTGATATTGTAGACGGGCACATCCCAGCAGCTGTGCGAGTCGGAGAGGGATCATGGAACCATTTTCATGTGACTTGGCATCTGTTGTTATGCAGGAGAGCACAGTTGGAAACGCAAGAAAATGGTGCGCGCGGCCGGCTGGTAGTGTGGCCGAGCGGTCGAAGGCGCTGGATACAGGTTCCAGTCTCGAAAGGGGCGTGGGTTCGAATCCCACCACTGCCATTTCTGCAGATCAACTCCAACGCTGCAGCTTTTTTGTTAAAATGCTGTTTCTGTCCCCACTGTATTGATGTTGAAAACAAAAGTAAAATGGCTTTGCTTCCCGGGGAATTAACTGTGGTGTGGGATAGTGCCGAATATTTCAAAGTGTCTCTGTCTGTCATGATCGTGTTCGCCTCCCGCGCAGAAAATCGCAAGCAGCTGTGCTGTTCCAGGCAAGTTGAGCTTGTACTGGAACCGAATGGAGACCGGTATTTCATCGCTGTTGTGAAACAAAGTCCTGGGGTGACTCGACTCGTCGTTATTTGGTTTTTCGGCCAATGGGAAAATCGTTCCAACGAATTTCGATGTGATATGTTGTTGAATTTCTCCCATTTCCTTCGTTTCCGTCCTGGAGACATCGGAAGGGAAAGGTAATCTAATCGAGACTGTGATTGGTGAAATTCACTTTTTATGGCCCATTCTTATTAGGTTCTTTCTTTCTCTCTTTTCAGTATTGTCTGGGAAGTGGTGGTTCCCTAAGGCTGCAGTATGTGTGAAAGAGTAGTTTGGAATTGTCCTGTTGTTAGTTGTGAGATTACTTTATAAATCATGCCCTCGGACTGTCTCACATTTAGCATTCATGCACCTCTGTGTCTGAAAATGCATTAGGTATGCCAGCTTTGTTTGTGTTCCGTGTTAAATGCTTTCTGTTTTGCGATTCGCTCAATACTTTACGAGTTAACAGCGTTTCTGAGGAAACTTCCAGCTGCAAAAGTCCTTAACTGAGGATCTGGGAAAATTTCACAGAGTATGGTCAGTCGGAGCAAAAGTAAGGAAGTCGTTCCTTTCTGCAGTGTTTCGCAATACTACCTTTCCCGTGAGCATCGAACACAGTAAAGGATTGTGCCACAGACTGCGACGGCAAGCTCCGCTAAAAAGTAATCCTTTAAAGCAGGTGTAAGCAACACAACGTTTTTGGGGGACACCGCGTGGAAACAGATACTTCGGTGTATCTCCTCCATGCTCAGCACATAGCCAAATATAAACAAGTCCGGTTCCCCAGTATTTGGCCCCAAACCCTCTCAACCCATCCTATCCAGAAACTCATGCAATTTTCAGAGCCTCCTCCGCTTCCTCTGGGAGCTCATTCCATACACGCACAACCTTCTGTGTGGGAAATGTGCCTCAGGTCCTTTGTCAATTTCAGCCCACTCACCTTAAACCTATGCTCTCGAGTTTTCAACTCACCCCAACTTGGGTAAAACACGTAAATACTCAGTTTCCAACCCTTCCATTAGATCATGTCGCAGTCGTTACGCTGCAGGGAAAGTCGTCCCAGCCTAGTCGACCTCGCCCTACGGTCCAAACATTGACCACATCCTTGTCTATATTTTATCATCAATTTCACGTGTCTTTTTTTTATGTTTTGAAGATGTCAATTACGCTGGACAACAACGAGCTATTGGAAACAGAAAGGTGAAACGAAGAATGGCTTCAACTTTCAGTGCTGGATGCCCCTGAGCTGCCGGATGGGCGGCTGCGGCTTGTTTCTGTAGTGTAGTGGTCATCACGTTCGCCTCACACGCGAAAGGTCCCCAGTTCGAAACTGGGCAGAAACTGCTTTGTTCTTCATCGGCAGCCTTTTACATGGACAAGAACGGTGCTTTCTTGCTTGCTTTCCCATCTGCAAACCTGCCTTCGAAGTTGCTTGAACAAATCTGCTCGCGTAGTGAAATGTAATGCAATTCCATTTAATGACTGTGCAAAGAATTGTAAAGTTTTTATCCAAACTGGTTCTGATCATATGCAATTCTGTTTGAGAGTGTAGTTACCCCCTTCTGATTCTTCTACGAAAAGCAGTACCGCATTTGCATTCCTTGCGCAGGCGGCTCGGTTCAAAGACAGGGAAGAAGCTGATGCGCTGGTGTCACAGTGCACCACGGATTCCTGAACTTGTCTGTCTGTTAAATGTACCCCAAAGGCGTCTCTGAAAGGCCTCGTTTGGAAGCTGTCTGTCGTTATTCAACGTACGAGAATTGGCACCAGAGGTCCTGAATCATGTTTTGGAGCAGTTCGCACTTGAGTGGCTCTTTCAATCAGCAACAGCAATGAAAGAAATTACACTCTCAGAGGAACCTCTGGACCTGTGCTTTCATGGTGTCGCTAGTATTAAGGTGCGCCCCGAGACCTAAGCCACGTTGGAACTGAAACGGAGGAATCGACAGAGAGGTTACAGAATGACATCGCATCCATTTGGTTTTCTTGAAATCACTGAGGAGCAGGAAAATGTAAACGGCGAAGTCGAGTGGGGAAGTCAGGCAGTTGCAGCTCTGGAGAAACTCCTTCTTTGTGACTCACTCAGCAACCAGACACGTGAAGGTGACTCAGAGGCGTGAGAGCTCTTCACATCGAGAACAAAAAGCAATCAAGGGCAGTTAGCACCTCTTCCGGAGTGGGGGTGGGGTGAGGTAATTACCTTTTGACTTTGTTACTATGTTGAGAAACTGCCTTTTAGATTGAGGTGAACAGAAAATGCATTTCTAATAAGCACCATGGAATTGAGCAAAATTTATTGAGTCGCTTCTCGTCGATTCCCACACAGGTTTCCAACTCAGTTGCTATCCATGTGGCTGATGTCCAGGAGTGAACATCTCTGCAGCAAATTGCACGGTTAGGGTAAAAGGCAAGGAAAGTGGCATCTCGAACTGGCTCCGAGGTCAGAGCATGCTCACAATGTGATCTGTCGTTCTCGAATAGGAATGCGACCTCCGGTTTTAGGGTGGAGTACATTGTTTGGGACTCTTTTTCTGCAAAACAGACACAGTGACTGAAATTACGCTGCACGGTATGATGTGGAACACGGCTTTGTGCATTTTCCCTGTAGTCCGGTGTGCTTCATGTTCCGCGTAAACGTGAAACTTGCCCTGTTTCAAGCAATGGGTGAAATCATTTAGCAAAGCAAGAATCGAAATTGCAGTAATGTCAAGCAGCTCGTGGTTATTTGACCAAATCATAACCGAACATATATTCTCACAGATACATTTGGAGCTGAAAGGAGTCTGAGAAGATAGACTCAGCTTACCATTGATTTTTGTCTGGATTGATGGGCTCTCATTATCTGCTGCGAAATTGATATTGTAGACGGGCACATCCCAGCAGCTGTGCGAGTCGGAGAGGGATCATGGAACCATTTTCATGTGACTTGGCATCTGTTGTTATGCAGGAGAGCACAGTTGGAAACGCAAGAAAATGGTGCGCGCGGCCGGCTGGTAGTGTGGCCGAGCGGTCGAAGGCGCTGGATACAGGTTCCAATCTCGAAAGGGGCGTGGGTTCGAATCCCACCACTGCCATTTCTGCAGATCAACTCCAACGCTGCAGCTTTTTTGTTAAAATGCTGTTTCTGTCCCCACTGTATTGATGTTGAAAACAAAAGTAAAATGGCTTTGCTTCCCGGGGAATTAACTGTGGTGTGGGATAGTGCCGAATATTTCAAAGTGTCTCTGTCTGTCATGATCGTGTTCGCCTCCCGCGCAGAAAATCGCAAGCAGCTGTGCTGTTCCAGGCAAGTTGAGCTTGTACTGGAACCGAATGGAGACCGGTATTTCATCGCTGTTGTGAAACAAAGTCCTGGGGTGACTCGACTCGTCGTTATTTGGTTTTTCGGCCAATGGGAAAATCGTTCCAACGAATTTCGATGTGATATGTTGTTGAATTTCTCCCATTTCCTTCGTTTCCGTCCTGGAGACATCGGAAGGGAAAGGTAATCTAATCGAGACTGTGATTGGTGAAATTCACTTTTTATGGCCCATTCTTATTAGGTTCTTTCTTTCTCTCTTTTCAGTATTGTCTGGGAAGTGGTGGTTCCCTAAGGCTGCAGTATGTGTGAAAGAGTAGTTTGGAATTGTCCTGTTGTTAGTTGTGAGATTACTTTATAAATCATGCCCTCGGACTGTCTCACATTTAGCATTCATGCATCTCTGTGTCTGAAAATGCATTAGGTATGCCAGCTTTGTTTGTGTTCCGTGTTAAATGCTTTCTGTTTTGCGATTCGCTCAATACTTTACGAGTTAACAGCGTTTCTGAGGAAACTTCCAGCTGCAAAAGTCCTTAACTGAGGATCTGGGAAAATTTCACAGAGTATGGTCAGTCGGAGCAAAAGTAAGGAAGTCGTTCCTTTCTGCAGTGTTTCGCAATACTACCTTTCCCGTGAGCATCGAACACAGTAAAGGATTGTGCCACAGACTGCGACGGCAAGCTCCGCTAAAAAGTAATCCTTTAAAGCAGGTGTAAGCAACACAACGTTTTTGGGGGACACCGCGTGGAAACAGATACTTCGGTGTATCTCCTCCATGCTCAGCACATAGCCAAATATAAACAAGTCCGGTTCCCCAGTATTTGGCCCCAAACCCTCTCAACCCATCCTATCCAGAAACTCATGCAATTTTCAGAGCCTCCTCCGCTTCCTCTGGGAGCTCATTCCATACACGCACAACCTTCTGTGTGGGAAATGTGCCTCAGGTCCTTTGTCAATTTCAGCCCACTCACCTTAAACCTATGCTCTCGAGTTTTCAACTCACCCCAACTTGGGTAAAACACGTAAATACTCAGTTTCCAACCCTTCCATTAGATCATGTCGCAGTCGTTACGCTGCAGGGAAAGTCGTCCCAGCCTAGTCGACCTCGCCCTACGGTCCAAACATTGACCACATCCTTGTCTATATTTTATCATCAATTTCACGTGTCTTTTTTTTATGTTTTGAAGATGTCAATTACGCTGGACAACAACGAGCTATTGGAAACAGAAAGGTGAAACGAAGAATGGCTTCAACTTTCAGTGCTGGATGCCCCTGAGCTGCCGGATGGGCGGCTGCGGCTTGTTTCTGTAGTGTAGTGGTCATCACGTTCGCCTCACACGCGAAAGGTCCCCAGTTCGAAACTGGGCAGAAACTGCTTTGTTCTTCATCGGCAGCCTTTTACATGGACAAGAACGGTGCTTTCTTGCTTGCTTTCCCATCTGCAAACCTGCCTTCGAAGTTGCTTGAACAAATCTGCTGGCGTAGTGAAATGTAATGCAATTCCATTTAATGACTGTGCAAAGAATTGTAAAGTTTTTATCCAAACTGGTTCTGATCATATGCAATTCTGTTTGAGAGTGTAGTTACCCCCTTCTGATTCTTCTACGAAAAGCAGTACCGCATTTGCATTCCTTGCGCAGGCGGCTCGGTTCAAAGACAGGGAAGAAGCTGATGCGCTGGTGTCACAGTGCACCACGGATTCCTGAACTTGTCTGTCTGTTAAATGTACCCCAAAGGCGTCTCTGAAAGGCCTCGTTTGGAAGCTGTCTGTCGTTATTCAACGTACGAGAATTGGCACCAGAGGTCCTGAATCATGTTTTGGAGCAGTTCGCACTTGAGTGGCTCTTTCAATCAGCAACAGCAATGAAAGAAATTACACTCTCAGAGGAACCTCTGGACCTGTGCTTTCATGGTGTCGCTAGTATTAAGGTGCGCCCCGAGACCTAAGCCACGTTGGAACTGAAACGGAGGAATCGACAGAGAGGTTACAGAATGACATCGCATCCATTTGGTTTTCTTGAAATCACTGAGGAGCAGGAAAATGTAAACGGCGAAGTCGAGTGGGGAAGTCAGGCAGTTGCAGCTCTGGAGAAACTCCTTCTTTGTGACTCACTCAGCAACCAGACACGTGAAGGTGACTCAGAGGCGTGAGAGCTCTTCACATCGAGAACAAAAAGCAATCAAGGGCAGTTAGCACCTCTTCCGGAGTGGGGGTGGGGTGAGGTAATTACCTTTTGACTTTGTTACTATGTTGAGAAACTGCCTTTTAGATTGAGGTGAACAGAAAATGCATTTCTAATAAGCACCATGGAATTGAGCAAAATTTATTGAGTCGCTTCTCGTCGATTCCCACACAGGTTTCCAACTCAGTTGCTATCCATGTGGCTGATGTCCAGGAGTGAACATCTCTGCAGCAAATTGCACGGTTAGGGTAAAAGGCAAGGAAAGTGTCATCTCGAACTGGCTCCGAGGTCAGAGCATGCTCACGATGTGATCTGTCGTTCTCGAATAGGAATGCGACCTCCGGTTTTAGGGTGGAGTACATTGTTTGGGACTCTTTTTCTGCAAAACAGACACAGTGACTGAAATTACGCTGCACGGTATGATGTGGAACACGGCTTTGTGCATTTTCCCTGTAGTCCGGTGTGCTTCATGTTCCGCGTAAACGTGAAACTTGCCCTGTTTCAAGCAATGGGTGAAATCATTTAGCAAAGCAAGAATCGAAATTGCAGTAATGTCAAGCAGCTCGTGGTTATTTGACCAAATCATAACCGAACATATATTCTCACAGATACATTTGGAGCTGAAAGGAGTCTGAGAAGATAGACTCAGCTTACCATTGATTTTTGTCTGGATTGATGGGCTCTCATTATCTGCTGCGAAATTGATATTGTAGACGGGCACATCCCAGCAGCTGTGCGAGTCGGAGAGGGATCATGGAACCATTTTCATGTGACTTGGCATCTGTTGTTATGCAGGAGAGCACAGTTGGAAACGCAAGAAAATGGTGCGCGCGGCCGGCTGGTAGTGTGGCCGAGCGGTCGAAGGCGCTGGATACAGGTTCCAATCTCGAAAGGGGCGTGGGTTCGAATCCCACCACTGCCATTTCTGCAGATCAACTCCAACGCTGCAGCTTTTTTGTTAAAATGCTGTTTCTGTCCCCACTGTATTGATGTTGAAAACAAAAGTAAAATGGCTTTGCTTCCCGGGGAATTAACTGTGGTGTGGGATAGTGCCGAATATTTCAAAGTGTCTCTGTCTGTCATGATCGTGTTCGCCTCCCGCGCAGAAAATCGCAAGCAGCTGTGCTGTTCCAGGCAAGTTGAGCTTGTACTGGAACCGAATGGAGACCGGTATTTCATCGCTGTTGTGAAACAAAGTCCTGGGGTGACTCGACTCGTCGTTATTTGGTTTTTCGGCCAATGGGAAAATCGTTCCAACGAATTTCGATGTGATATGTTGTTGAATTTCTCCCATTTCCTTCGTTTCCGTCCTGGAGACATCGGAAGGGAAAGGTAATCTAATCGAGACTGTGATTGGTGAAATTCACTTTTTATGGCCCATTCTTATTAGGTTCTTTCTTTCTCTCTTTTCAGTATTGTCTGGGAAGTGGTGGTTCCCTAAGGCTGCAGTATGTGTGAAAGAGTAGTTTGGAATTGTCCTGTTGTTAGTTGTGAGATTACTTTATAAATCATGCCCTCGGACTGTCTCACATTTAGCATTCATGCACCTCTGTGTCTGAAAATGCATTAGGTATGCCAGCTTTGTTTGTGTTCCGTGTTAAATGCTTTCTGTTTTGCGATTCGCTCAATACTTTACGAGTTAACAGCGTTTCTGAGGAAACTTCCAGCTGCAAAAGTCCTTAACTGAGGATCTGGGAAAATTTCACAGAGTATGGTCAGTCGGAGCAAAAGTAAGGAAGTCGTTCCTTTCTGCAGTGTTTCGCAATACTACCTTTCCCGTGAGCATCGAACACAGTAAAGGATTGTGCCACAGACTGCGACGGCAAGCTCCGCTAAAAAGTAATCCTTTAAAGCAGGTGTAAGCAACACAACGTTTTTGGGGGACACCGCGTGGAAACAGATACTTCGGTGTATCTCGTCCATGCTCAGCACATAGCCAAATATAAACAAGTCCGGTTCCCCAGTATTTGGCCCCAAACCCTCTCAACCCATCCTATCCAGAAACTCATGCAATTTTCAGAGCCTCCTCCGCTTCCTCTGGGAGCTCATTCCATACACGCACAACCTTCTGTGTGGGAAATGTGCCTCAGGTCCTTTGTCAATTTCAGCCCACTCACCTTAAACCTATGCTCTCGAGTTTTCAACTCACCCCAACTTGGGTAAAACACGTAAATACTCAGTTTCCAACCCTTCCATTAGATCATGTCGCAGTCGTTACGCTGCAGGGAAAGTCGTCCCAGCCTAGTCGACCTCGCCCTACGGTCCAAACATTGACCACATCCTTGTCTATATTTTATCATCAATTTCACGTGTCTTTTTTTTATGTTTTGAAGATGTCAATTACGCTGGACAACAACGAGCTATTGGAAACAGAAAGGTGAAACGAAGAATGGCTTCAACTTTCAGTGCTGGATGCCCCTGAGCTGCCGGATGGGCGGCTGCGGCTTGTTTCTGTAGTGTAGTGGTCATCACGTTCGCCTCACACGCGAAAGGTCCCCAGTTCGAAACTGGGCAGAAACTGCTTTGTTCTTCATCGGCAGCCTTTTACATGGACAAGAACGGTGCTTTCTTGCTTGCTTTCCCATCTGCAAACCTGCCTTCGAAGTTGCTTGAACAAATCTGCTCGCGTAGTGAAATGTAATGCAATTCCATTTAATGACTGTGCAAAGAATTGTAAAGTTTTTATCCAAACTGGTTCTGATCATATGCAATTCTGTTTGAGAGTGTAGTTACCCCCTTCTGATTCTTCTACGAAAAGCAGTACCGCATTTGCATTCCTTGCGCAGGCGGCTCGGTTCAAAGACAGGGAAGAAGCTGATGCGCTGGTGTCACAGTGCACCACGGATTCCTGAACTTGTCTCTCTGTTAAATGTACCCCAAAGGCGTCTCTGAAAGGCCTCGTTTGGAAGCTGTCTGTCGTTATTCAACGTACGAGAATTGGCACCAGAGGTCCTGAATCATGTTTTGGAGCAGTTCGCACTTGAGTGGCTCTTTCAATCAGCAACAGCAATGAAAGAAATTACACTCTCAGAGGAACCTCTGGACCTGTGCTTTCATGGTGTCGCTAGTATTAAGGTGCGCCCCGAGACCTAAGCCACGTTGGAACTGAAACGGAGGAATCGACAGAGAGGTTACAGAATGACATCGCATCCATTTGGTTTTCTTGAAATCACTGAGGAGCAGGAAAATGTAAACGGCGAAGTCGAGTGGGGAAGTCAGGCAGTTGCAGCTCTGGAGAAACTCCTTCTTTGTGACTCACTCAGCAACCAGACACGTGAAGGTGACTCAGAGGCGTGAGAGCTCTTCACATCGAGAACAAAAAGCAATCAAGGGCAGTTAGCACCTCTTCCGGAGTGGGGGTGGGGTGAGGTAATTACCTTTTGACTTTGTTACTATGTTGAGAAACTGTCTTTTAGATTGAGGTGAACAGAAACTGCATTATTGAGTCGCTTCTCGTCGATTCCCACACAGGTTTCCAACTCAGTTGCTATCCATGTGGCTGATGTCCAGGAGTGAACATCTCTGCAGCAAATTGCACGGTTAGGGTAAAAGGCAAGGAAAGTGGCATCTCGAACTGGCTCCGAGGTCAGAGCATGCTCACGATGGGATCTGTCGTTCTCGAATAGGAATGCGACCTCCGGTTTTAGGGTGGAGTACATTGTTTGGGACTCTTTTTCTGCAAAACAGACACAGTGACTGAAATTACGCTGCACGGTATGATGTGGAACACGGCTTTGTGCATTTTCCCTGTAGTCCGGTGTGCTTCATGTTCCGCGTAAACGTGAAACTTGCCCTGTTTCAAGCAATGGGTGAAATCATTTAGCAAAGCAAGAATCGAAATTGCAGTAATGTCAAGCAGCTCGTGGTTATTTGACCAAATCATAACCGAACATATATTCTCACAGATACATTTGGAGCTGAAAGGAGTCTGAGAAGATAGACTCAGCTTACCATTGATTTTTGTCTGGATTGATGGGCTCTCATTATCTGCTGCGAAATTGATATTGTAGACGGGCACATCCTAGCAGCTGTGCGAGTCGGAGAGGGATCATGGAACCATTTTCATGTGACTTGGCATCTGTTGTTATGCAGGAGAGCACAGTTGGAAACGCAAGAAAATGGTGCGCGGCCGGCTGGTAGTGCGGCCGAGCGGTCTAAGGCGCTGGATCCAGGTTCCAGTCTCGAAAGGGGCGTGGGTTCGAATCCCACCACTGCCATTTCTGCAGATCAACTCCAACGCTGCAGCTTTTTTGTTAAAATGCTGTTTCTGTCCCCACTGTATTGATGTTGAAAACAAAAGTAAAATGGCTTTGCTTCCCGGGGAATTAACTGTGCTGTGGGATAGTGCCGAATATTTCAAAGTGTCTCTGTCTGTCATGATCGTGTTCGCCTCCCGCGCAGAAAATCGCAAGCAGCTGTGCTGTTCCAGGCAAGTTGAGCTTGTACTGGAACCGAATGGAGACCGGTATTTCATCGCTGTTGTGAAACAAAGTCCTGGGGTGACTCGACTCGTCGTTATTTGGTTTTTCGGCCAATGGGAAAATCGTTCCAACGAATTTCGATGTGATATGTTGTTGAATTTCTCCCATTTCCTTCGTTTCCGTCCTGGAGACATCGGAAGGGAAAGGTAATCTAATCGAGACTGTGATTGGTGAAATTCACTTTTTATGGCCCATTCTTATTAGGTTCTTTCTTTCTCTCTTTTCAGTATTGTCTGGGAAGTGGTGGTTCCCTAAGGCTGCAGTATGTGTGAAAGAGTAGTTTGGAATTGTCCTGTTGTTAGTTGTGAGATTACTTTATAAATCATGCCCTCGGACTGTCTCACATTTAGCATTCATGCATCTCTGTGTCTGAAAATGCATTAGGTATGCCAGCTTTGTTTGTGTTCCGTGTTAAATGCTTTCTGTTTTGCGATTCGCTCAATACTTTACGAGTTAACAGAAGTTTCTGAGGAAACTTCCAGCTGCAAAAGTCCTTAACTGAGGATCTGGGAAAATTTCACAGAGTATGGTCAGTCGGAGCAAAAGTAAGGAAGTCGTTCCTTTCTGCAGTGTTTCGCAATACTACCTTTCCCGTGAGCATCGAACACAGTAAAGGATTGTGCCACAGACTGCGACGGCAAGCTCCGCTAAAAAGTAATCCTTTAAAGCAGGTGTAAGCAACACAACGTTTTTGGGGGACACCGCGTGGAAACAGATACTTCGGTGTATCTCCTCCATGCTCAGCACATAGCCAAATATAAACAAGTCCGGTTCCCCAGTATTTGGCCCCAAACCCTCTCAACCCATCCTATCCAGAAACTCATGCAATTTTCAGAGCCTCCTCCGCTTCCTCTGGGAGCTCATTCCATACACGCACAACCTTCTGTGTGGGAAATGTGCCTCAGGTCCTTTGTCAATTTCAGCCCACTCACCTTAAACCTATGCTCTCGAGTTTTCAACTCACCCCAACTTGGGTAAAACACGTAAATACTCAGTTTCCAACCCTTCCATTAGATCATGTCGCAGTCGTTACGCTGCAGGGAAAGTCGTCCCAGCCTAGTCGACCTCGCCCTACGGTCCAAACATTGACCACATCCTTGTCTATATTTTATCATCAATTTCACGTGTCTTTTTTTAATGTTTTGAAGATGTCAATTACGCTGGACAACAACGAGCTATTGGAAACAGAAAGGTGAAACGAAGAATGGCTTCAACTTTCAGTGCTGGATGCCCCTGAGCTGCCGGATGGGCGGCTGCGGCTTGTTTCTGTAGTGTAGTGGTCATCACGTTCGCCTCACACGCGAAAGGTCCCCAGTTCGAAACTGGGCAGAAACTGCTTTGTTCTTCATCGGCAGCCTTTTACATGGACAAGAACGGTGCTTTCTTGCTTGCTTTCCCATCTGCAAACCTGCCTTCGAAGTTGCTTGAACAAATCTGCTGGCGTAGTGAAATGTAATGCAATTCCATTTAATGACTGTGCAAAGAATTGTAAAGTTTTTATCCAAACTGGTTCTGATCATATGCAATTCTGTTTGAGAGTGTAGTTACCCCCTTCTGATTCTTCTACGAAAAGCAGTACCGCATTTGCATTCCTTGCGCAGGCGGCTCGGTTCAAAGACAGGGAAGAAGCTGATGCGCTGGTGTCACAGTGCACCACGGATTCCTGAACTTGTCTGTCTGTTAAATGTACCCCAAAGGCGTCTCTGAAAGGCCTCGTTTGGAAGCTGTCTGTCGTTATTCAACGTACGAGAATTGGCACCAGAGGTCCTGAATCATGTTTTGGAGCAGTTCGCACTTGAGTGGCTCTTTCAATCAGCAACAGCAATGAAAGAAATTACACTCTCAGAGGAACCTCTGGACCTGTGCTTTCATGGTGTCGCTAGTATTAAGGTGCGCCCCGAGACCTAAGCCACGTTGGAACTGAAACGGAGGAATCGACAGAGAGGTTACAGAATGACATCGCATCCATTTGGTTTTCTTGAAATCACTGAGGAGCAGGAAAATGTAAACGGCGAAGTCGAGTGGGGAAGTCAGGCAGTTGCAGCTCTGGAGAAACTCCTTCTTTGTGACTCACTCAGCAACCAGACACGTGAAGGTGACTCAGAGGCGTGAGAGCTCTTCACATCGAGAACAAAAAGCAATCAAGGGCAGTTAGCACCTCTTCCGGAGTGGGGGTGGGGTGAGGTAATTACCTTTTGACTTTGTTACTATGTTGAGAAACTGTCTTTTAGATTGAGGTGAACAGAAACTGCATTATTGAGTCGCTTCTCGTCGATTCCCACACAGGTTTCCAACTCAGTTGCTATCCATGTGGCTGATGTCCAGGAGTGAACATCTCTGCAGCAAATTGCACGGTTAGGGTAAAAGGCAAGGAAAGTGCCATCTCGAACCGGCCCCGAGGTCAGAGCATGCTCACAATGTGATCTGTCGTTCTCGAATAGGAATGCGACCTCCGGTTTTAGGGTGGAGTACATTGTTTGGGACTCTTTTTCTGCAAAACAGACACAGTGACTGAAATTACGCTGCACGGTATGATGTGGAACACGGCTTTGTGCATTTTCCCTGTAGTCCGGTGTGCTTCATGTTCCGCGTAAACGTTTCAAGCAATGGGTGAAATCATTTAGCAAAGCAAGAATCGAAATTGCAGTAATGTCAAGCAGCTCGTGGTTATTTGACCAAATCATAACCGAACATATATTCTCACAGATACATTTGGAGCTGAAAGGAGTCTGAGAAGATAGACTCAGCTTACCATTGATTTATGTCTGGATAGATGGGCTCTCATTATCTGCTGCGAAATTGATATTGTAGACGGGCACATCCCAGCAGCTGTGCGAGTCGGAGAGGGATCATGGAACCATTTTCATGTGACTTGGCATCTGTTGTTATGCAGGAGAGCACAGTTGGAAACGCAAGAAAATGGTGCGCGCGGCCGGCTGGTAGTGTGGCCGAGCGGTCTAAGGCGCTGGATCCAGGTTCCAGTCTCGAAAGGGGCGTGGGTTCGAATCCCACCACTGCCATTTCTGCAGATCAACTCCAACGCTGCAGCTTTTTTGTTAAAATGCTGTTTCTGTCCCCACTGTATTGATGTTGAAAACAAAAGTAAAATGGATTTGCTTCCCGGGGAATTAACTGTGGTGTGGGATAGTGCCGAATATTTCAAAGTGTCTCTGTCTGTCATGATCGTGTTCGCCTCCCGCGCAGAAAATCGCAAGCAGCTGTGCTGTTCCAGGCAAGTTGAGCTTGCACTGGAACCGAATGGAGACCGTTATTTCATCGCTGTTGTGAAACAAAGTCCTGGGGTGACTCGACTCGTCGTTATTTGGTTTTTCGGCCAATGGGAAAATCGTTCCAACGAATTTCGATGTGATATGTTGTTGAATTTCTCCCATTTCCTTCGTTTCCGTCCTGGAGACATCGGAAGGGAAAGGTAATCTAATCGAGACTGTGATTGGTGAAATTCACTTTTTACGGCCCATTCTTATTAGGTTCTTTCTTTCTCTCTTTTCAGTATTGTCTGGGAAGTGGTGGTTCCCTAAGGCTGCAGTATGTGTGAAAGAGTAGTTTGGAATTGTCCTGTTGTTAGTTGTGAGATTACTTTATAAATCATGCCCTCGGACTGTCTCACATTTAGCATTCATGCACCTCTGTGTCTGAAAATGCATTAGGTATGCCAGCTTTGTTTGTGTTCCGTGTTAAATGCTTTCTGTTTTGCGATTCGCTCAATACTTTACGAGTTAACAGCGTTTCTGAGGAAACTTCCAGCTGCAAAAGTCCTTAACTGAGGATCTGGGAAAATTTCACAGAGTATGGTCAGTCGGAGCAAAAGTAAGGAAGTCGTTCCTTTCTGCAGTGTTTCGCAATACTACCTTTCCCGTGAGCATCGAACACAGTAAAGGATTGTGCCACAGACTGCGACGGCAAGCTCCGCTAAAAAGTAATCCTTTAAAGCAGGTGTAAGCAACACAACGTTTTTGGGGGACACCGCGTGGAAACAGATACTTCGGTGTATCTCCTCCATGCTCAGCACATAGCCAAATATAAACAAGTCCGGTTCCCCAGTATTTGGCCTCAAACTCTCTAAACCCATGCCATGTTGTGTGCCATTGATTTCATTGACATTGAGATATTTTGCTTATACAGGAAGGGATTCGTAATCGCGTAAAGTTCGTAATTAAAGTCATATTTTCTTTTTTAAAATTATGAGAATTCCTTTGTGAAACAGTGATTTAGAGATGCCAGAGTTGGACTGGGGTGAGGAAAGTTAAAAATCACGTGACACTATGTTATAGTCCAACAGGTTTATTGGGAAGCCCTAACTTTCAAGGTGATGCCTCTTCATCGGGCGACCTTCATCTCTTCATCCGCTCGGACTAGAGAATAAGGATTGGTGTACGTGAGGAGTTGAACTGCACCATAATGATGTGTTAAATGTTTATTGAAACTCTTCTGCAGAATTAAGTTCACAGAATAAACAATATTTGAACATTCTTGAGCTGACTAGAAGTAAAATCCTGTTGCCCACCATATGAATAATACCCGAATGTATTTTGATTTAATAAAATGAATTTCATTACTTAGATACTTTAAAATTTTAAAAACTGCAGTGTCCTCAAATCTAAAATTTGGATATAATGTAATATGATACATAATGTTATTAATGACCTGAAAATAATAAATTGCAGATTAAGAGATTATTGGAATGAACAACAGACAGAAGCAGATCCAAAACTGGATTGAAAATCAATTCAAACTCTGCTTAGATATATTCTAATCACCATTCCAAGCTGCTCTGGCATATCTCTGTTGGAGAAGGGAACCGAACCCACACCTCCTAGTCTCATAAGAGTGACACTACTAGAGATCCACAAGTGTCTTTCATTATGTTCCTAACAAGGAAGGGTGGGATTATAATCAATTGTGATGATTATAATACATCATAATCAAATGAAAACTAATCAATATTCATTCCGATAATTGGGCTGGGAATTAATTAGACTGTTTCTGTGTGTAATGGACTGAGAATGAAATAATAATTCCCAATAATGATGGTACTAAGCAGAAATGCACTTACTTAAAAATTAAAATCATGACAATTGAAAGAAAGATAAATGCACATATCATGCGCTTATTGTAAATTCATGAAAAATATGACTGCGGAATGTGTTTAAAGCCGTTTTTCTTATAATGAAACGATAGCTAGAATGCTTAGCAGCAGGATGTAATCGCAAAAAAAACATTCAATGTGACTATTCAGCTGCAGGCAGCTCCCCTTCCTTACACATATGTATAACTTCCAACAATTCAAAATTTACTCTGATAAAGAAAAGAACATACGCATGTAAATTCTTTTTTCTTGTTGACAATAAAGTCGCAAATTTGAATTTTTTTTAGCTTTAAAGTATTTAACTATTCCTGTGATCAGAAATACAATAAATCTTCATGTTGAAGAAAAATATGATCAAATCAATTCAAATCAAAATAAATATCGATATTCACAACAATTGGGAGAGTAGACACAACAATATCTTTCCATGTACTGAGCCATAATTCCACTTTTATACCCCTTACTGGAATGATCAATTATTAGATATTAGCAATAACTAAATTATTAATATGCTGTCAGTGAACTGAATATTAATGAGAAATCTCACATTGCTGTTTGAAAGAGCAATGTGTCGATATAAACAGTAATTCTTAGTGAAATGCCTTAGACATCTCTTAATCAATGAGGCTATGTATACTTTGATTGTTGAAACGAGTAGCATTCAGTTACTTATAAAGAGCATTGGATGGAAATCACTGCTTTTTGGTGCAGAGCTGAAAGATTTTGTTATTGTAGTATTGGCAGTAAGAAATAATGGATTAAATTATGATGTGCATATCACCTTACTAAATATTTTCAAGTTTTCTAAAAGGCTTCTGGTCCAATCTTCAGTTTAACAAGGGGAAGTTTGGGTCAGAACATCAGTAACTGCAAACAATTTCGACACATCTCCATCAAAGTTATTAATCTGATAATTCAGAACAAATATCAAAAACTTACCTCCGTAAATTTAGTTGACTATATTTTTAGATTGTAGTAAAGTTCGTTCTCTACTTATTTCCTTCCTATTTCTGACACCAGTGGCTAAATATGGATTAGATTAAATGTCATATGAGTTAGACGTTCGTTTTCTCTCACAGATCCGTGCAGCACAGGAATTGGTTATTTGGCCCATAACGTTGTGCTGAACATAATGCAAAAGAAACTCATCCCTTCTGCCAACTCTTGGTCCATATCCTTCCAAATTATCGAAATGAACATTAAAGAGCCTTAATGTATCTGCTTCCACCACCAACCATGGAAGTTCATTCCAGACACCTACCACTCCCTGTGTAAAAACAAATTGCCCGTTACATGCCCCTTGAACTTTCCCCCTAACCTTAAATGCATGTCACATAGTTTTTGATGCTTCAACTATGGGAAAAACTTTCTGACCGTCAACCCTATCTACGTATCTCATGATTGTAGAGACTTCCATCAAGTCTTCCCCCAGTCTCCGCCACTCCACAAAAAAGCAATCTGAGTTTTTTCTCGCCTCTCTGAATCCAGGCAGCATCCTGGTAAAAGCCCTCTGTACCCTCTCCAAATCCTCCATACCTGTCCTGTAATGTGGAGAACAAAAGTGAATAAAATACTTCAAGTATGCCTTAACCAGTCTTATAAAGTTACAACATGGCTTCCTGACACTTGTAACCAGTTCTCTGACCAATACAGGCAAGCATACCATTTGCCTTCCTAACCACTTTCAGGGAGCCATGGTCTTGAACACCAAGATCCCTTTCAATAATAAAGCTGTTAGGGTCCTGCTATTAACTATCTACTTTTCCTTAACATTTGAGCTTCCAAAGTGAAACACCTCACACTTGTATGGATTAAACTTCACCTTTAATTACTCTGCCCATATCTGCAATTTATCTTTTTCCTGCTGCATTATATGACAACCCTCTACATTGTCCCCAACTGCACTGAACTTATTAACTCCCCCAATTCGATTATAATCCATTTCACTTCTATATAATTGTATCACAAACAGAAGGGTTCCAGTACAGGTACCTGTGGAAAAAAGACAGGTAATGAGGGAAATGCAGAATTCTTGACGAAATGAGGTTTTTTTTCAATGACAGAACAATTCTGATGAATAATCTTCTAAGGTGTGATTTTTGTTTTTAAATTAACCCAATGTTTTAATTCTCAGTTTACTGATCTTAATGAATATCCAGTACAAACTGCTTTGTTAATATTGAATCATTTTAAGTGTTGAGTTCTAACGTTAATTATTGTTTAATTGTTATTTCAATTCTCACACCATCAGGAGATTCACATTTTAGTTGAATCCATTATTTCTTAGTGCCAGTATCATAATGAAATATTAACATTCTTTTCAGGTCAACTCACCTGCAATCAACCAAAGTTTTCTCATCCAACATCTAACTATCTCATTCTCTTTCATTTGAGTTCTCATATTAATGGAAGGATCATTAAACAGTCTTATCAATTAAGAGATGGCTAACTATTTTTCATATAAATATTTCATTTTTTTCCAACATATTGCACAATTACATTGCAAAAAGAGTTTTCTTATCATTATTAAATTTGTTATCAGCCATTTTAAAACTAATTATGGTCAATATCTAACCGGCAAACATTGTTGAAATCCAATATCTCCAGCTGTCGATGTGGAGCTATGGCTCAATACATCAACTGACGTAAACAATATTGCACTCTGCAATCTCTTAATCTTAGCAAAAATAATTTTAAGTGTTTACGCTTAGATGGATTGAATTGGTTGTGAGCAAAAATGCAGACTGAAGAAAGGTCACTGGCCCAAAAGTTTTCACACTGATTTCTCCCCACAGATGCTGCCAGACCTGCTGAGTTATTTTCCAGCAATTACTGATTTTGCTTGTGATTTCCAGCATCCACAGTTTTGTTTACATTCTTGTATTGATTATATTTCACTTCAATTCTAACATTTCTATATATCTGATTATGACAATAAGAGCTAAATATTTTTCATGTTAAACATGATTTAAATTTTCCGAGTTTCTTGTTTAAATAAACCAGAATTAACAAATGTTTGCTCTATGCTATAACAATAATTCTTGAATTCTTAGCAATCACAATTTTTTGAAAATGAGGAAAGTTATCTTTCGCTGAATAGTCACATTGAAAGACTAATGCTTTATTTCCATTTCATGTGCATTACAAAGCGTGTTAATTTTTATTTATGCAGATGAATAACTGCTTCAAACATATTGACTTACTTGATTATCATGAGATCTATGTTTATTTAAGATCATTGTTGCTTCGTTCCTTCATTATTAGAAATAACTAATTCTTTTTATCGATCCATTACACTCTGGAACTGTCTAATACAAGCCTAGTCCAATTATAACAATAAATATCTCAGTAGTTTTCCCTGTGAATAAACACAGTAAGTATGTGATTATAGTCCTGCCCTTCCTGCAAGGGAATATTATGGAGGACTCCGGTAATGTCTGTACTAGTAGACCAGGTGGCATGGGTTCAATTCCCACCTTCAACAGAGGTGTGTCAAATCACCTCAGAGTTGATGAGAAAATATCTAAGTGTCGATTGAACTGCTTTTCAACCAACATTGTCTCAACTTGTAACTGTTGTTCATTATAATGATCACAACATCTTGAATTTATTTGCTTCACATCACTGATTAAAGTATGAATGTTATTACGCTGCTTCTAAATACCTCTCAACTTTTAGTAACTTTGCAGTCTTAAAGATTCTACGATTTAAGGTGAGGGGGAAAGAATTAAAAGGGGTCTGAGGGGCAACGTTTCCACACAGTGTGTTTCACATTTTAGGATGAGCTGTGAGAGGAAGGGCAGAGGCTGGCACAAATACAACATCTAAAAGACTTTTGGACTGTTTATTGTATAGAAAACGTCCAAAGGGGTATGGGACAAACACAGGGAAATGGGACTAGTTTAGTTTAGGAAACCTGGCCGGAATGCCAAGTTAGGCTGAATGTCCTGTTTCCATGCTGTATCAGTCTAGCATTCGACAACTCAAACTTCACTGTGATTGGTAAAGGAAAGAACAAACGGATGTTAATTCTATTTAGTGTCCATAAAAAAGTGAAATGCATTTTAAATAATTTTGTCACATGAAATAGTTCGCTCTTATTGTGATAAGAAATACAATGATTGTGAGCATTGAAGTGAAATAAAATTAAATCAATTCAACTGTGTTTCCATGGTTAACATAAAAATTGATATTCACAATCATTGTGAGTTTGTACATTGCAATATCTTCACATTACTTCATGTACTGAGCCATTATTACACATTTATACCCCCTACTGAACTGAACAATAATTAGATATTAGCAACACTCAGATTTTCGAAAATCTATCAGTACACTTAGAAGAAGGAGAGATTCAATTTCACTACATGACTGTGCAATGCGCAGACATGAACAGGAATTTTTGCAGTGAAAAGTAGTTACAGTTCTCTGAATTCATAAGGCTGAAATTACTGTGATTATTCAAATGAGCAAAAGTCAGTTTACAAAGCGTGTTGGATGCAAAATGATTGGTTCCATTGTGGGATAGTTGACCTGAAAACAATAGCATTGTTGCAATGGATTAAATTAAAATATGGATTAAAATAATATATGGATCTGACGATACACGTTAGGAAGACAAACAAATTATTCTGCAAGTATTATAAGGATAATGAATTCATAATAAAAGTTGTATTCTGAACAAATAAATTGACTCAATATTTTAAAAACACTTTGCTCTGATGTTGATTAGACATACACTAAGATCGGTAAACTGAAGACTGAATTATAATACCTAGATTGATGGATTGAGGACAATAAATGAGCCATTCAATAGTTATTGAAAAGAATTTATATTTTTGTCAAAATGCAGACAATACAGAAGTAATGCATTTCATTCAATGAGTTTACTTGTAGAAACATGTGTTCTTAATTTATGAAATTTTATTGTGATCGATGTTCAAACATTTGTGTCTGAATTAGGAAGTAAATAAAAAGATAATGAAAATGAATATGAGAGTGACCACAAGATACAGTCCGTGATATTGGATAGAAAAAGGAATTCGCATAATCTTATGAGTATTTAATGTTAATAAAATATAACTCCTCAGGTACTGAAGCAGTCCAAGTCCAAGTACAACAAGACCTGGACAGTATCCAGGCTTGGGCTTACAGGAGGCAAGTAACATACATGCCACATAAATGCAGGTTATCACGTATAAGACATAACCTAACCACCATCCCTTGACATTCGATGGTGTTACCATGACTGAACATCCACTATCAACATTATCCTGTGGATTATCATTGATCAGGAACTGAACTGGTCTCACCACATAAACACAGTGGCTACAAGAGTAATTCAACTCCTGGCTCCTGAAATCCTGTCCAAACGCTACCAAGCACAAGTCAGGAGTGTGATGGAATACTCCCCACTTGCCTGGATGAGTGCAGCCCTAACAACACTTAAGAAACTTGATACCATCCGGAATAAAGCAGCCCGCTTGATTGGCACTGCTGCTACTGAGCATCAGTGGTGGTGAGGGTGGATGCTTGTGGATGTCCTACCTGCAATCTCTGCCTCTTCTTATTAACAAAGATAAAAGAATCTTACATTGCTCAACTTTCTCATCAAAACCGAGTACTGTATTCACCTCAACCCTCCAACCACAAGGGATGAACTCAGATTTCTCCAGTTTCCTCATTTCTCCTCCACCTACCTTGTCTCAATCAAATCCCTCGAACTCAGCACCACCTTCCTAACCTACAATCTTCTTCCTGACCTCTCCGCCCCCACTCCATTCGAATCCTATCACCCTCACCTTGACCTCCCTCCACCTATCGCATTCCCAATGCCCCTCCCCCAAGTCCCTCCTCCCTACCTTTTATCTTAGCCTGCTGGACACACGTTCCTCATTCCTGAAGAAGGGCTCATGCCCGAAACGTCGATTCTCCTGTTCCTTGGATGCTGCCTGACCTGCTGCGCTTTTCCAGCAACACATTTTCAGCTCTGATCTCCAGCATCTGCAGTCCTCACTTTCTCCTCCAGCCCTCTATTATACCATCCAGCAGCATTTCCAACACCAGTAGCAGCTCCTCTTAAAATATTTTGTCAGTAACTTGTAATAAACTGGTTAATACAATTACAACTGAAAATGTGTTGCTAGAAAAGCGCAGCAGGTCAGGCAGCATCAAAGGAGCAGGAGAATCGACGTTTCGGGCATGAGCCCTGCTTCAGGAAGGTCCTGACGAAGCAGTGAACCAAATTTTGAAATGATCTTTCTAAACATAATATAGATCAGGTTAAAACTGAAGTAGGTGTTTTACACAACTTGCTACAAGGACACAGACAGTAGAATCTGAGGTGATCATGAGTATGTGGAGGTAGAATGTGGGAGACAAGCTGGGACTGTATTGGAGTAGTCACGGTGAGAGGGAACAAATGCTGGATGGAGGGTTTCAGCAGCTGATGGACTGACACTGAGGTGAGCCATCGGAAACTGAGCAAGTGACCACCATCTAATAGGACAGAGAAACTGATCCATCAGCCTGAAACTGACTGACCAGATGGCTGTCAGTGACTCCAACACAAGGGAATGGAAACATTGCTCAGAGCCTGTTTCTGTAACATTCAACACAACCAGGAAATGGAAAGTGAATAATGAGCTGAAAACAAGGCCACTGCTCTGTTAGAGTCTAAATCATTCAATGTTCAGTTATTGAATATTACTGACTCTCAGAATATTCTAACCTGCAAAATCACAGTAAAAGGGGAAAGTAAACAACATTCTTGGCAAAGACAGAATGAACCAACTGCTTGTATAAAAACAGCTCAGAACAAAGGGGCGGAATCCTCTACAAACTGACAAACACAGATACCATTAGATTTATAGATAGTGATTGGAATTCTTTCGAAAAACACTTCCCTGTTTATGGTGTGTGGTAGTAACCATTCTCAGTGAGAACTGCCACTTATTTCCTTTGAAAAGAGTCTCTGTTTCCCCTCAGAAAAGCAGGTGTGTTGCTCACTTACAGACTGACTTACAGACAAAGGAAACCTGATCAGGGACTCGACGGTTAATTAAGCTGTTAGTGACAGTCCATTGCACACAACAAGAGCTTAGACCACAACAGATTCTAATGAAACCAACAATGTGATGAAAAAGGTGAATTAGTCTTTATAATCATGCAGTCTCTCTCAATCAAATAATCCCAGTCAACTTCCAAACATTTTAAAACTATTAATACAATGTGTACATATTTATTTACTTTCCTAATTTCCTCCAAAAATATATCTGATAATTCTCTTCAAAATATATTTTAAATGGTCAATTCATAATCACAATTCATTTCCAATTATTCTTAGAGCAGAACAAATTGCAAACTAAAATTGTTTTCACGTCAATAATGACACTAGAAAATTTGATCTGTAGTTTAACCATATTTCCAAATATTGTTTTGGTTCATTATTGCAGTGAAGCTAAAATTAAACTGTATTTATTTTCTCTGATATCCTTTCATTACTTTATTCCCTAATAACAATGCCCATGGTGCAATGGGTGACAAGCATTAAAATAAAATTGAATTTTCATTGCAAGAACTTGTACAAATAATCACATATTATTTAGTTCATTCATTGTCGTTGATTATCAGTTATTTTCACTGTATGATCAAGTTAAATTTACTTAAATAATCACAGTACAATTCTCACCTTTATAGATATGTCGAATGAATGCCAAATTATTCTTATTTCAAGTAAAAATAAATTCACGTTTTGCTCTGTTTTATTCCAGGAATAACAGGATGTGTTGAATTATTATGGGAAACAGGAACAAGTGAAGGTGGTGGCTCTCAGACGTGAGGCCTTAAAGCCAAAGAACCAGGTGGTAGTAACAGTGGGGGGAGGTACCTAGTGCCCCGCTCTCCTCAGAAGGCAGAGAGGATGATGACAAAGTGCACACGAATGGACAGAGGGACGGCAATGGGTGGGATCACCCACCACCCTGTAAGGCCCAGAAGGCTATGTCCATGGCACCACTGGGCATCAAAGCTCAACGTGGACAGACAGTAGGGAGCAACAAAGGGAACTGTCAGAAACCAAACATGAACAGTTCACCCGCTGAATGACAGATGTTGGTGAGTTAACACCCAGCCTGATAGAGAAATGGTAATAATGGGCCTTATTGGGACAATATGGATGAATTAGTTGAGGGACAGTCTCACCGATGATGGTGTCAGGCCAAAATCTCTCAGGCCAAGATACCCTGACGTGTACATCAGAACCTGTCCCTGCAATGAGAGGGTGAGGGTGTGAGCTGGTCCCCCCCAGTGCACAGCCGATCAGTGTCTCCAGGAATTTACAGATATTACAGGGACACACTGGGGAGGGGACAGGCTGAATGGGCTAAAATAACCTTGGTGTCTCAGGGAACCAAGGGTAATATCGAGGATCATACAGAGAGGAAGCCTGAGGTGTGTAAGGACCACGGGGGATTACCAAACCCCAATCTGTGATGATGATATCATTTTTTTTGTTTTTAAACTGGGACCCTATTTAACTGTGATTATAAACATGGGACTCCCAGTGGAAGATCATTCTAACCACTTTCTGAATTGGACCATGAGAGCTGAGGCAAACTCAGAAACACAGGGGAATAGCTGCAGTACAGGGAGGGTAACCAGACTGGCAATGTTACAAGTGAAGAAGGAAAGGGCACATAGCCAAGGAATGTAGGCAGAGAGAGGGAGATAGATGTTCACATTGTGTGTGTGCATGTGTTCACGTAGGCACATGAATATTCTTTGATGCTGTGTTTGCGAACCAGCAGAACAAATATTAATACAGGAGCATCTATATCAATGACTGATATGGATTTGTCCCTTACCACCTCAATTACTAAAATGAGAGCAGTCGAAGAAGGAATCAAGGAAGCTGGATGAAATAAACTTCTCCCGACGCAGATCATGCATATGGCAAAATATATTCAGATGTGGGCTGTGGGAAACTGAGGAAGGGACCACTCTGGGAGTTGTCCATTTCGAACAGTTAGGACCAACTATTGATGTAGAGACACAAACTATAATATGGGAACAACCTGAACAGGCCTGGGACAGGAAGCAAAGGAGAGTCGACATCTCCAGAGTAGTTACCTTGCAGGGAGACTGGAACAGTCAGGGAATCTGGGGAGTTAGAGCTAGGACCCAAGCAGCAGTTTGGGTAACTCAAACAGGAATGTGGGTTATTATTTGTAGATCCTGTAAAGATCAAGGGCCCTCTCACTCCCCACACAAACCGGATCCCATTAAAGCTGAGGTGGCAGTAATTGTGACAGTATCAGATTGACAAAAGCAGTGAATAGTCAGACCAGCAGTATCCCAGACTAACTCACAGAAGCCGGACAGCTCATCCCACCTCACTATTGAGTATACGTCCCTCAGTGAATCCGCCACTAAAGAGTATCCTACATTAGCGAACCACACCACTGTATTTAATGGATTGAAATCGCAACAGGATATAGTCTAAGTCCTTGATGTTGTGAATGGGTTCTGGTCCATACCTGTGGACCTGGAATCCCAGAATAGGCTGGCATTTACTGGCTGAGGAAAACAGTACTCCTGGATCCAGTTACCTCAGGGATCCCACAATATTCCACTATATCCCACCGATATATGGCTGATGGAGTTAGTCACATTGATCTTTCCAACACCTCATGACCTCAGATATTAAACAGGCAGGCCAGGCTTAAAATTAACCCACAGAGAGTGGGAAGGTAGGGAGAGATGCCACTGCTCTGTTAGAGTCAAAATCATTCAACGTTCAGTTATTGAATATTACTGACTCTCAGAATATTCTAACCTGCAGAATCACAGTAAAAGGGGAAAGTAAACAACATTCTTGGCAAAGACAGAATGAACCAACTGCTTGTATAAAAACAGCTCAGAACAAAGGGGCGGAATCCTCCATAAACTGACAAACACAGATACCATTAGATTTATAGATAGACAATGAAATTCTTCAGAAAAACCCTTCCCTGTTTATGATGTGTGGTAGTAACCATTCTCAGTGAGAACTGCCACTTATTTCCTTTGAAAAGAATCTCTGTTTCCCCTCAGAAAAGGAGGTGTGTTGCTCACTTACAGACTGACTTACAGACAAAGGAAACCTGATCAGGGACTCGACGGTTAATTAAGCTGTTCGTGACAGTCCATTGCACACAACAAGAGCTTAGACCACAACAGATTCTAGTGAAACCAACAATGCGATGAAAAAGGTGAGTTAGTCTTTATAATCATGCAGCCTCTCTCAATCAAATAATTCTAGTCAACTTCCAAACATTTTAAAACTATTAATACCAATGTATACATATTTATTTCCTTTCCTAAGTTGCCTCCAAAACTATATATCTGACTATTCTCTTCAAAATATATTTTAAATGGTCAATTCATAATCACAATTCATTTCCAATTATTTTTAGAGCAAAGCAACTTGCAAACTAAAATAGTTTTCATGTCAATAATGACACTGGAAACTTTGTTATGTAGTTTAACCATATTTCCAAATATTGTTTTGGTTCATTATTGCAGTGAAGCTAAAATTAAAGTCTATTTATTTTCTCTGATATCCTTCCATTACTTTATTCCCTAATAACAATGCCCACGGTGATATGGGTGACAAGCATTAAAATAAAATTGAATTTTCAATGCAAGAAGTGGTACAAATAATCACATATTATTCAGTTCATTCATTGTCGTTGATTATCAGAGTTATTTTCATTGTATGATCACGTTAAATTCACTTAAATAATCACAGTACAATTCTCACCTCTATAGATATGTCAAAGTGAATGTCAAATTATTTCAAGTAAAACCAAATTCACATTTTGCTCTGTTTTATTCCAGGAATGACAGGATGTGTTGAATTATTATGGGAAACAGGAACAAGTGAAGGTGGTGGCTCTCAGACGTGAGGCCTTAAAGCCAAGGGCCAGGTGGTAGTAACAGTGGGGGGAGGTACCTAGTGCCCCGCTCTCCTCAGAAGGCAGTGAGGATGATGACAAAGTGCACACGAATGGACAGAGGGACGGCAATGGGTGGGATCACCCACCACCCTGTAAGGCCCAGAAGGCCCTGTCTATGGCTCCACTGGGCATCAAAGCTCAAACTTGGACAGACAGTAGGGAGCAACAAGGGGAACTGACAGAAACGAAACCTGAACCGTTTACCCGCTGAATAACAGATGTTGGTGAATGAACACCCAGCCTGATAGAGAAATGGTAATAATGGGCCTTATTGGGACAATATGGATGAATTAGTAGAGGTACACAGTCTCACCAAAGATGATGTACGGACCCTCCCTCGAGCCAAGATGCCCTGACGTGTACAGCAGAATCTGTCCCTGCAATGAGAGGGTGAGGGTGAGAGTTGGTTCCCCCAATGCACAGCCGATCAGTGGCTCCAGGAATTTACAGATATTACAGGGACACACTGGGGAGGGGACAGGCTGAATGGGCTGAAATAACCTTGGTGTCTCAGGGAATCAAGGGTAATATCGAGGATCATACAGAGAGGAAGCCTGATGTATGTACGGACCACGGGGGATTACCAAACCACAACATGTGATGATGAAATCGGTTTGATGCATTTAAAAGATGACATGGGACCCTATTTAACTGTAATTATAAACATGGGACTCCCAGTGGGAGATAATTCTAACCACACTCTGAATTGGGCCATGAGAGCTGAGGCAAACACAGAAACACAGGGGAATAGCTGCAGTACAGGGAGGGTAATCAGACCCACAATGTTACAAGGGAAGCAGGAAAGGGCACATAGACAAGGAATGTAGGCACAGAGAGGGAGATAGGTGTTCATATTGTGAGTGGCCTGTGTTCATGTAGATATATGCATAGCCCATGAATATTCATTGATGCGCTGTTAAGGGGCCAACACTTTCATGATTCTAACACCGGAGCATCTTTGACTTTTATGGCTCACCCTACAACTCAAATCCTCCAACCCTAACAACATCCTTGTAAGTCTTTTTTGAAACCTTTCATGTTTCACAGCACCCTTCTGATAGGAGGCAGGCCAGAACTGCACACACTATTCCAAAAGTGGCCTAACGAATGTCCTGTACAGTAACATGACCTCCCACATCCGATACTCAATGCTCAAACCAATAAAGGAAAACATACTGAACACCTTCATCATCCTATCTGCCTGCAACTTGACTTGCAAGGACTATGAACCTGCCGTCCAAGCTCTCTTTGTTGCGCAAACGTCTTCAGGGCCTTGCCATTCAGTGTACAAGTCCTGCCCTGATTTGCTTTTCCAAAATGCAGCACATCACATTTACCTAAATTAAACCCCATCTGATCAATATCTTATTGTAATCTGAGGTAACCTTCTTCATTATCCACACCCCTCCAATTTTGTATGACCTGTAAACTCATTTACGATACCAAATTATTTAAATGAATGACGAAACAAATCCAGAAATAGACATCCATTTCTCAGAGTTTGAATGTGCTCTGTGTAAATCCTGCCCAATGACTCTGTACCAGAGAAAGGCTGCACATGCGCCTGGCTGCACCTTGCCCCCTACAAAGCTGGTGGCTCCACATGTGTCCAGAGAATTCTTGCCCCGAATAAAGATGGCGGCACACACTCATGCCTGCTGCCACACTGAGGCAATTCCCCGTTTACTGAAAACACGAGACTGGGACGTTCAAATTTGTGTTTTCCGACGTGCACATTTTGTTTGTAAAACCTCTCCGCTCATACAGAATCGCTCTCACCTCCTGCGGTTCCACAGACAACCTTGATGATTTTTGTGGGTACCTATTCTCTGCCTGGTTACTCGTTTGTCCTTAGTGTATTTGTACAATCACTCTGGATTCTCCTTAAACCTATTTCCTGAAGCTATCTCATGTCCCCTTTTTGCCCTCCTGGTTTACCTCGAGTATACTCCTACTGCCCCTATACTCCTCTAGGGATTCACACAAATATAGCTCTCTGTACCTGCCATATGCCTCCTTCATTTTCTTGACCAGGCCCACAATATCTTTCGTCAGGCAGCATTCTTTACACCTACCAGCCTTGGCCTTAACAGGAACATACTGTCTGTGTACTCTCATTGTCGCAGGCCTATGGAGGCAATGGCAGATGAGGACAGAGAAACAATCATTCTCAGTAAAGAGGTAATGTTGGGAAAGATAACAGCCTGAAGGTAGATGGGTATCCAGGCTCTGATGGAATGCATCGCAGGGACTAAAAGAGGTGGGTGAGGGGGGGGGGGGGGGAAAGAGATAACAAATAGACCTCGTGATAATTCACTACCATTTGTTGGATTCTGGGATGGTTTTGACAGACTGGAAGCTGCAAATATGGTGCCACTATTTTTCAAAAAGGACCCGTTAGCTTAACTTCTGTAGTGGGGAAAATGCTTGAATCTCTCAAGGAAGTAGTGGTGAGATATCTGGGTAGAAATTGTCTCATTGAGCAGACACAGCATTGATTCATGAAAGGCAGGTCACGTTTAACGCATTTACTGGAATTATTTGAGGATACGACGAGTGCGTTGGACAAGGCGGACTCGGTGGATGTGGTGTACATGGATTTCCAGAAGGTATTCAACAAGTTGCCACACAAAAGGCTGCTGAATAAGGTAAAAATGCATGGCATTGTGGGTAATGTATTATCATTGATACTGGATTGGTTAACCAACAAAAAATAAAGAATGGGAATAAACGGGTGTTTGGATTAATGTTGGCACTACAACTGTTTGCAATTTACACAAATGTTTTGGAGTTGAGGACCAAGTGTACGGTGTCAGAGTTCATATTTGATACAAAGATGAGGTAGAGCAATGTCTGCAGAGGCCACTGTCAGTCTGCACAGGGATACAGATCGGTTAAGTGAGTGGGTAAGGATCTGGCAGATGGAGTTCAATGTTGGGATATGTGAGGTCATCCATTTTGGCTGGACTAACAGCTAACTGATGATGAAATGGTGAAAACGTGCAGCATGCTGCTGTGCAGAGGGAGCTGGGTGTCCTTGTGCATGAATCACAGGAAGTTGGTTTGCAGGTGCAGCAGGTAATTATGGCAGTGAAGGGAATATTGTCCTTCATTGCTAGAGGGATGGTTATGCTGCAGCTGTACAGGGTGTTGGGGAGGCCACACCTGGAGTACTGTGTACAGGTTTGGTCCCCTTACTTCAGGAAGGATGTACTAACACTGGAGGGAGTACAGAGGAGGGTCACTAGTTTGAGTTGGGAGTTGAGGGTTGGTGTATGTGGAGAGATTGAGAAAACTGGTTCTATAATCATTGTAATTTAGAAGAATGGGAGGTTGGATAGGAAACAATAAAATTATGAAGGGAGTAGATAAGACAGAAGCAGGGAGGCTATTTCCACTGGAGGTGGGTCAAACTACAGAGCATTACCTCAAAATAAGGGAGAGCAGATTTAGGACAGAGTTCAGGAGGAGCTTCTTCAGCTAAAGGGTTGTGAATCTGTGGAATTCCCTGCCGAGTGCAGCATTTGACATTCTCAACTTGAATGCCTTTAAGGCAAAATGTAGATTTGTGAACAGGAAAAGAATTAAGGATTATGGTGAGAGAGCAGGAATGTGGAGCTGAGGCCATGAAAAGCTCAGCCCTGATCTTATTGAATGGTAGAGCAGGCTTGAGGGGCTAGATGAAAGTTCTTGCCTTGTGCCATCAAAATTGGCCTTTGTCCAATTCAGAACCTTAACATTTAGATCTGGTGTATTGTTTTCTGTATCTATTTTAAAACTAGTAGAATTATTAGAGACTCCCAACAGTGTGGAAGCAGGTCATTCAGCCCATCACATTGATACTGACCTGGAGAGCCTCCTAACCTCCCCCTGTAACATTGCATTTCCCAGGGCCAGCCAACCTACACATCCCTGAACACTGTGGGCAATTCAGCCTGGACAATCCACCCAACCTACACATCCCTGAACACGGTGGGTAATTCAACCTGGATAATCCACCCAACCTGTACATCTTTGGACTGTGGGAGGAAACCAGAGCACCCGGACGAAATCCTTGCAGAAAATCCCAATAAGGTGATCATCCCTTTCTTATTTCCCAGTTCCACCTAAATAACTTCACTGGCGTACTCCCAGGAATATCTTCCCTAAGCAAAAACATAATGCCATCCCAAATCAAAAATGCCTCTCCCTCTCTTGTCCCCTTTCTAGTCTCCCTATAGCATCTATACCCTGGAACATTAAGCTGCCAGTCCTATCCATCCCTGAGTGATGCCTCTGTAATTGCTATAATATCCCAGTGCCATGTTCAAAACCACACCCTGAGCTCATCTGCCTTCCCTGTCAGGCTTCTTCTATTGAAGTAAATGCAGTGCAACTGCTCAGTCCGACTTCATTCTGTGCCTTGCCCTTGCCTGCCTTGACTATTTGACTTCTGAACTGTACCAGCCTCAGACATACCTCTATTCTCACTATCTTCTTGGGTTTACACCCACTCCCTCACTGGTTTAATGCCTCCCGAGTATCACCAGCAAGTCTCCCTGCCTCGATGTTAGACACCTTCCAATTCAGGTACAATCCATCCTTCTTATGCAGGTCAACTCTACTCCAGAGGAGATCACAATGATCCAAAAAACGTGAATCCTTTTCCCCTGCACCAGCTCCTTAGCCACTCATTGAGCACCTCCTCCTCCTCCTCTGTACTATGGACATTTTTCAAGATGTCACCATTTATTTCCCCACATTCTATATCTCCCATGTACTTCTTCACAGTAAACACTAATGCAAAATA
Source organism: Chiloscyllium punctatum (assembly GCF_047496795.1). Classification (NCBI taxonomy): domain Eukaryota; kingdom Metazoa; phylum Chordata; class Chondrichthyes; order Orectolobiformes; family Hemiscylliidae; genus Chiloscyllium; species Chiloscyllium punctatum. Next base: position 83,313,346 of record NC_092766.1, on the reverse strand, counting down.
CTTGTTTCCTATCTCGCCCTTCGCCTGCAGCTCCACACAATGGCTGCCTTGCTGATCTTTGAGGGTCTCTATTTTCTCCCTAGTTAGCCTTTTGTTCCTCATGTATTTACAAAAGCCCTTTGGATTATCCTTAACCCTATTTGCCAAAGCTATCTCACACCCCTTTTTTGCCTCCTGATTTCCCTCTTAATTATACTCCTACTGCCTTTATACTCAAAAATTTTTTGGATTGGAATAAATAAAAAATATAACATCCTGACAAAACAAACGAGGGTAGGACTTACACTCAATAAAAGTAGGGCCTTGAGTAGTGATATGGGAACAAAGAGACCGAGGGCTTCAGATCTTTGAAGTGTGTGTTCCATGTGGACAGGGTGGTTAAGAAGGTGCTGAGCACACTTACCTTCATCGTTCAGACCTTTGAGTCCAGGAGTTGGGACTATATGTTGAGGATGTACAGGACGTTGGGCAGGCCACTTCTGGAATACTCTGTCCATTTCTGGTTGTGCTGTTATAGGAAGGATGTTATTAAATTGGAGCAGGTTCAGAAGAGATTTACCAGCATGTTGCCATGAATGGAGGGATTGTGTTCTAAGGAGAGGCTGGATAGGCTGGGAATTTTTTTCACTGGCGTGCACGAGGTTGAGGGGTGACCTTATTAGAGGTTTACAAAATCAGAAAGAGTGTAGATAAGGTGAATAGCCAGGAGAGAGGGGGATTCAAAACTCGGGTGCATTCATTTTGAGAAGAAATGAGAAAGATTTGAGGGGAAAGACATTAGGGCTTTTAAAAAAAAAAATTACACACGTGGAATGAACTTCCAGAGGAAGTGGTAGCTGTGAATACAATTACAATATTTAAAAGACATTCAGATAAGTACGTAAATAGGAAATATTTGGATGGATGTGGACCAATCAGAGGCAGGTACAATTAGTTCAGTTTGGAATTATGGTCGGCATGGACTGGGTGGACCACAGGGCCTGTTTCCTTGCTGTATAACATTAGGACTCTAATCCTCACTAACTCTAAATTCCTCCATCCTCAACTCTCCCGATCACTGTCACTTCATCTAGCCTCACAACTCTTCCTTATTTATATAATTCCTCACCAGCCACAGAACGCTCCCTATCTCATGTCCTCCAGTTTCTCAGATCTCTGTGATATGTGCCTTTCTTTAGTTCCAGCCTTGAGGATGTCCTCATTCACTCAGATTGTTTGGAGGACAAACTGGTACAACCTGGTCCTCCAGTACTGCTCTCTGCCCCCTATTGGCCTGCGCTGACATCAATCATCGAGGCCCATTGCGAGGTGGGTGGTGGGATCCTCCCTCTCTCTGCCCTGGGATGAGCTTCAACATTCACAGTCAATGGGGCAATATCACAGAGCACAGGGGCTGGGGCTATTCAGCCCATTTGGGATGTACCCTCTCCCTCTGGAGATGCTGCAAATCTGTCCCAATTCCCTTCCCATTTGCCCATAGCCCCCAAATCTTCCCTTAAAAAGCAAAATTCCAAATCTGTTTATGAATAACTGCTGAGTCTGTGTCCAGCTGCCATTCAGACTTTTCCAGATACTCAGAACTTTCTGAATAAAATAATGTTCACATATTCACATTATTTGCCAATTACCTGAAAATAGTTACTAAAATTGTGACATTGTTAACAATTCCCCTCTCTCTGCAGATTAGATATCCTAGAAACAAATTTGCACCTGGTCAAAATCACTGCTTAACCTTCTCAGCTCCAAGGACAATTATCTGTGCTTCTACTGGCTCTCCACAAAAGAGGAACATATCTTATTTTCATTTATTAGTGTCATAGAGATGTACAGCACAGAAACAAACCTTTGGTCCAATTTGTCCATGACAATGAGGAATCCTCAATAAACGGAGCCCCATTTGCCAGCTATTGGTCCGTATCATTGGAAACTCCTCCTATTCACGTACCCAATCGGATGCCTTTCAAATGTTGTAATTGTATCAGCCTCCACTACTTCATCTGGCAGCTCATTCCACACATACACTACACACAGCTTGAAAACTTTGCCCCTTAGATCCATTTTAAATCCTTGCCCTCTCAACTTTAGTCCATGTGATCTTGTTTTGAACCCACATAACTGGGGGAAAGGACCCTGGCTGTTCACCTTATCCATGCCCCTTATGATTTTATAAATCTCCATGAAGTCACCTCTCAGTCTTTGACTCTCCAGGGAAATTACCCCTAGCCTATTCACCCTCTCCCTGTAGCCCACATCCTCCAACCCTAGCAAAGTCTTTGTAAATCTTGTCTGAACTCTTTCAAGATTCACAACATCCTTTCCAGAACAGGGAATTTCGAACTTAAAACATAATTCCTGAAATGGCTTAATCAATGTCCTGTCCAGCCACAATTTGATGTCCCAGCTTCTGTAGTCAATGCATTGACCAATAAATATAAGCATACCAAACACCACCTTCACTAGTCTGCCTACCTGCGACTCTACTTTCAAGGAACAATGAACCTGAACTGCATAGTCTCTATGTTCAGCAACATTCCCAAGGACTTTACCATTAAGTGTACAAGTCCTGCTCTGATTTGCCTTTCCAAAATCCAACAGCTTACATTTATCTAAATTGAACCCAGTCTGCCATTCCTCACTCCAATGGCCCATCTGGTCAAGAGCCTGTTGCATTCTGAACTAACCTTCTTCATTGTCCACTACACCTCCAATTTTGGTGTCTCCTGTATACCCACTGACCATATCTCATATATTCACATCCAAGTCATTTATTTAAGGACCCAATATCCATTCCAGCAGGACAATGCTGCTCACAGGCCTCCAGTCCGCAAAGCAAGCCTCCATCACCACCCTCTGCCTCCTACCTACAAGCCAGTTTTGTACCAAAATGACTCGTTCTCCCAACATTTCATGTTATCTAACCTTGCTAACCAGTCTGCTCTGTGGAACATCGTTCAGTGTCCATAAAGACAACGCCCACAGTCTGCCTTCATCAATCATCTTTGTCACATCTTCAAAAAAACTCAATCAAGTTAGAGAGAGAGAATTTCCCACACACAAAGCCATGTTGACTATCCCTAATCAATCCTCGTCTTTCCAAATACATGTAAATCCTGTTCCTCAGAATCCCTTCCAACAACTTACCTACCACTGACGTTAGGTTGACTGTTCTCTTGTTCCCTGGCCTTTCCTTACCACCTTTTTTAAATAATGGCACCCATCTTCCAGCACCTCACCTGTCACAAACAATGATATAAATACCTCAGGGAGGGGCACTGCCATCACCTTCCTAGCTTTCCACAAATTTCTGGGATACACCTGATCAGGTCCCAGGGATTTATCCACCTTGCTACTGTTTAAGACTTTCAGTACTTCCTCCTCTGTAATATAGACACTTTTCAAATTATCACTATTTATTTCTCCAAACTCTCCAGAATAGAAGAGCATAGTATTTCTCCCACCTCCTGTTGTTCATAGATGGCCTTGTTGATCTTTAAGGGGTCCTATTCTCTATCTGGTTATTATTTTATCCTTAATATATTTGTAGAATCTCTTTGGATTCTCCTTAAACTATTTCCTAGAGATATTTCAAGTCCCCTTTTTGTTCTCCTGATTACCCTCGAGTATATTCCTGTAAAAACGTGATCCTGTACTCCCAATTCCGCTGCCTCTGCCATATCTGCTCCCAGAAGAAGCAATTCCACTCCAGGACATCCTAGAAAGGTTTCCTCTTTCAAAGACCGCATTTCCCTCCCACTTGATCAACAATGCACTCCAACGCATATCCTCCACTTCTTGTACCTCCGCCTTCCCCCCACCCCTCCAACCACAATAAGAATATAATCCCCCGGTCCTCACCTGCCACCCACTAATCTCCATTAACCTCTGCTATGTCCGCTACCTACAGTCAGACCCCACCACCAGGGATATATCTCCCTCCCCAGCCCTTTCTATCTTCCGCAGAGACCATGGGATCTTTGGTGCTGATGTGCTGCCCCACGGATACCTCAGTCACTCACCCTGCCAAATGGCCGAGTGAGATTATCACTAGATGGATAATCCAGATACCCTGATAACGTTCTGGGGCCCAGGGTTTGGATCCCGTCACGGCAGACAGTGGACTGTGAATTCAATAAAAATTTGGAATTAAGAATCTATTAAAGACCATGAATCCATTGTTGATTATTGCAAAGAAAAACCCCATCAGATTCGCTAATATCCTTCAGGGAAGGAATCTGCCATCCTTACCTGGTCTGGCCTACATGTGACTCCAGACCCACAGCAATGTAGTGGACTCTTTACTGCCCTTTGGGCCCAGCCAGTGACACCCTCATCCTGTGAATGAATAACAAAGAAGGTCAAGTCTTGTACACAACTATACTGTTCTTACAGATAAGTGATCTCTTAATAAATTTGCTTCTCAACTCCCTGCTAACTATTGGGGAAGGGGGTCAACATTACCATCCCAATAAGGAGATCATCCCTTTCTTATTTCTCAGTTCCACCTGTATAACCTGCCTGGATGTACTCCCAGGAATACCCTCTTGAAGCCGAGTTGTAATGCTATCCCTAATCAAAAATACCTCTCCCCCTGCTCTGTTGCCCCCTTTCTATCTTTGCTATAGCATCTGTACACTGGAACATTAAGCTGCTGGTCCTATCCATCATTAAGTCATGCCTCTGTAATTGCTATAATACCCCAGTGCGATGTTCAAAACCATACCCTGAGCTCCTCTGCCCGACCTATCGGGCCTCCTGCATTGAAATAAATGCAGTGTAACTGCTCATTCTGTGCCTTGCCCTTGTCTGCCTTGACTGTTTGACATCTGAACTGTACCAGTGTCAGACTGAGCTCTTCCCTCACTCTCTCTCTGGGTTTACCCACATTCCTTCACTGGTTTAATGCCTCCTGAATAGCACTAGCAACTGTTCCCTTCCAGTGCCAGTACAATCCATCCTTCTGATGGAGGTCAATTCTACCCCACAAGAGATTCCAATGATCCAATAATGTGAACTCTTCTATTCCCATGTCATTGATACCAATAAACAATAGCCTCCCCTCAAAATGGTTATTCTCCCCTTTAAGAATATTCTGCTCCCTCTCTGAGAAATCCTTATACAAAAATTACACATTCGAATAATAAACCTTACAGACATCAGGTCATCATAAAAGGATTACATGACTCACTGAAGGTTTGGGGAAACCTTTTGAGAGAATGCGATGATTCAAAGGAGAATTTTTAAGCAGCAAATGGGATTGATCTGGAACACAATACTCACACACACAATGTGAATATCCAGATCCTGATATACTGAGTAATTCAATCAGAGTTTAGAAGAATATTTACTGAGATTACCATCTGAATGTCCACCTGTAATATCCTGTAATACAAGTTTATAAAATCTGTCACTCTCAGTTCAAGTTAGAAACCCACACCATCCCCTCCTCGTGGCCCAGGATTACTGTACATATTACCCTTGAGGGCATCAACAGTCAACTCAGAGGGACATCTGTGGGTTTCTAGGAGATTCCAACTGGAGAGCTCATGTGACTGAACACAGCAGTTAGAACATAGAACATAGAAGAATACAGCGCAGTACAGGCCCTTCGGCCCTCGATGTTGCACCGATCAAAGCCCACCTAACCTACACTAACCCACTATCCTCCATATACCTATCCAATGCCCGCTTAAATACCCATAAAGAGGGAGAGTCCACTACTGCTACTAGCAGGGCATTCCATGAACTTACGACTCGCTGAGTGAAGAACCTACCCCTAACATCAGTCCTATATCTACCCCCCCTTAATTTAAAGCTATGCCCCCTTGTAATCGCTGACTCCATACGTGGAAAAAGGTTCTCACTGTCAACCCTATCTAACCCCCTAATCTTTGACACATTGGAGAAAATGATCCAAGCGTCAGTGAGATATGGGGAACAAGAATTACTTTCTTTTCTTTCATTCCGTGCTGCCGCTCTGCCTCATCAATAAGACACGGGTGTGAAAGGCTAATGCCTAACGATGGGCAAGTTGTCTCCATCCTGACCAATGGGTAGGAAGATCCTCCCAAACACTCCAAAGCGTATCCCTAGAAAGATAGCAACTCTGCCTGCTTTCCACTGCCTTCCCACTGCCCAGTGTTCCCAGTAAATGTTTGGAAGAATGGGAAAGGGGGATATCTCCTAGAAAAGGCATAACCGGAAAGGTCTAAGAGGATTATGAAAAAAGAGAGAGATGCACAGGAGAAGGGGGCAATAAGTTGCCAGATGGGGTGTAACTTGGGAAAATGGGAAGTTGCTCATTTTGGAGGAGTTAATAAAGAACAAAGTACTATTTAAATGGTGGAAACTGTAGAAAGCTGCACCACAAAGGGACCGGGGTAATTGTTCAGGAAACACAGAAAGCTACCACACAGTTACACCAGGGAATCAGGAAGGGGAATCGAATGTTTTGTTTCAAAGTTTTTCAGTATTAGAGTTTGGAGTCTCTACCTGAGAGTAACGTGTGGAAGTGCTGGTGAGACCACCATATCTGCAGGAATGAGAGCAGTTTTGGTCCGTTCAGATAAGGAAATGTGTCACTTTATTGGAGGCATTTCAGGGAAGATTCAATGAGATGATCCCTGGTTTGGAGGGATTATCTTTTAAATAAAGGCTGAAAAGGTTGGGACTCTACTCACTGGATTTTGGAGAAAGAGAGGTGATCTCAGTGAGACAGATGGGATTCTTAAGGGGTTTGGCAGGATAAATACAGAGGGAATGTGTCTGAGGGTAAATACTGAGAGGGGGGTCTGAAACCAGATTCTGAGTCACTAAATCAAGGGTTCTGTTTTGGATTCAAGTTTAAGGCGACACAGACGCAGGTACGGGTTTTCAGTAGCAATGGAGCTGGGGTGAGGTGGAGAGAAGCAACGTTGAAGAGATTGGATTTCCTGGTGTTGCGATTGTGTGGATGTCTGATCAGAAGGTCATCTTGGGGTCAGATATAACAGCAATATTGTGAAGAGTGTCGTTCTGCCTCAGAGTTCCCAGTGGGAGGGAGGGGCTCAGCAGAAAGGTAAAGGTAAGGCAATGGGTTTAACCATGACAATGTTTCATTGGAGGAAATTGCAGCTAATTGAGTAGTGGAATGTGATAAGCAGTTTGATAACTGAGTAACAGTGGAGTAATGGAGAGGGATGATGGGGAGGGCGAGCTGGGCATCGTCAGTGTACATGTCAAACCTAACACTGTTTTTGGATGATATCACCTCCCGGCACTATGTACGTGAGATACAGGAGAGACCAAAGATAGATCGTTGAGGGACACCAAATGCAAGGAATTCAGAAAGGAAAGGGAGAATGGAGATGGAGCAGGATTTTCCAACAACAGTGAGGTCAAATATCAGTTTTTCACAGAATGGGAGAGAAGGACATAACCAGAAAAGACCAACAGACAGAACAAGGAACAATATCTATGAATTGGCGAAGGGGAGTGATGAGGCGGCAGCGGAGGAAAGAGAGTTGGAAAGGGAGTTTAGTGAGATTAGGGTAAAGGGTCAAGGTGAGCTCTGATAAGGCTTGACAAGACACTGGAGAAAGATGTAGGTTTAGGACAAAAACCAGGAACACCACGTGAGGCAGTTTGGCTCAGTGGGCTAGTGGGAGGGAGAGAAACAGCAGATCGGATTATCTCAGTCTTAGTGACAGAGAAACTCCATGTGCTCCTCACTCGTTGTTGGAGGGGAGGATGGAGGAGACAGGATGATGGACAGTGTTTTACAAAGAAACAAAACCAGGGTTAGTGATATTTAAAATGAGTGATCAAACCTGATGTATTTCGGTTTTATCCAGAATATTAAAACAAACGACTGAAGTCCTGGTTCGAATCCCATCTTGGCAGACGGTGGAATCTGAATTCAAGAAAAAAAAAAGAACGTATTAGGAATCTGCTGATCTCCATGAAACCATTGTCAATGGCGAAACAAATCCTGCCAACCTGACAGCGGCCCAGCCAGCTACTCACTGAAATAATCACTGCAAAGTCTCAACACCGGAATGAAACTGGATGGACCAGTTGGCAACTAACAAGGCACCAGAAATTACAACCACAGAATCAGCCCTCTCGATGGTGCAACATCCTACTCACGAACATAAGGTTTTTGGTGCCAAAATGTGGAGAGCTGTCTCACAGACTAGTCAAGGAACAGCCTGACATAGTCATACTCACGGAATCATCCCTTACAAACATTGACCAGACACCACCATCACTATCCCTAGATATCGAGAGTGTGGTGCTGGAAAAGCACAACAGTCAGGCAGCATCCGAGGAGAAGGAGAATCGACGTTTCGAGCCTAAGCCCTTCATCAGCCTGACCTGTTGCGCTTTTCCAGCACCAGACCCTTGACTCTGATCTCCAGCATCTGCAGTCTTCACTTTCTCCTGAAATCTCTGGATATGTCCTGTCCCACTGGCAGGACAGACCAGGCAGAGGTGGTGGCACAGTGGTGTACAGACAGGGAGGATTTGCCCTGCGAGTACACAGCATTGGCTCTGGAGACCAGGATGTCTCACGGCTCCTGCTGATTACCACGTCCCGTCCTCCCTTGGCTGATGAATCACTTCTGCTTCATGTTGAACAACATTTGGAGGAAGCACTGAGGCAATAAAATGCAGTCAAACTTACTCTGGGTACAGGATTTTAATGTCCACAATCGAGACTAGCTCTGCAACAGAATTACTGACTGAGCTGCAGGTCCTAAAGGGTATAGCTGCTCAACTGAGTCTGCAGCGGGTGGTGAGGCAACCAACAAGAGCGTAAAACATACTTGATCTCATTGTTATGAATTGACCAGCGGCAGATCCATCTGGCCATGACAGTATCAGTACGAGCGACCATCACACATTCCTTTTGGTGACAAAGTCTTGCCTTAAAGTTGAGAAAAACCTCCATTGCGTAGAGTGGCACTATCACCGTTCTAAATGGGACAGACTTCGAAGAGATGGACGATCTCAAACTGGGTATCTCGGAGACACTGTGGGACATCAACAGCAGCAGAACTGTAATCTGTAATCTCATGGGTTTGTAAATCCTGCACTCACCCATCACAATGGACAGGAAAGGAGGGCATGCCATGAGCAGCACCAGGCAGACCTAAAAATGAAGTGCCAACCTGTTGAAGCTATCAAACAGGACTATCTGCATTTCAAACAGCATCAGCAGCAAGCAACAGAGCTAAGTGATCCTACATCCAGTGGAACAGATCGGAGCTCTGCAGTTCTGCCACACCCAGTTGTGAACGGTGATGGACAATTAAACAACTCACTGGAGGAAGCATCACAGAAATCCCCACCCTTACTGATGGAGGGGCCTCACACACCCATGCACCAGATAAGATGACAGCATTTACAGCAATCTTCAGCCAGAAGTGCAAAGTGGGATGATCCATCTCAGCCTTCTCCAGTGGTTTCTAACATCACAGATGTGAGTTTTCAGCCAGTTCGATTCAGTTTGAATAACATCAAGAAATGGTTAAGTAGTGCAAAGGTTACGGGCCCTGCAAATATTCTGGCTATAATACTGATATCTTGTGCTCCAGAACTTACCACCCACCAAGCCAAGTACCGCTCCAGCACTGGCATCTACCAACAATGTGGAACATTGCCCAGGGATGTTCAACACAAAAACACAGGGCAATCCAACCCAGCCAATTTCCATCCATCAGTCCACACTCGATCAGCAGTAAAGTGATGGAAGGTGTCATCAACTGGGCTACCAAGCAGCAGCTGCTCAGCAACAGCCAGCTGAGTGACACTCATTTTAGGCTCCACCAGGGCCACTCAGCTCCCGATTGTGTTACCGCCCTGATTCACAATCTGGCCACCAGCTGAATCCCAGAGGCGAGGTGAGTGTGACAACTCAGTCCCACTCCAAGATCACTAATTCTAGCTGATTCCACCCTCATCTCAGCTCATTTACTAAAACTCTCATCCATCGTGTGTTATCTCCAGACTTCATTTTCCAAACACACTCAGGGCCAGCTTCCCACATTCAACCTCACTGTAATATCAAGAAAGTCTAAATCTCTGCTTGTTGATTTATCAAAAGGCTCCTAATTATAATCAACAGCGTACAGCCATAGAGATGTACAGCATGGAAACAGACCCTTCGGTCCAACCCATCCATGCCGACCAGATACCCCAACCCAATCTAGTCTCACCTGGCCAATATCCCTCAATTTAAAATTCTCACACTTGATTTAATTTCTGGCTGTGATAATCCCTAGCTCCCTGCACCACACACACTTTGAGACCTCAACAACCTATTTTCTTCGAGACTCCCAACCATTTGTTAATTTATTACTTCACCTGTGTGGCTGTTTCTACAGTTGCTGAAGCAGCATGGTCTGAAATTCGCAGCCAAAACCTCTCAGGTCTGCTTTCCACCTTTAAGACATCCCTCAAACCTGCATTTTGGCAGTGCTTTTGGTCACCTGACCTAATATCTCCATCTCTGGCGTAATGTCTAAAGTTCTCAATAGCATTTTTGTGAAATTATAAGCATGATAATAAAAATACAAACTGTTGTTGATTTGGACATTATTTTCAAATCATCACTGTTGCTGAGTGAATAATCGATAATGCCACTTACCCAACCACATTGTAAGGAGCACCTTCACCACACAAACTGCAGCTGTACAAGAAAGTCAAACATCACCCTCTCCACAAGCAACAGGGCTTTGGCATTAATCACTGGTATCTGTGGAAGGAGAAACACAGTTGATGATTCAGGGAGAGCAAAATGGATTACAGGGAATGAAAATGGTACAGAATTTGATAATCAGAAATGGAAGGAACATACACTTGCTTCTTGGAAAAAAGAATTCTTGACTGTCAAATATATTCAAGAAAAAAGTAATCTGATAATAGAGCAGTCCATGGTCAGGGGCTGGGCAGCAGTGAAAAACTCATTTGCAAAGGGTCTATAAAAGTAATAATACAGGAGTAAACAGATCAAAACTACACCCATGGTTCGAGACGGAGGAAGTTAGATATTGACAAAGTGGTCATGAGGGAGCCCAGAGGTGAATCAGAGCAGTATCGGCTGCTATGATCCCAGTGACTCTATACGAGAGAAAGGCTGCACATGCGCCTGGCTGCCCCTTGCCCCCTACAAAGATGGCGGCTCCGAACGTGTCCAGTGAATCGTTGTCCCGAATAAAGATGGCGGCGCTCACTCAGGCCTGCAGCCGCGCTGAGGCAATTCCCCATTTACTGCAAACACGGGACTGGGACGTTCAAATTTATGTTTTCCGTCGTGCACAATTTGTTTGTGAAACCTCTCCGCTCATAGCAACGCAGTTTTTATCCCATTTCCCTGTTTATTTCTTTCCTTACCGTATCCTTTCTCTCCATAACTTCCCGAACATTCATTACAGCGACACTGCGCTGCGCGCGAGGGTGATCACATGGTTTAGTTTAGCTCCGCCCTTCATTCACTTTGATTGGTTGGAGGACAAACCTCCCCTAGGTCCTCCAGATCCGCCCACCGACCTTTCATTGGTCCAGTACTGACATCAATCACCGGCGGGTCATTTGTTGGCTAGAGCATGCGCAGTGCGTCCTGCTTAACTGATATGTTGAGTAATGTGATGGGAGAGTTTACTGAGGGTCAGAATTCCCTTTGTGTGAGCTCTGCAGTAGATTTCCTTTATTCATGGAGGGAATTGCCTTCCTACTCATGACTGTTTAGCTGTAATTGATGAATCAATGCAATCTGAATCAGTACATAAACACCTCATTTTCACTGCTTTTCACAACATCTTCTTTAGCACATTGTATCACACTCTTCTTTGAAAACAAAAAAAACATGAAACGGAGCCTCAAGGAGCAGGCGTAGGGCATTCATTCCCTTCAGCTTGTTCCCCCATTCTATCAGATCATGGCTTGGCCAACCCAGACCTCAACACTTCTTTTATACTTGATCCGCATAGCCCTCAACTGCTCAATATTTCAAAAGTATATCTGCCCTCTTTTAAAATAATTTGAGATAGAATCACAGATTCCCTACTATGTGGAAACAGGCCCTTCAGCCCAACAAGCCAGAACAACCCTCCAAAGAGTAACCCAACCATTCCCCTCCCACATTTAACTTTCACAAGTTTTTGGGCGAGAAAATTCTAGCCATTATCTGAGAAAAAAAATCTTTACTTTTCCTAAAATGAATGTTCCCTTATGTAATGTCTCCTGGTTTGAGACTTCACTGGTGCTAAAAGATCTAGTCAACATCTACCCTGTCAAGCTCCTAAGAATCTTGTTTCCATCAGATCACTTCTGCTTATCTATTCTTGATAGGCCAACCCTTTCGTCCTCAAAGCAGCTAAGTGAATCTTTTTTGAATGGTCTCCGATGTTAGTTTATTCTTTATTAAATATGGGAGCTAACATTGTATACAGTACTCCAAGTGAGGATTCAGCAACAGCCAATGTGGTTAACCAATCCTCAGTCCATACTAATACATTACGCTGATACCATGAGCTCCTAAATTGTGCAATTAACTTTTATGTAGCACCTTATCATTTACATTTTTAAAATCCAAATACAGAGCATCATTGGATTGCCCTTTATCAGTCCTGCTTGTTCTCTCCTCAATGAACTGTCATAAATTTGTCAAATATAGTTTCTCTTTCACAAAACCCAGTCTACCATGTTTAATGATAAGCTTTTCTAAATATCCTGCAATTTCTTTCTTTAATATTTGACTCTGTAGATTATTTCAGTAAATGTGCTAAGTACGATTCCCCTCTCTTAAATCCATGCAGACTCTGTCCAATCCTGTCTCTGTTCAGTAAGAAATTTGACTGTTCTCCAATATAGTTAGTAAATGTATCTGTATTTATTTTTAAAAACTGATTACTTACAAATGCTGGACCCATGCAATATCAATGAATTAGTGACTCTGAATTGGGGTTATAATTTTTTTTGTTAGTTCCTTTTCATACTGTGTTATGCAGACAGCACCAAGTGATCACTCTTAATTGTGAGGAACTTTGAAAATAATATATTTTAAAAATGACATCCCAAAATGCTGCCTCATTAGTGTGCAAGGAGGATTTGCATTCAATAGTTTGCAGATGAAATTGAACAGATTTTTGCTGCATTTTGGCCAGACTGCAGGTTACACCAAAGTGGCAACTCTGTTGTCAAATTCTTACTTGACACTGCCCGAGGCGATACTGATGGGACTTCACTTTGCCATTCTTGTTCACCAGCTTTATTTCCAGGTTTAATCGTGTAATCATTCTAGAGCTTGTAATTTTAGACAACTTCTCTTTTAGGAACATATGTAAGTATCATACTGAAATGTTGCAGTGAATGGTACCAAATCTGAAATTAGTCTCTAATCTGACCCTTCTACAAATGTATTGGCATAAGTCTATGCCAGTTATTTTTCTGAAGCCTATGATTCCTGATGAAGGGCTTATGACCGAAACATCAACTCTCCTGCTTCTCGGATGCTGCCTGACTTGCTGTGCTTTTCCAGCATGACACTTTCCGACTCTAATGTCCAGCTTCTTTGGTCATCACTTTCTCCTTTGATCAACAAAAATTATTCTTGGTTTAATCTTCTCAAAAGTGCAATAGGAACCAATTCATGAAATTCAGATATCGCACATTTACCTTAACTATGTGAAGTCTAAATTATTCTTGTAATTGAAACCGTGCTGACAAACTTGTGCAGTATCAGTGCCTCACCTTTACAGTGTTCCCAGATATCACGCAGCTGCAGTATTTTGTTTTGCACTCAGCTATATGATGTTCTCACTTGTTTCTTTGTGAAAGATTACAAAATTAACTTGGATGAATGAACTTATGATTTCTTTAACCAATGTTGGGAGAAAAAAATGTCAGTATTTCAAGTGCTGATAAAGTAAAATAAACTGATAATCAGTAGAAAGGGTTTAAGATGGATATGGAACAAATGCTGACAAATGGGACGAGATTAATTTTGGATATCTGGTCAGCATGGCCAAGTTGGACTGAAGGGTCAGATTTTGTGTTGTACAACTGCGACTTCATTCTCTCAATTATTCAAGAAGTTAAATACGTCGAGGAGGAAAAGGAGAATTTATGCAGAGAATGCACTTGAAATGATGATTGAGGTATATCAAACTCACATTATTTCATGACCTTTTCCTCTGGGTTCTTCAATGAACAAACTTGTTTTGTTATCTGAATAAATATGTATCATGTGATTTGTTCGCACAAAATATTAGGATCTGGTGAACTATTAAGAAGTGTTCACGTTTAAAATTTAGGTAGCGTGATTGTTAAGCAAGAAAAGGTTGGCGTTTTACTCCCACTGAATCATTGCTCTATAAAAGGTAACAAGCTTTTTATCTGTTCTGGGCACTGAATATATGGAAGTCAATTCTGAAGGAAAAAATCCTCGTCGGTAATGTTCCCACATTTGTGGAGTAATTGCTTCTGGTCACTCTTCAGGTTATAGAGGCTCAGAAAGAAATGAGTTGGCCAAAGTTAGGAACATCATTTGGATGGACTATGCTCATTGGGGAAACTTGCAGGATCTGTAGAAGGAACACGTGTTTCAGAGTGTATGCAATAAACCTGAACATTGTTATTTTTTTCACAGAGTTTGTGACCCGACTGGAGCAGCAATGAAGCTCGTATTGTTTTTTAAATTTCCGAGCTTGCCAAATTATTGTTGGTAAATGCAGGTGACTTTATCAAAGCACATTTCACACTCCCCAGCCAGGAATTTGGTCCCAATTCTGTCAGTCCATCCATTCCAATGGATAACAGGTATTTTAAATGTGAGCACTCCATTTAACTATTTGAATTGAATACTTCAGTGGTTACATCCTCTTGGATTCTTAATTTCAAATTACTCAATGTGATTTTTTGTCCCCCCTGAATTTGCCAAGCACTGGGCAGTTCTGGAATATTGTAAAACATTTACAATAGATGCATTTACACTATTGAAGGCAACCTGGCAGATTTGAATACCATTCAGGTAGTCAACAACAATACATAAGTAACTTTATGAATTGCTTACTGTACACCAACAACACAAGCCAAGTATTAGTGAGACCACAGATTGTCTCCCAAGGATTCCCAAATCTAAACAGTGCATTCCAGATATGCTCACTAACACCATCTGGGAGCAGTCTCCCAAAGTGCTCCCAGAACTTAGAAAGCACATACACTACCCTCCAAAGATAAATCTGCTGTCACAGGCTTCACTCTTATTGAATACAATGGCATTCATTATCCAGTTCTTTAACGTGACAAATGAGCTTACAAACAATTTATAAAATACTTTAAATCCTGAAGAAATGTGATGTCAGCCCTTTGTAGAAGTGAATGGAAAGTGTGATGTTTGCTTGAACGTTGGCTCTATGTATCAGACTGATCTGAACCTTTAGCAAGATGTGGGATGTTTCCCACACACTTTGTTTAAAAAAGCAAAGATTATGCTCTGAGATTTAAATGTTCGATCAGGTTTAATAAAAACCCTTCCAAAAATTGAGTTTGACTTCAGCTCCTTTAAAGAGACATGCTCTTGGCCTTCAATTTTGTGACATGTGATCATTCTTTGGTAAAGGTGGCTGTGTGTAACACTGCAGGATGTTGTGCTGAAGTGCCTCATTGGGTGGAGGAGCTTTATTACTGGTGTAACTTGGCTAATTTTGAGATGGAATATTATTGTGAGTTAAATCTTGTTTTTAAACCGAGACGTGCTTGTGTAACTCAAGTGTAGAAACTATGCTCATGTTTGCAATGAACCTTTCACTTTTGGAGATTAGTATTTTTCCAATCTGTTTTGTAAATAAAGTTCACTATAGAAAGCACAGTGCTGGAGAACATCAGGTCCAGCAGCATCTCTGAGGGGAATAAAACATTGTAAGCTCCAAGTCTCATGACCTTTTGTCCGTTCAGATGAAGAGTCAGTGAACTTCAAATGTAACATTTTTTTTCACTTCACAGATACCCTCAGAACTGCTGAGTTTCTCCAGCACTTTGTTTCTGTGGTTGAGATCTCCAGCACGTACAGTTTATTTTTTTGTTATAGATCCTGTGATTTGACTTGGGGAGCGAGGGGCTGCAACTGTGACCAACGAGGATAAAACTCCCTAACCACGGAAAACAAACTGGTTTTTTATACTTTGCAAAACACGACTGTAAATAAGAAATGCAACTTTACTAAGTGTAAGAAGGCATACCACCTGCCTTGTCTCAAACTTGCTACTCATCTTTGAGGACTAACCTGTCAGAATTGTGTTTGCTCCCTTCCTTTGAGATCACAGTCCACAAATGTCCCAGTTCCAATTCCTGGGCCGGGCCCGGTTACCACATTGCAGTGGGTTGGGGAGCTTTGTGTCAGCCTGAAGTTTTTGTTAAGAGCAACATTGCAGGTTGAAGTTGACGGTTTTGCCTAATATTGTGTAATCAAACTTGGAGGAAATCCTTCCGAATGTATTGATTAACTGGGCTGAGCTTGTTTACATGCAGCCCTGTTAGTAGTGCTGTAATATTCTTAATTAATAATCACACAACACCAGGTTATAGTCCATCAGGTTTATTTGGAAGCACACTAGCTTTCAGAGCACCACTCCTTCATCAGGTGATTGTGGAGGGCACAATTCTAAGGCACGGAATTTGTAGCAAACATTTACAGTGTGATGTAACTGAAATTATCCATTGAAAAATACCTTGATTGTCTGTTCAGTCTTTCATTTGTTCGAATACCATGATAGTTTCACTTCTTTCATGTGTAAATTACAAATCCTTTTTTTTTTAAAGTTGCATTCCTGACAGTGGCCCACCAAATCACACATTGTATTAGTCACTGCACAGACTCAACAAAGAAATGAAACTGGATGGACCACATTGTATTTTCTCGTGCACTGGAAAATACAACCACACAATCAGCCCTCTTGACCCTGCAACTTCTGTCTCACTGTGGTCCAACAGCAGCAGCAGAACTGTACTCCAGCCCAATCTGAAATCTCATGGCCTGGTATATCCCCCACTCAACCATTAACATCAAGTCAGGGGAATCAACCCTGGTTCAATGGAGAGTTCCGCAGGGCATGCCAGGAGCAATACCAGGCATACCTAAAAATGTGGTGCCAACCTGGTGAAGCTACAGTGCAAGCAACACCAAATAGAACTATGTGATCAAACAACCAATGGATCAGATCTGAGTTCTGCCACACCTAGTCAGGAATGGTGATGGACAATTAAACAACTCACTGCAGGAAGCATCACAATATCCCTACCCTTACTAATGGAGGAGCCTCACACATTCATGCAACAGATAAGACAACAGCATTTGCAGCAATCTTCAGCCAGCAGTGCCAAGTGGATGAGCCTTCTCTATTGGTCCCTGACTTCACAGATGTGAATTGAATTGGTTGAAAACTCATTTCAAATCAGATCAAGAAATTGACAAGTAGTGTAAAGGCTATGGGCCCTGCCGCATTGTGGCAATAATACTGATGGCTGTGCTCCAGAACTTGCTGTAAATGTGTTGCTGGAAAAGCACAGCAGGTCAGGCAGCATCCAAGGAGGAGGAGAAGAATCGATGTTTTGGGCATGAGCCCTTCTTCAGGAATGAGTTCCTGAATGCTGCCTGACCTGCTGCTCTTTTCCAGCAACACATTTTCAGCTCTGATCTCCAGCACCTGCAGTCCTCACTTTCTCCTCCAGAACTTGCTGCCCACCAAGACAAGTTGTGCTCCAGCACTGGCATCTGGGAAACATTTCCAAATGTCAGTAGTGTTGTTCAACACAAAAACGCAGGACACATTCAACCCAGCCAATTTCCCTCCATCAGTCCACACTCCCTCAGCAGTGAAGTGTTGGAAGTTGTCATCGATAGTGCTGTCAAGCACATGCTCACAATAACCTGCTCAGTGACACCCAGTTTGGGTTCTGCCAGGGCCAATCAGCTTCTGAGCTTGTAACAGACTTGATTCACAAACTGACAAACAGCTGAATACCACAGCTGAGGGCAACAGCACAGTCCCACTCCAAGACCACTATTTCGACTTCATTGATATCACCTGACCTCACCACAGTCTCAGCTCATTTACTGAAACTCTCTTTCATTATCTAAACCCACTCCTGACCAGCATCCCACAATCACCCTCCCTATAATCTTCAGAATATTGAGAACTCTACCGCCCAAGTATTCACTTGTACTTGCTGATCCATCAAAATGCTCCCATTTATAAGCAACAGCAATTTACTTTCACACCCTTGACTTAATTCCTGGCTGTAATCATTCCTATCTTCCTGCACCACACACCCTTTCACATCTCAACAACTCATTTTAGTTCAGACTCTCAATGATGTGTTTATTTTTGGGTTCAGCTGTGTGACTGTTTCTATAGATTCCAAGGCAAAATGGTCTGGAATTCCTACCATCTAAGATCTGCTTTCTTCCTTGAAGTCATTCCTGAAAAATTGCTTATTTGGTAATGGTTTTGGTCACCGGATATAATATTCTCCATCTGTGGTCTTATGTCAAAAGTTCTCAATATTTTTGTGAAATTAAAAATGTGTTGATTTGTACAGATATCTTCTACTCTTCACTATCTCTGAGTGAATAATCTGTAATATCTCCTACCCAACCACGTCGTAGGAGCACCTTCACCATACAAACTGCAGCAGTACAAATAAGTCAAACATCACCTTCTCAACAGGCAAGAGAGCTTTGGCCTTGATCACTGGTATCTGTGGAAGGAGAAATACACATGATGTTTCAGGGAGTGCAATATGAATTATAGGGAATGAAAATGGTGCAGAATTTGACTGTCAGAAATGGAAGGAAAATCCACTCACTATTGGAAAAAAAGAATTCTTGACTGTCAAAGATATTGTGGAAAAAATAACCTGATAATGAGGCATATGGTCAGGAGCCGGGCAGCAGTGGACAATTCATTTACAAAGAGGTCTGTGAACGTAATAGTAAAATACTACACAGAACAAAAATACACACGAGAGACTGAGGAAGCTAACAAACAAGTGGACATCAAAGAGCCCAGAGATGAATCAGAGCAATGTTCACTTTTATGATCCCACAGTCAGAGATGTCTAGCACAGAAACAGACTCTTCAGTCCAACCCATCTGTGCCAACCAAGTATTCTAACCTAACGTATTCGCATTTGCCAGCACTTGGCCAACATCCCTCTGAACACTTCCTATTCAAATGCCTTTGAAATGTTACAATTTTAGTTGCCCTTTAGGCTCCTTTTAAATTCCCCCCCACCCCCCACCCTAAACCTCTATCCTCTAGTTCTATGCTCCACCAACCCTTGTCTAGTTACGGTATCCCTGTCCCTCACGATTTTTGTAAGCTTCTAAAACATCACACCTCAGCCTATAACACTGCAGCGAAAATGGCCCCAGCCTATCATGCCTCTCCCTGCAACTCAAATCCTCCAACGCTGGCAACATCCTTGAAAATCAATTCTCAAACCTTTCAAGTTTCAGTGCCTCCTTCTGAAAGGAGGGAGACCAGAACCGCACACAATATTCCAAAAGTGACCAAACCAATGTCCTGTCCAGCTCCTTTACTCAATGCTCTGACCAATAATGGGAAGCATACGAAATGCCTTTTTCGCTATCCTATCGACCTGCGACGCTACTTTCAAGGAACTATGAACCTGCATTCCAAGGTCTCTTTGTTCAGCAAGACTCTCCATGACCTTACAATTCAATGTGTGAGTCCTGCTCTGATTTGCTTTTCTAAAATGCAGCACCTCACATTTATCTAAATTAAACCCTATCTGGCACTCCTAGCCCATTGTTCCATCCGATCAATATCCCATTGTACTCTGAAATACCCGTTATCACTGTCCACAATACCTCCAATTTTGGTGTCACCTGCAAACTTACTAACTATACCGCCTCTGTTCACATCCAAATCATTTAAACGAATGACAAAACAAATCCAGAAAAAGATCCATTTCTCTGTGTGTGAATATGCTCTGTGTAAATCCTTTCCTTTGTCTCTCTACCAGAGAAGGCTGCACATGCGTCCCCCTGAACTTTGCCCCCTACAAAGCTGGCGGCTGCACAAGTCCAGTTAATCGTTGCCCCGAATAAAGATGGTGGCGCTTACTCGAGTCAATCGCGAGATGAGGCATTGTCCCGTTTACTGCAAAAACGGGACTAAGTTTCAAATTTGTATTTTCCGATGTGCACCAAATGTCTGTGAACCCTCTCGTCCCATACCAACACCATTTCCCTCCCGCTTGCTGCTGTTTATTTCTATCTTTACCAACGGCTCTCCGTCCACACATCCCGAACCGATTGCGAGGATGATCACGTGGTATAGTCTACTCCCGCCCCTCATTCATCCTGATTGATCGGAGGACCAACTGCCTCGCCAGGTCCTCCAGCGCTGTCTCTGCCTTTCCATTGGTCCGCCTCTGACATCAATCACCCGGGGCCCATTGTTGGCTGGAGCATACGGATTGCGTCGTGGCTTTTGTTGCTGGTCATGAGTTACAAGAGTTAAAAATGACACAACAGCATCTCAAAACCACCTGATGAAGAAGCTTCCAAATAATCCTGTTGACCAATAATCTGGTGTTCTGTGAATTTTACTTTTGTCCATCCCAATCCAACACCAACACCTCCAAGTCACGAATGAGGGAGGGATGTATAACAGAAGAACTAGGAACAGGAGAAGGCCTTCCTGCCCTTCGAGCCTGCTCTGCCATTCAATAAGATCATGGCTGATCATTTCGTGGACACTGAACCATTTACCCATGTTCTCACCGTGTCCATTAATTAATTACGTTTTTAAAAATCTAACCTAGCTTTAAAAACATTTACTGAACTAGCATCAACTACTTCCCTGGGCAATGAATTCCATCGAGGTCAAGAAGTTCCTGCTCAATTCAGTCTTAAATTTGCTGCCTCTAATCTTGCGATGATGCTCTCTTGTCCTTGCTTCACCTGCCAGTGGAAACATCTCTCTATTTCTATTTTATCCATTCCATTCATTATTTTATATCTTTCCATTCTTCTGAATTCCAATGAATATAATCCCAATCTACTCAGTCTCTCTTAAGCCAGACCCCTCAACTCTGGGATCAACCTAATTAACCTCCTCTGCACCCTCTCTCGTGCCAGTACATCCTTTCTCAAGTAAGACGACAAAAACTACATGCAGTACTCCAGGGGTGGTCTCACCAGCACTCAAATACAGCTGGAACATAACCTCTGCCTTTAAACACATTCCTTTCAGCAACGAAGGACAAAATTCCATTTGCTTTCTGAACTGATTGTTGTACCTGGTGACCAACCTTCATGCAGAAGGATGCTCAGGTCACTCTGCAGAGCAAATGATGCAACTTTTTAACATTCAAGTGATTTTATTTTTAAATGTTACTACAACCAAAGAGTATAAACTTTATACTTACAAACATTCTATTTAATTTGACAGACCATTACCCACTCACTCAAATGTATCTTTGTTGCTCTGCAAAGTTTCACAGTCCTCCACTCACTTTGTCCTGCTAATCATCTTGGTGTCACATGCAAACTTTGACACCCTACATGTAGTTCCAACTCCAAATCATCTGTATCAGTTGTAAATAATTGCAGTCCCAACACTGATCCCTGAGGCACACGACTTGTCAATGATTGTCAGCAAGAATAATACTCATTTGTCCCCAACAGTTTGCTTCCTATTAGTTTACCAATCTTCTATCCATGCTAATACTCTACCGCTAACGCCATGCACCCTTATATTGTGCAACAGCCTCTTGCACAGCACCTTGTTGATGGTCTTTTGGAAATCCAGGTACACCACATCCACTGGGTCGCCATTGTCCACCTTGTTTGAAATGTCTTCATAGAATTCCAAAAGATTGGTCAAGCATGACCTGCCCTTCATGAACCCATACTGCATCTGTACAATGGACAATTTCTATCGAGATTCCCTGTTATTTCTTCCTTGATAATAGACCCAAACATCTTTCCCACTACAGAGAATAAACTAACTGGTATATAATTCCCCACTTTTTGTCCACCTTCTTTTAAAAACAGTGGTGTCACTTTTGCTGTTTTCCAATATGCTGGGACTGCCACAGAGTCCAGTGAATTTTAGAAAATTACTGCCAGTGCATTTGCTGTTTTTCCTGGCATCTCTTTTAGTACCCTGGGAGGAATTCCATCAGGGTCAGAAGACTTTTCTATGGTTAGCTCAATTACCTCCAAACAGTCTAAAACTAGCTGTTCCGTAATAATGATAGTTTCCAAATCCTCACCTACCTTTGTCTCTTTGCTAGTTACTGGAAAGATATTAGTATCCTCCACTGTGATATCCCATAACTAAATGCTTCTTCTCATTTTCCAAAGGACCAACATTTACTTTAGCCATTCTTTTCTCATTATATATATTTATATACACTTTTGCTCTCTGTCTTTATAGTCTGTGTTAGTTTATTTTTCTCATGTTCTATATTACTTTTCTTTATAGCTCTTTTGTGGCTTTCAGTTGACCTTTAACGTTTTCCCAGTTCTAGTTTCACGCTGTTTTTGGCCACTTTGTACACCTTCTCTTTCAATTTGATTTTCCAGAATAGCAACCCGATTCTCCAAGCATTTCACATACTCTTTCTTCTTGCGACGGCACTCTCGAGCCGCTTCCCTGTTTTTCATGAGGCAGATTTCACATTTCTGAGTGGTTTCTTCAGCATTCTGGGACTGGCTTTGCAGGACTGGTGAAGATGCCATAACCATTCCCTGGTCAGCAGTGGAGTTAGGAGTTGTACGGATCTTATAGGTTTGGACATCTTCAGCAGCACCTCGTACAAGCACTTGGCTGCCTGGCACAGAAGGGCTTATGCCCAAAACGTCGATTCTCCTGTTCCTTGGATGCTGCCTGATTCCTGAAGAAGGGCTTATGCCCGAAACGTCGATTCTCCTGTTCCTTGGATGCTACCTGACCTGCTGCGCTTTTCCAGCAACACATTTTCAACAAAGATTTGCTGTCCATCGGGGCTCTTTGCATACTGTACAATGGCTGCTCCAACCTTGGCTGTAGCTGCGTTGGTCATTGTTAGTGTCTGGAGTCCTTGCACTCCATCTGAACCATTGTTGGCCAGCTGAATTGCTCCCCCGCTGTGTGATAGCAATGAATTGTCTGCTGATAATCTGATAGATGGGTGTCTGCATCGTCATTGTAGTAACAGTTGAGACAGACTCTTCTTCTGATTTTTCCTCATCAATTTCTTGGCACACCAGGGGATCAGAAGAAAGTTCATTCAGGATTTTCCTGAATGAAGGCCGTCTCAATAGAATTTCTCTACGTTTCTGAGAGTCAGTCATGCTATCCACAGATTCCTTGGAGTCCTCACATTCAGATATAGTAGAGATCTGAACAGTCTGAACTGGAGGGGACTGTATGACTGAAGACTGAGCTGCTTGGATAACTCCTTGCACTTGAACAGTCTGCCCATTCGGCAAATGCACTGAAGTTACTGCTAGACTTGTCGTTGATTGGATCCCAGGCATGGTTACCTGCGTGGTCATGTTATATATTAATTATCCAGATGAAGGGACTGGGGGCATTCTAGCGAAGTTTGCCAATGATACGAAGTTAGGTGGACAGGCAGGTAGTACTGAGGAAGTGGAGAGGCTGCAGAATGATCTAGACAGTTTGGGAGAGTGGTCCAGGAAATGGTTGATGAAATTCAACGTGAACAAATGCGAGGTCTTGCACGTTGGAAAAAAGAATACAAGCATGGACTACCTTGTAAACAGTGAGAAAATTCATAAAGCCAAAGTACAAAGGGATCTGGGAGTGCTAGTCGAGGATTCTCTAAAGGTAAACATGCAGGTTGAGTCCATGATTAAGAAAGCGAATGCAATGTTGTCATTTATCTCAAGAGGGTTGGAATATAAAAGCAGCGATGTGCTACTGAGACTTTATAAAGCTCTGGTTAGGCCTCATTTGGCGTACTGTGTCCAGTTTTGGTCCCTATACCTCAGGAAGGACATACTGGCACTGGAGCGTGTCCAGCGGAGATTCACACGGATGATCACTGGAATGACAGGTCTAGCATATGAGGAACGGCTGAGGATCCTGGGATTGTATTCATTGGAGTTTAGAAGGTTAAGGGGAGATCTAATAGAAACTTACAAGATAATACATGTTTTGGAAGGGGTGGATGCTAGGAAATTGTTTCCGTTAGGTGAGGAGATTAGGACCGGTGGGCACAGCCTTAGAATTAGAGGGGGTAAATTCAGAACAGTAATGCGGAGACATTTCTTCAGCCAGAGAGTTGTGGGCCTGTGGAATTCATTGCCACGGAGTGCAGTGGAGGCTGGGACACTAAATGTCTTCAAGGCAGAGATTGATATATTCTTGATGTCACAAGGAATTAAGGGCTACAGGGAGAATGCGGGTGAGTGGAGTTGAAATGCCCATCAGCCATGATTAAATGGCGGAGTGGACTCGCTGGGCCAAATGGCCTTACTTCCACTCCTATGTCTTATGTTCTTAGGGTCTAATTTGATCACTTTCCTTCGATACCCATTGCCGAGTATACCTTTTCATACAGTCCTTCCTTTTCACTGGAATACATCTTTGCTGAGCACTTTGTAAAATGTCTTTGAAAATCTTCCACTGCTCATCAACTTCCCACCATAAAATTTTTGTTTACAGTCTACTTTATCCAGATTCTCTCTCATTCTATTGTAGTTCCCAGTGTTCAAGCACAGGACCCAGTTAATAGATTTTATCTTCACACTCTCCATATGTATTCTAATTCAACCATACAGTGATCGCTTCTTCCCAGGGGATCGCTAACTCTGAAGTCATTAATTATTCCTGCCTCATTGCACAGGGCCAGATCTTGGATAGCTTGCTCCCTTGTCAGTTCCATTTCATACTGTTCAAGAAAACTATCATGAATACACTTAGTGAACTCCTCAAGGCTACCTTGACTGAGCTGGTTTGACCAATCTACATGTAGATTAAAACCATCGACGATAATAGCTGTACCATTTGTACAGGCATTAGTTATTTATTTGTTTGTTTATTGCCCATGCCAATGTGATGTAATTATTTGGTGGCCTATACATTGCACCTATCAGTGACTTTCTTGTTAGAATTTTGACTGCATCATTCCTGTTTCTCCTAATGTATGGCAATACCAACAACAACTTGCATTGTATGGAACTTTCACAATGGCAAATCTCCTAAGGTGCTTCATGGATGATCAAAACATTGATTAAAGAGAATGATTTTAAAATACATCTTAAAAGGAAGATAGAGAAGGTTAGGGAGGCTATTCCACAGACTTCTGCCCTTGACAGCTCCAGCTGTGGAATGATACAGGTGGGGTGGGTTGGAAAGGGAACGTGCAAAGGGGAAATGGAAAAGTGCAAGCAGTGCATAAAGTCTTAAGGATAGAGGAGGTTCCAGACCGAGTCTGTCATGGAGTTTGAAGCACTGCAACAGGTTCATGCATGTCACGACTATAGTGCTAAAAGAGATTTCTGCTGTCCGAAACAGCGTGACGGATCTTGTATTGTGGACTTATGAAATGACAGTGATCTCTACCAAACATGTACGAGGTAGAGTCAGGGCAATAATGAGATGCTGCAGCAGGAGGGGAACAGGTAACTCCATACAAAACCCTACTCTTTCTCACCCATTTTCAACTCCAAAACCGAGTGAGTTCTAGAAAAGCACCTTTATATCCCACCACAACACTTTACCCCACAATCGTGGTATATGTGCACAAGGAGGAGTAGAACAGACTGTACTGGGACCGTGAAACACTTGGTAAAGACTAAAATCATCTGACTATTGAGAGCACCACCACATTGTATGGGTTTTCTATTGTTTTTACTCGGTTCCTGACTTCCCTTATTTTCCCTCATGAACCTGTTCAAAGTTGTTTTTACACACACCTGCAGTACCTGTGAATTGAACGCCGGTCTCTCGGTCCAAGATTCGGGATATTTTCCCTGCATCACAAGGCATCGACTCCAACTTCCCTTGTCCGTTAATGTTTCTGTTGCTTAACTGCTGAGTCGCACCTGAATCACCTCTGCTTTTGGAAGGAAGGGGCGGAACTGAAGGACCGAGCAGCGGCCGGTCCTCCAACCAGAGTGAGTGAGGAGCGGGCCAATGCATTCTGTGGAGTGAACGCTTCAGGATTGGTCAGAAAGCAAACTGCTTTGCAGGATTGATCATTGCCACGGCATAGCGGAGCATTAAACACCTCTCATAAACCAATGTGAGATTTTAAAGAAATAGTTCAGATGTAAATCTGACAATGAACATATTTCCAATCGATTTATACAACTTGAGTAACAAACTTATTTTCAAACTCCCAGAACGATTGGTAATTTACATACCTGGCTGGTATGGTTAAATTGGACCAAACAATCTATTTACATATTAACCATCTCAATGACTGTAACTCGACAGAGCACTTGTTAATGTCGGATATTTCCCCCGTGATTCTGTGTAGATATGAATATTCTCTATAAACTCACTGACAACCTCCGACGCACGCGCAGTTTGGTTTCTATGAAGAGCATGCACAGTGTCACATTAACCAAGACACGGCGAGTCATGGAGCAGCTTTCTCTGGGTGCGGCTACGATCGGCTTCAGAGAGCGGTGTGTGGGAGACTTGCTGGGAGAAAGGAGCGGAGAGAATTCAAAAGACGCGGATATAGGTGAAAAAAATCCGAAAAAGACCCTCCAGACCCGGATAAGGAGATGATGGTCTCTGTCGGGAAAGCGGCCCAGGGTCACGGCCGCCATTTATTTGAGGGAAGAGGGAGCGCGGGCCTCAGAGCCGCCATCTTGAGAAGGTCAATGCGCAGGAGGGCGGGGCTATCGGGTCCAGGACAATCGGAGGAAAGACCCACCTGAGATCACTTCACTCAAGACATGAATGCACCCGGTGGATTTTTCTTAACATCAGCAATTGTTTAATATGCACAGGTTTTTAATTACATCTTTTTTGAAGCATTTAATTCTCATTTTCTCATTTGCAATGGTGGGATTTGTACCTGTGTCCAGTGAACATTTGCTGAGTTTCTGGATAAATTGTCTCACTTAATGCCACTCGACCATCACTTCGCCTGCTCACAGGTTGCCCATCCCAGTGCAACATGAATCAAAACCCTTTCTTCCTGCACAATTGTTTGATCTTGCACTCTGGTGATATCACTTAGTATCTCTCCATGTGGTATCCCTCACTGTGTGGGTCTAATTGCTGCCTCTGTCAATGTCCCTCGCTCTTGTAGCTCCTCCAGATCCTGAGCAAACAGAATTCTCCACTCCAGATAGACGATGGAGACTGGGATGTTCCAGATTTCTGTGGGACTCAGTGCCATTTGACATGAGTAGCCCTCACTGCAACAGTCTAATTTCCCATTCTGCTAATCTGTCTGTAGGTACTCAGGAAGGTCCTGACTAATAGACTTCCCAGCTGCTGGGTGTCTCATCCATCCCTCATTGAAGATGATTTGTCAGCCAGAGAGACACAGGGCAGGGAGATCTGGAGCCTTCAATAAATCCTGCAGTGAGGTAAGATCACTCACAGTGCACAGAGCAGAGAGCAATGAGAGGGCTCCAAACATCAGCTAACAGGACATGATATAGCTATAGTGCTGGAGGGGGAGCACAGTACAGACACACCCCAGATTCAGTCACTGCCTTTACTGCAAGTTTTCTTGTACTAAGATAACATCGGGAGTGTCACAGTTATCAATCCAAGCCTGTGCTGTCTTAGTGAGCATCAGTACAAAAGAGGGGAAAGCAGGCCTTCCACGAGTGGGTGGGAATGCTCTCTGGGAATGTTCCATTCTGTATTCCCTCTCCCACACTGTATCTATGGCTTGTCTTGTGGATCAGTGTCTTCAATCATTCTAATGCCAAAAACAGTTCCTATCTCTGTACTTTCCTCCCCTCTTACCAATCACTTCACACATTTGAAACCTGCTCCAGTCCAGACGACCATACATATCACTCTAACTTACTTCAGGCTCGACAACATGCCTTGTCACGATAGTCCACTCCCCCAATAACCCAAGACTTAGGGTCTGTTTCTGTGCTGCATGACTCTCTGGCCGAAGTCATCAATGCTGACCAGGTTTCCTGAACTGAATGAGTTGCATTTCCCTGCGTTTGGCCCATGGCCCTTCAAACCTTCTCCCCTCCATGTTCCTGCCCAAATGTCTTTTCCATGTTGTAATTGTTCTTGTTTCTCCCATGCGCCACTGGCAGTCCATTCCGTATATGAACCGTCCTCTGTGGAAAATGTTGCCCCTCAGCTCTCTAAGTAAATCTTTGCTCTCAGTCACTCCTCAGGCCTTACCCATTCTGCTGTGGGACACAACCCCTCCCCACATAGACTCCCCTCGGACATTACCCACCCTGCTGTGGGACACAACCCCTCCTCAGTACAGATTCCCCTCGAGCCTTACCCATCCTGCTGTGGGACCGAACCCCTCCCCGGCACAGACTCCTCTCGGGCCTTAACCGTCTGGCTGGGGGATACAACCCCTCCCCGGTACAGTCTACCCTTGAGCCTTACCTGTCCTGCTTTGGGTCGCATACCGTCCCTGGTACAGAGTACCCTCGGGCCTCACCCTTCCTGCTGTGAGGCACAACCCCTCCCCGGTACAGTCTCTTGACTGGCCTTAACCATCCTGCTGTGGGGTACAACCCCTCCCTGGTGCAATCTGCCCTCGGGCCTTACCCATCCTGCTTGGGATACAACCCCTCCACGGTACAACTCACCTCAGGCCTTACCAATCCTGCTGTGGGACACAGACCCTTACCCATCCTTCTGTGGGACACAACCCCTCCCCGATACAGACTTCCCTCGGGCCTTACCCATCCTGCTGAGGGACACAACCCCTCCCTGGTACAGACTCACCTCGGGCCTTACCCATCCTGCCATGGAACACAACCCCTCCCCAGTACAGACCCCCCTCGGGTCTTACCCATCCTGCTGAGGGACACAACCCCTCCCCGGTACAGACTCCCCTCGGGCCTTACCCATCCTGCCATGGAACACAACCCCTCCCCAGTACAGACCTCCCTTGGGTCTTACCCATCCTGCTGCGGGACACAGCCGCTCCCCGGTACAGACTCCCCTCAAGCCTTACCCACCCTGCTGTGAGACACAACCCCTCTACGGGTTGGACTCCCCTCAGGTCTTACCCATTCTGCTGTGGGACACAACCCCTCCCTGTTGCAATCTCCCCTGGGGCCTTACCCATCCTGCTGTGGAACACAACCCGTCCCCAGTACAGACTCCCCTCGGGCCTTACCCATCCTGCTGTGGGGGACACGCTCCCCTGTACAGATTCCCGTCCGGCCTCACCCACCCTAACGTGGGATACAATGCCTCCCCGGTACAGATTTCCCTCGGACATTACCCATCCCGGTTCCAGACTTGTCCAAGGCCTTACCCATCCTGCTGTGGGACATGACCATTTCCCGGTACAGAGTCCGCTTGGGCCTTACCCATCCTGCTGTGGGACACAACCCCTGTCCGGTACAGAGTCCCCTTGGGCCTTACCCATCCTGCTGTGGGACACAACCCCTGTCCGGTACAGAGTCCGCTCGGGCCTTGCCCATCCTGCTGAGGGACACAACCCCTGTCCGGTACAGAGTCCCCTTGGGCCTTACCCATCCTGCTGTGGGACACAACCCCTGTCCGGTACAGAGTCCCCTTGGGCCTTACCCATCCTGCTGAGGGACACAACCCCTGTCCGGTACAGAGTCCCCTTGGACCATACCCATCCTGCTGTGGGACACAACCCCTGTCCGGTACAGAGTCCCCTTGGGCCTTACCCATCCTGCTGAGGGACACAACCCCTGTCCGGTACAGAGTCCCCTTGGACCATACCCATCCTGCTGAGGGACACAACCCCTGTCCGGTAATGAGTCCCCTCGGGCCTTACCCATCCTGCTGTGGGACAGGTTGACAATTGTATTGAATAGAATCCCTCCAGTGTGGAATCAGGCCCTTGGTCCAGCAAGTCCACACCGACCCACGATACATACACTGCTCAAAATAGCTTCAAAGTACATAGAAAATGTGATCACTGAATTGGTTAAAATCTCCGCAGTTACATTGGGCAATTTAAAAGTCTCGCTGTATTGGTGATATGTTCCTTTTCTTCAAACAGGTAACATTTTTATTAAAGCAACAGATGTTCATTGTGAGAGTGTCTCTGTTAAACTAGAATCTGTTCTGTTCTCTGTGTAACAGGCTGTTGTTGTGTGCGATGGACTGTCACTAACAGTGTAATTGACCTGTGAATCCTTGATCAGGTTTCCTTTGTCTGTAAATCTAGTGATCAGTGAACTACACATCCACTCTTCTTCGCGAAAACAAAGAATCATTTCTCAATGAAAAAATGGCACATCACAAGGCTATTTCATGGATTTTTGGCACACCCCACCGACCAGTGTATCTGGTAAGTCTGTTTCCAGAATAATTCTGAACTCGATCTGTAACTCTGACAGTATCTGTATTGCTTGTCAGTTGGTGGAGAATTCAGCCTCTTTATTCTGAGCTGTTGTGATGCAGGCGGTGGCTTCATTCTGTCTCTGCCAAGCTTGTTTTCTCCTTCTGCTGTGATTCTGGGAGATTCCTTTCTGCAGGTTAGAATATTCAGTGACTGAACATTGAATGATTTTGACTCTAACAGAGCAGTGGCCTTGTTTTCAGCTAATTATTCACTTTCCATTTCCTGGTTGTGTTGAATGCTCAGAGCCTGTTTCTGTAACAATGTTTCCATTCACTTGTGTTGGAGTCACTGACAGCCACGTGGTCAGTCAGTTTCAGGCTGATGGATCAGTTTCTCTGTCCTATTAGATGGTGGTCACTTGCTCAGTTTCCGATGGTTCACCTCAGTGTCAGTCCATCAGCTGCTGAAACCCTCCATCCAGCATTTGTTCCCTCTGACCATGACTACCCAACACAGTCCCAGCTTGTCTCCCACATTCTACCTCCATATATTCATGATCACCTCAGATTCTACTGTCTGTGTCCTTACAGCGAGTCACGTAGGTCATCCACCTCCATTTCACGCTGCTCTACATTACATTCACTCCAAATGTTATTTCAGAATTCCATTCATTGTGTTTAAATACACCCCTGATCTTGTCCAGTCCAAATATCCAGGTTCCATCAGGTAGGTGGGTGTCCGCGTGGTCGGGTTGGAGCAACAGCAGGACACACTGAGGATCATACAGGGGATAAAGATGGGGTTGGATGCGGATGTTTAAGAAGAGAGAGCTGGTGTATTGTTGGGAATAGCTTCTCAGGGGAGTAGCACAGCGGTAGCCAGGTCTATAACACCACAACTCAATGGCCTGAGTTATCGGGAGAGGTTGGACAAGCTGGGACATTTTTCTTCAGAGCATAGGAGACATAAGGGAGATCTTATAGAAATGTATATGATCATGAGAAGCATGGATAGGGTGAATGCATTCAGTCTTTTTCCCAGGGTTGAAGAATTGAAGACTAGAGCGCATCAGCTTAAGGTTAGAGGGGAAAGAATAAAAGGGAACGTTAGCAGCAACTTTCTTACACAGATGCTGATTCTCATACGGAATGAGCTGTCAGTGGAGGTGGCTGAGGCAGGTACATTAACAACATTTAAGAGGCATTTGGACAGATACATGGGTAGGAAAGGATTAGAAGGATATGGGGCATGGGCAGGGAAATGGGGTTGCCATGGATGGACATTATGGTTGCCAGGGATCAGTCTGGCTCCTAGGGCCTCTCTCTGTGCTGTAGGACTCTATGTCTCTATAACTGACTCTGCTGTAGAACAGGGTCGGGCAAAATCCAAGGGAGCGAAAATAGGAGGAGAGCTGCTAGTTGGGGGCATAGACAGGTGTTACTGTGGCTGTGTCCAAGACTCCAGGATGGGGTCTTGTATCCCTGGTGCCTGGGTCAAGGACATCTCTGAGCATTTGCATCTGAATTGGGAGAATGGGAGACCAGAGGTCATGGTGCACATTGCTACCAATGACACGGGTAGAAAGAGGGATGAGATCCTGAGCAGTAAGCACAGGAAGTAGGGAACGACTGAAAAGCAGGACCTTGAGGGTAGTAATAACTGCGTTACCACCAGTCCCATGTGCTTGTGAGATAAGGAATTGAAAGATAGCAGAGATGAATGCATGGCTGAAGAGCTGGTAGAGGGGGAGAGTTTCAGGATCTTGGATCATTGGAACCTCTTCTGAAGCAGGGGGTGACCTGAACTAGAGGGGAACTGATATCCTCACAGGGAGGATCGCTCCTGCTACAAGGGAAGGGTTTAACCTAGAATGGCAAGGGCATGAGAACCACAGTAGCAGGGCAGCACATTGTGGGGGCTCGGGATGAGGACGGAAGGAAGGAAGATGTAAACGAGTCAATCAGAAAGGGAATACAGAGAAATGAACACCATAGTACGAATGGGCTGAAGTGTGTTAATTTCAACACAAGGAGCAACGTAGCTAAGGTAGATAAACTCCGATCCGATATTGTGACCATTCCAGAAATTTGGTTGGGAGAAGCACAGAACTGGCTGCTCAACACTTCAGGGTTTCATTGTTTCAGAATGAGCCTGGCCAGGTGACTGACCTTTTAGAGGGAGACCATTTTGGAAACAGTGATCACAACTTAAGTTTTTTTAAGGTAGCTACGAATAAGGATACGGACAGGACCCTGAGGGATTTTTCTAAATTATGGGATTGAAAATGATGTCAGTATTAGACAGGAGCTAGGCAGTGTTAACTGGGAGCAGCTGTCATCAGACAATGCCACATTGGGCACGTGGGAGTTAGTTAAAGCTTTCTGATCAGAGTTCATGACCAGCATGTTTCAGGAGGGAGGAGAAACAAGGCTGGCAATGTAAGGGCTCCTTGGATAACGAGGGAGGCTGGGAATTTAGTCAGAAGGGAGAAAAAAACAAATTTTTTGAAGCTAGAATTGGCATGGCATGTGAGAAATGTGTAAAACAAAAGCTCAAAGGAACCCAAACAGGGAATGAGCAGAGCAAGGAGGAGCCATGCCCTTCACAAGTAGGGTTAAAGTGAATCCCAAATCGTTCTGGAGATAATTACCCACAAGAGGATATGAACATGGATCGTTACAGCACAGTACAGGCCTTTTGACCCTCACTGTGGGACCGACCTGTGAAAATAATCTGATGCCTATCTAACAGACACCCTTCCAATATTACCCATATGGATGTCCAATGCCCATTTAAATGCCCTTTGCGTCGGTGATTCTACTACTGTTGCAGGCAGGCGTTCCACGTGCCTACTGCACTCTGAGTGAAGAAAGTACCCCTAATATCTGTCCTTAATCTATCAGCCCTCAATTCAAACAATGTCCTCTCATGTTAGCCTTCACCATTCGCGGAAAAAATAGCTACCCGATCTAACCCTCTGATTATCTTATACATCTCAATTAAGTCACCTCTCGACCTTCTTCTCTCCAACTAAAATAGCCTCCATTCCCTCAGCCTTTCCTTGTAAGACCTTCCTTTCATACCAGGCCATATCCCAGTAAATCTCCTCTGAACCCTTCCCACAGCTTCCACATAACCAGGAAGAAGGTCAGGCCAGTCAAGTCTAAAGGAAGGAACTTGTGCTTGAAGTCACTGGAAGTGGGCGAGATCCTAAATAATTACTTTGCATCGGCATTCACCCAGGAAAAGGATATAGAGGATACTGAGATTTGTGTGGAGCAGGCTAATGTGCTCGGGCAATTTTGAGGTCGAGAAAAAAGCGTTGGATTTCTTGAAGAGCATTAAAGTGGATTAATCCCGAGGGCCAGATGGTAACTACCCCAGGTTATTGAGAGAGGCAAGACAGGAGATTTTTGGGGCCCTGGCCAAGATTTTTGAGTCCTCGCTAGCCACTGGAAAGGTCGTAGAGGACTGGTGTTCCTCTCTTCAAGAAGGGAAATAGGGACAATCCAGGAAATTATAGCCCGGTGAGTCTCACCTCAGTGGTTGGGAATCTTTGGACAGAATTCTTATGGATAGGATTTATGTGCATTTGGGAAAGAATGGCCTAATTGGGGACAGTCAGCGCAGCGTCATGAGATGCACAGGGTTAACGGTCAAAATGTTCTACCCAGAGCTGAAATATCTTTACTACGGAACATGCATTTAAGGTGAAAGAGGGAGAGCTCAAAGGAGATGTGAGGGCTAATATGTTTTCCTCAGAGAGTGGTAGGAATCTGGAACATGCTGCCAGGGATGGTATAGGAGGCAGATATGAGACGGGGTGTTGAAGGGATTTTTGGGTAAGCATGTGGATATGCAAGGATGTGGAACAAAGATAGGCAGAAAGGATGAGTTTAATTTGGTGTCACATTCAGCATAACATTACGGGCTGAAGGGCCCGTTCCTGTGCTGTACTTTGTTGTGTTTCTTTTGTTACAATATGACGGTGAACCCCTCTGTTAATTAAACCAAACACCCAGAAAAGTTCACCTCACCACGTAATCTGTTAAAGTCTGAGTGACAGAAAACTCACAAATTCCACTATTTAAAGAAAATAGCATCAAATTATTTTTAACTTGAAAAGTGAATATTAAACAACTAATCATAAATCTAAGCTCCCTCTTTCTCTTCACTGTTTATTATCTGCCTCCAGCTATATAACAATATGTTATTTCAATAAGACACTTATTAAAATTACATCAACTTAATTTCAAAAGTACATAGCGCCTCTTGTCTTTTGTGTCTTTCTTCGTCTGTATGAGGATCTCCCTGGGCCGTTGTCTTCTTTTATTCTGAGTATGTTTCACATGAAAAGGTACCCTTTGATTGAGAGACTTTCCTAATTTCTTGGCGAGCAAGATGTTAACTCTCCCAGACAGCAGTTACTCTCTGACCAATTTTTAAAAGGTCTGCACTTTATATGCTCCCAACAGATCATCTCATTGGCTTGATGCTGGCAAAACAATAAATACAAATTCAATTGGGTTTTGGAATCTTGGGGTATAATTTAAACTGATAGATTAAATTTGAATTATTGTCAAAACAGCAACCAACTCCGGTCTATATTTCACAGCCAAATGTTACATTTGTTTGCTTTCCCAGTACACTCTGGGATTGCTGGCCAGTCATATACGGTACACAGGTAGTTATAAGCTCTCAGTTCAGAAGAGTGTTCTCTCCCTCTTAAAGATACAGTACACACCTTCAACTTTATAACACTTTGAGTATTATCTTATCAGCAAGTTCATTTATTAAAGTGACAAGCAGCAGATTGTTTACATGACCTTTTTGGCTTCACATTTCAATTTCAACATAGAACAATGGCTTGTGTTTGTGAGAAGATCATGTTGCTGTGTGCAACAGACTGTCACTAATAAGATTATGCTCCCGATAACACAGATTTCCTTTGTCTGTAAATTCTGCACGAAGTGATTTGAACACCTGGAAAGGGATTTGGTTTTCCAATGTGATTTCCATCAATGCACTTATTGGAACCTCAGGCAGACAGACGGACACAGATGGTTGCAAATTTGTTTTCCTCACTGAAGGAAGCACACATTGCCATCAGAGTGTTTGTAACAGAGGGGCACCGGCTTATTCCTGATTCTGGAGATTGTTGACTAAGTGGGTGAGATTCAGAGATCCTGTACTGCATGTGATAAGAGCTGTTTTCATGGAACTGGATGTTATGACCAAAGAGATTGGCAGGATTGATGTTGGCAGCTGTCTCTGCTGTTAGGAATCTAGAACAATGGGTCACAGTCTCAGAAATGGAGAGCAGCCTGAGTGACTGAGATAAGAAGAAATGACTTCACTCAAACACCCGGGAATCTGTGATCATTTCCACTTCAAGAACAGAATCACTGACTACATTCCAGAGAATAATTTGCAATGTTTGCAATACAAAGTGGATCAAAAGATGTTGCAGAAACTGGGTGAGTTCTGAAAAGTTAACGATGATGCTACTAAAATGAACACAAATGCTGTGGCTGCTGGAAATTTGAAACAGACTGGCAGGTAATGTAGAGAGAGAGAGAAGCAGAGTTAATGTTTTCCATTTGATTAGATTAGTTACAGTATGGATTCAGGTCCTTCAGCCCAACAAGTCCACACCGACCCGTCGAAGCGCAACCCACACAGCACCATTCTCCTACATTTAACACTACAGCCAATTTAGCATGGCCAATTCAGCTAACCTGCACATCTTTGTGACTGTGGGAAGAAACCGGAGCACCCGGAGGAAACCCATGCAGACACGGGGAGAATGTGCAAACTCCACCCAGTCAGTCGCCTAAGGCGGGAAATGAACCCGGGTCTCTGGCGCTGAGAGACAGCAGTGCTAACCACTGTGCCACCATGCTGCCTACAAACTTTTAATCAGAACAAAAAATGTTATAAAGCTGCAGTCAGGCTCCTGGGGCTAAATGGTAACGTTCTGTCTGTGTTGCTAAAGTTTTTTTTGGGAGAAACAATCCCCTCATTTGCTTGACTGTGGCGCTGTGATTATGCTATTGAAACAGCAAGGACTATTTTTCTATGTCTCATTGATGTCTGGGTGTAAATTAGGGTCCGTTGTTCATCACTGACTCTGGAGGTAGTTCTGATATGTGGGAATATTCAATTTAAAATGTTGATCTTGCAAAACAGGAAGATTTTCTCCCAGACAGGGAATCAGACGTCCATTACTGATCCTCACTGACCATGACAAGACTCAAACCGAGAGATTTATTTTTGTGACTGACACACTCAGATGTGGTATACACTAGCTCACACAGTCCTGTCCTTCCACACACCCCAGTTTCTGGACTCTGAATCAGAGGATCTCGATGGAGAAACACTTCCAGCCATTGGGACAATTCAGGAGATACCCACGATACACATTCTCCCTCAGGGGGAATCCCTGAAAGGTGGTCTGTCAGGTTCACAATGGATATTTCTTTAATATTTGCTCAGTGAATTCCGAGAACAGAGAGATTGATTGGAGGCCCAGATTGTCAGCTTGAAGAGTAGTCACTGCATTGATGTAGAGAATGGAAGGGTATCATTTGGATTGTTCATTTCAGCCATTTGTAGAGGGGGCTATAGCTTTCATTGTGAGTGGGAGCTTGAGAGAAGCTGATTGATCGTGGTTGTGGGGATGTTTATACAACTTTCAGGAATGGATTAATACACCAGAGGAATGTGTCAGTGTTTCCAGGGGGATCCGAGGTGGGGGGGGTGAGGTGGGGGTAATGTGTCAATGTGTACAGGGGGCTCTCAGAGGCTGGGTGGGATGTACATCAATTTACAGGGGGCTCCTGTCCCCCCACCCACCCCCAACCGCGTCCAACGCTGCGCCCATCAACCACGTCTGACACCATCCCCCCAACCCCGCCCCCACAACGCCGTACCCCCAACCCCGTGCAACAACGTCCCCGCCCAACCCCGTGCAACGTCGTTCGCCACAACCCCGTTCCCCCAACTCCGTACCCGCCTCAACCCATTCCCCCCAACCCCGTGCAACACCGTCCCCCCAACCCCGTTCCCCCAACACCGTGCAACGCCATTCCCCCCAAGCCCATTCCCCCAACCCTGTGCAAACCCATTCCCCCCAACCCCGTACCCGTCCAACCCCGTGCAACGCCGTTCCCGCCCAAACCCACCCAAATCCGTCCCCAACCCTGTGCAATGCACCTCCCCCAACCCCGTTCCCTCAACCTCGTGAAACGCCGTCCCCCAACCCGTGCAATGCCGTCCCCAACCCAAACCTGTTCCCCCCAACCCCGTCCCCCCAGCCTTGTGCAATGCCATTCCCCCAACCCCGTTTCCCCTCAACCCCGTCCGCCCAACCTCGTGCAACGCCGTTCCCCCCAACCTCGTGCAACGCCGTTCCCCCTAACCCAGAGTAAAGCTGTCCCCCCAACCCCGTCCCCCCAGCCTTGTGCAATGCCATTCCCCCAACCCCGTTTCCCCTCAACCCCGTCCGCCCAACCTCGTGCAACGCCATTCCCCCCCAACCCCGTGCAACACCGTCCCCTCCCAAAACCGTTCCCCAAACCCATTCAACACCGTCCCCCCAACCCCGAGCAACGCCGTTCCCCCCAACCCCGTTCCCCCCAACCCCATGTAGCACCGTCCCCCCAACCCCGTGCAAAGCGGTTCCTCCAACCCCGTGCAACGCTGTACCCTCCAACCAAGTTCCCCCAACCCTGTGCAACATCGTACCCCCCAACGCCGTTCCCCCAACGCCATCCCCCCAACCATGTGCAACACCGTCCTCTCTAACACCGTACCCCAACCCCGTGCAATGCCGTTCCTCCCCAACCCCATTCCCCCCAACCATGTCCCCCCAACCCTGTGCAACGCCGTTCCCCCCAACCCCGTGCAATGCTGTTCCCCCCACAACGCCGTTCCCCTAACCCCATGCAACACTGTCCCCCCCAACACCGTCCCACCAACCCTGTGCAACACTGTTACCCCCAACGGTATGCAACGCTGTTCCCGTCAACCCTCTCCAACGCTGTTCCCCCAATGCCATTCCCCCAACCCAGTGCAATGCCGTTCCCCACAACGCCGTTCCCCCCAACCCCGTGCAACGCCGTTCCCCCCAACCCTGTGCAACACCGTTCCCATTAACCCCGTTCAACTCAGTTCCCCCAATGCCATTCCCCCCAACCCCGTGCAACACCATTCCCCCCCAACCCCGTGCAACGCCGTTTCCCCAACCCTGTGCAACGCCATTGCCCCCAACCCCATGCAATGCCAACTGTCCGACCCCATTCCCCCAACCCCGTTCAACACCGTTCCCCCCCACTCCGTGCAACGCCGTCCCCCCAACCCCATGCAATGCCATCCCCACAATGCCGTCCCCAACCCCGTGCAATGCCGCCCCCCCACAACGTGCAACGCCATTCCCCCCAACCCCGTGCAACGCGGTTCCCCCCCAACCCCGTGCAACGTGGTTCCCCCCAACCCCGTGCAAAGCGGTTCGCCCCCAACCCCGTGCAACGCGGCACCCCCCCAACCCCGTGCAACGCAGCACCCCGCCAACCCCGTGCAACGTGGTTCCCCCCCAACCCCGTGCAACGCGGCACCCCCCCAACCCCGTGCAACGCAGCACCCCGCCAACCCCGTGCAACGCGGTTCCCCCCCAACCCCGTGCAACGCGGCACCCCCCCAACCCCGTGCAACGCAGCACCCCGCCAACCCCGTGCAACGCGGTTCCCCCCAACCCCGTGCAACGCGGTTCCCCCCAACCCCGTGCAACGCGGTTCCCCCCAACCCCGTGCAACGCGGTTTCCCCCCAACCCCGTGCAACGCGGTTTCCCCCAACCCCGTGCAACGCGGTTTCCCCCAACCCCGTGCAACGCGGTTTCCCCCAACCCCGTGCAACGCGGTTTCCCCCAACCCCGTGCAACGCGGTTTCCCCCAACCCCGTGCAACGCGGTTTCCCCCAACCCCGTGCAACGCGGTTTCCCCCAACCCCGTGCAACGCGGTTTCCCCCAACCCCGTGCAACGCGGTTTCCCCCAACCCCGTGCAACGCGGTTTCCCCCAACCCCGTACAACGCGGTTTCCCCCAACCCCGTGCAACGCGGTTTCCCCCAACCCCGTGCAACGCGGTTTCCCCCAACCCCGTGCAACGCGGTTTCCCCCAACCCCGTGCAACGCGGTTTCCCCCAACCCCGTGCAACGCGGTTCCCCCCAACCCCGTGCAACGCGGTTCCCCCCCAACGCCGTGCAACGCGGCACCCCCCCCAACCCCGTGCAACGCGGCTCCCCCCCAACCCCGTGCAACGCGGCACCCCCCCAACCCCGTGCAACGCGGCACCCCCCCCAACCCCGTGCAACGCGGCACCCCCCCAACCCCGTGCAACGCGGCACCCCCCCCAACCCCGTGCAACGCGGCACCCCCCCAACCCCGTGCAACGTGGCACCCCCCCCAACCCCGTGCAACGCGGCACCCCCCCCAACCCCGTGCAACGCGGCACCCCCCCCAACCCCGTGCAACGCGGCACCCCCCCAACCCCGTGCAACGCGGCACCCCCCCCAACCCCGTGCAACGCGGTTCCCCCCAACCCCGTGCAACGCGGTTCCCCCCCAACGCCGTGCAACGCGGCACCCCCCCAACCCCGTGCAACGCGGCACCCCCCCAACCCCGTGCAACGCGGCACCCCCCCAACCCCGTGCAACGCGGCACCCCCCCAACCCCGTGCAACGCGGCACCCCCCCCAACCCCGTGCAACGCGGCACCCCCCCCAACCCCGTGCAACGCGGCACCCCCCCCAACCCCGTGCAACGCGGCACCCCCCCAACCCCGTGCAACGCGGCACCCCCCCAATCCCGTGCAACGCGGCACCCCCCCAACCCCGTGCAACGCGGCACCCCCCCAACCCCGTGCAACGCGGCACCCCCCCAACCCCGTGCAACGCGGCACCCCCCCAACCCCGTGCAACGCGGCACCCCCCCAACCCCGTGCAACGCGGCACCCCCCCCAACCCCGTGCAACGCGGCTCCCCCCCAACCCCGTGCAACGCGGTTCCCCCCCAACCCCGTGCAACGCGGTTCCCCCCAACGCCGTGCAACGCGGTTCCCCCAATGCCGTTTCCCCCCACCCCGTGCAACGCCATTCTCCCCCATCCCGTGCAACGCCATTTTCGTGTGTGAGAGAATCCCAGAGTGTGTGTGTTTCCCAGAGTGTGTGAGAGAGAGCCAATCCCAGAGTGTGTGTGAGTGGGACGGAATCCCAGAGTATGCGTGCGAGTTTCCCAGAGTGTGTGTTGAGAGAGGGAATCCCAGCGCGTGTGTCAGACTTGGAATCCCAGAGAGTCTCAGAGTGTGTGTGAGAGAATCCCAGAGTGTGTGAGAGAGAGTGAATGCCAGAGTACGAATGAGAGAATCCCAAAGTATGCGTGCAAGTTTCCCAGAGTCTGTATGTGAGAGGGAATGCCAGAGTGAGTGTTGAGAGAGGGAATCCCAGAGTGTGTGTGGGTTTCCACTAGTGTGTGAGAGAGATGGAATCCCAGAGTGTGAGAGAGAGAGGGAATCCCAGAGAGTCCCAGAGTGTGTGTGCGAGAGAATCCCAGAGTGTGTGTGAGAGTCAAATCCCAGAGTGTGTGCGAGTTGCACAGAGTGTTTATGCGAGAGAGAATCCCAGAGTGTGTGTGAGAGAGGGCATCCCAGAGAGTCCCAGAGTGTGTGTGTGAGAGAGAATCCCAGAGAGTTCCAGAGTGTGTGTGAGAGAGGGAATCCCAGAGAGTCCCAGAGTGTGTGTGAGAGAGGGAATCCACGAGTATGTGTGTGAGAGCGAGGCCCAGGGTGTGTGTGTGTGAGAGGGAGTCCCAGAGAGTGTGTGATAGAGGGAATCCAAGAGTGTATGAATCCGAGGGAGAGAGAAAATCTGAGGGAGTCCCAGCACGCGTGAGAGCGTGGGAGTCCCAGCGCGCGTGAGAGCGTGGGAGTCCCAGCGCGCGTGAGAGCATGGGAGTCCCAGCGCGCGTGAGAGCGTGGGAGTCCCAGCACGCGTGAGAGCGTGGGAGTCCCAGCGCGCGTGAGAGCGTGGGAGTGCCAGCGCGCGTGAGAGCGTGGGAGTCCTAGCGCGCGTGAGAGCGTGGGAGTCCCAGCGTACCCCAGAGTGTAAGAGAGAGAGCCAATCCCAGCGCGCCTCAGAGTATGTGAGAGGGAGAGCTAATCCCAGCGCGCCCCAGAGTATGTGAGAGGGAGAGCCAATCCCAGCGCGCCCCAGAGTATGTGAGAGGGAGAGCCAATCCCAGCGCGCCCCAGAGTATGTGAGAGGGAGAGACAATCCCAGCGCGCCCCAGAGTATGTGAGAGGGAGAGCCAATCCCAGCGAGCCCCAGAGTATGTGAGAGGGAGTCCCCGTGTGTGTGGGAGAGAAGGAATCCCAGAGAATCCCAGAGTGTGTATCAGAGAATCCCAGAGTGTGTGTGAGAGAATCCCAGAGTGTGTGTGAGAGAGGGCATCCCAGAGAGTCCCCGAGAGTGTGTGAAAGAGGGAATCCAAGAATGTGTGTGAGAGAGAGAGAGAATCCGAGAGAGTCCCAGAGTGTGTGAGAGAGAGGGAATCCCAGATGTGTGTGAGAGAGGGAATCCCAGAGAATCCCAGAGTTTGTGTGCGAGTTTCCCAGAGTGTGTATGTGAGAGGGAATCCCAGCGTGAGTGTTGAGAGTGGGAATCCCAGCGTGTGTGTGTGTGAGTGGGAATCCCAGCGTGTGTGTGTGTGAGTGGGAATCCCAGCGTGTGTGTGTGTGTGAGTGGGAATCCCAGCGTGTCCCAGAGTGTAAGAGAGAGAGCCAATCCCAGAGTGTGTGTGAGAGAGGTCATCCCTGAGAGTTCCAGAGTATGTGAGAGGGAGTCCCCGTGTGTGTGGGAGAGAAGGAATCCCAGAGAGTCCCAGAGTGTGTGAGAGAGAGTGAATCCCAGAGTGTGTGTGAGAGAATCCCAGAGTGAGAGAGAGAGAGGGAATCCCAGAGTGTGTTGGTGTGCGAGAATCCCAGAGTGTATGTGTGAGAGGGAATCCCAGAGTGTGTGTGTGAGAGGGAATCCCAGAGAGTCCCCGAGAGTTTTTGATAGAGGGAATCCAAGAGTGTGTGTGAGAGAGGGAATCCCAGAGAGTCCCAGAGTGTGTGTGAGTGAGGGAATCCCAGAGAGCCCCAGAGTGTGTGTGAGAGAGGGAATCCCAGAGTGTGTGTGAGAGAGGGAATACCAGAGTGTGTGTGAGAGAGGAAATCCCAGAGTGTGTAAGGAAATGCCACAGTGAGTAAGAGAGAGTCCCAGAGTATGTGAGACAGTCCCAGAAGCCTATGGTGTGTAAGGGAATCCCAAATGTAAGAGAGATTCCCTGAGTGTGCCAGAGTATGCGAGAGAATTCCAGTGTGTGTATAAGAGAATCACAGTGTCCCAGAGTGTGTCTGTGAGTGTCCCAGATTGTGTGTGAGAGAGAGAGGGGATCCCAGAGAGTCCCAGAGTGTGTGTGAGAGTGGGAATCCCAGAGGGTGTCTGAGAGAGGGAATCCCAGATTGTGCGTGAGAGAGGGAATTCCAGCGAGTCCCTGTGTGTGAGAGGGAATCGCAGAGTGTGTGTGAGGGAATCCCAGAGTATGTGTGAGAGTGTCCCAGAGTGGGAATCCCAGAATGTGTGAGAGAGAGGGAATGCCAGAGTGTGTGTGTGAGAGGGAATTCCAGAGAGTTCCAGGTTGTGTGTGAGAGAATCCCAGCGTGTGTGAGAGAGAGGGTATCCCAGAGTGTGTGTGATTGAGGGAATCCAAGAGTGTGTGTGAGACAGAGAGAGAATCCGAGAGAGTGGGAATCCCAGAGTGTGTGAGAGAGATGTAATCCCAGAGTGTGTGAGAGAGTAAACCCCAGAGTGTGTGAGAGTGAGGGAATCCCAGAGAGCCCCCGAGTGTGTGTGAGAGAGGGAATCCCAGAGAGCCCCCGAGTGTGTATGAGAGAGCCAATCCCCGAGTGTGTGTGAGAGAGGGAGTCCCCGAGTGTGTGTGAGAGAGGGAGTCCCCGAGTGTGTGTGAGAGAGGGAATCC
The DNA here is from genome assembly GCF_047496795.1 of Chiloscyllium punctatum. Lineage (NCBI taxonomy): Eukaryota > Metazoa > Chordata > Chondrichthyes > Orectolobiformes > Hemiscylliidae > Chiloscyllium > Chiloscyllium punctatum. The sequence continues at coordinate 83,269,794 of NC_092766.1, read as the reverse complement.
CCGAGTGTGTGTGAGAGAGGGAGTCCCCGAGTGTGTGTGAGAGAGGGAGTCCCCGAGTGTGTGTGAGAGAGGGAATCCCCGAGTGTGTGTGAGAGAGGGAGTCCCCGAGTGTGTGTGAGAGAGGGAGTCCCCGAGTGTGTGTGAGAGAGGGCGTCCCCGAGTGTGTGTGAGAGAGGGCACCTCAGAGTGTGTGTGTGAGAGAGGGCATCCCAGAAAACCCCAGAGTGTGTGTGAGGGAGGGAATCCCACAGAGCCCCAGAGTGTGTGTGAGAGAGGGCATCCCAGAGTGTGTGTGAGAGAGGGCATCCCAGAGTGTGTGTAAGAGAGGGAGTCCCAGAGTGTGTGTGAGAGAGGGCATCCCAGAGTGTCCCAGAGTGTGTGTGAGAGAGGGCATCCCAGAGTGTGTGTGAGAGAGGGCATCCCAGAGTGTGTGTGTGAGAGAGGGCATCCCAGAGAGCCCGAGAGTATGTGTGTGAGAGGGAATCCCAGAGAGCCCCAGAGTGTGTGTGAGAGAGAGGGCATCCCAGAGAGCCCCAGAGTGTGTGTGTGAGAGGGAATCCCAGAGAGCCCCAGAGTGTGTGTGAGAGAGGGCATCCCAGAGTGTGTGTGAGAGAGGGAATCCCAGACTGTGTGTGAGAGAGGGCACCCCAGAGTATGTGCGTGAGAGAGGGCATCCCAGAGAGCCCCAGAGTGTGTGTGAGGGAGGGAATCCCAGAGAGCCCCAGAGTGTGTGTGAGAGAGGGCATCCCAGAGAGTGTGTGTGAGGGAGGGCACCCCAGAGAGTGTGTGTGAGGGAGGGCACCCCAGTGAGCCCCAGAGTGTGTGTGCGGGAGGGAATCCCAGAGTCTGTGTGTGCGGGAGGGAATCCCCGAGTGTGTGGGATAGAAGGAATCCCCGAGTGTGTGGGATAGAAGGAATCCCCGAGTGTATGTGAGAGGGAATCCCAGAGAGTCCCCGAGAGTGTGTGCTAGAGGGAATCCAAGAGTGTGTGTGAGCGAGAGAGAATCCGAGAGAGTCCCAGATTGTGTGAGAGAGTGGGAATTCCAGTGTGTGTGCGAGTTTCCCAGAGTGTGTGTGAGAGAGGGAATCCCTGAGTGTGTGTGTGAGAGAATCCCAAAGTGTGTGTGAGAGTCGGAATCCCAGAGTGTGTGACATTTTCCCGAGTGTGTGTGAGAGAGGGAATCCCAGAGAGACACAGATTGTGTTTGAGAGAATCCCAGCGTGTGTGTGAGAGAGGGAATCCCTGTGTGTGTGTGAGAGAGAATCCCAAAGTGTGTGAGAGAGAGGGAATCCCAGAGTGTGTGCGTGAGCGAATCCTAGACTGTGTGTGAGAGTCGGAATCCCAGAGTGTTTATGAGAGAGGGAATCCCAGAGTATGAATGAGAGAATCCCAAGGTGTGTGTGGTGAGTTTCCCGGAGTGTGTATGTGAGAGGGAATGCCAGAGTGAGTGTTGAGAGAGGGAATCCCAGAGAGTGTGTGTGAGAGAGGGAATCCCAGAGAGTGTGTGTGAGAGAGGGAATCCCAGAGTGTCAGAGGGAATCCCAGAGTGCGTGTGAGAGAGGTCAAATCCCAGAGTGTGTGAGAGAGAGGGAATCCCAGAGAGTCCCAGAGTGTGGGTAAGAGTGGAAAACCCGGAGTGTTTGAGGGAATTCCCAGAGTGTGTGAGAGAAACCCAGGGTGTTTGGGCGAGGGTCCTAGCGTCCCAGATTGTGTAAGGGAATCCCAGAGAGTCCCAGAATGTGAGAGAGGGAATTCCAAATTGTGTGTGTGTGTGTGTGAGAGAGAATCCCAGAGTGTGTGTGTGGATTTCCCAGAGTGTGTTTGGGAGAGGGGATCCCAGAGTGTGTGTGAGCTGAAGGGAATCTCAGAGAGTCCCTGAGTGTGTGTGAGAGTGGGAATCCCAAAGTGTGAGAGAAAGTTAGAATCCCAGAGTGTGTGTGTGAGTTTCCCAGAGTGTGTGTGTGAGAGGGCATCCCAGAGTGTGTGTGTGAGAGGGCATCCCAGAATGTGTGTGAGAGTGGAAATCCCAGAGTGTGTGAGAGCGGGAATCCCAGAGTGTGTAAGAGAACCTCAGAGCGTGTAACGAAGTCCCACAGTGAGTAAGAGAGAGTCCCAGAGTAAGTGAGAGAGTCCCAGAAGCCTGTGGTGTGGAAGGGCATCCCAAATGTAAGAGAGATTTCCTGAGTGTGCCAGAGTATGCGAGAGAATTCCAGTGTGTGTAAGAGAATCACAGTGTCTGTGAGTGTGTCTGTGAGTGTCCCAGATTGTTTGTGAGAGAGAGAGGGGATCCCTGAGAGTCCCAGAGTGTGTGTGAGAATGGGAATCCCAGAGGGTGTCTGAGAGAGGGAATCCCAGATTGTGTGTGAGAGAGGGAATTCCAGCGAGTCTCTGTGTGTGAGAGGGAATCCCAGAGTATGTGTGAGAGTGTCCCAGAGTGGGAATCCCAGAGTGTGTGAGAGAGAGGGAATGCCAGAGTGTGTGTGTGAGAGGGAATTCCAGAGAGTTCCAGGTTGTGTGTGAGAGAATCCCAGCGTGTGTGAGAGAGAGGGTATCCCAGAGTGTGTGAGAGAGGGAATCCCAGAGAGTCCCAGTGTGTGTGTGTGAGCGAATCCCAGACTCTGTGAGTGCCGGAATCCCAGAGTGTGTATGCGAGTTTCACAGAGCGTTTGTGCGAGAGGGAGTCCCAGGGTGTGTGAGAGAGGGAATCCCAGAAGTGTGTGAGAGAGGGCATCCCAGGGTGTGTGGGAGAGAGGGCATCCCACAGAATCCAGGAGTGTGTTTGTGTGTGAGAGAATCCCAGAATGTGTGTGTGAGAGAGGGAATCCCAGAGTGCGTTTGAGTGAGGGAATCCCAGAGAGTGTGTGAGAGAGGGATTTCCAAAGGGTGTGTGTGAGAGAGGGATTCCCAGAGGGTGTGTGTGAGAGAGGGAATCCCAGAGTGTGTGAGAGAAAGGGAATCCCAGAGTATGATTGAGAGAATCCCAAAGTATGCGTGTGAGTTTCCCAGAGTGTGTATGTGAGAGGGAATTCCAGAGAGTCCCCGAGAATGTGTGATAGAGGGACTCCAAGGGTGTGTGTGAGCGAGAGAGAATCCGGGAGAGTCCCAGATTGTGTGAGAGAGTGGGAAATCCAGTGTGTGTGCGAGTTTCCCAGAGTGTGTGTGTGTGAGAGGGAATCCCATAGTTTGTGAGAGAGACGGAATCCCAGAGTGCGTGTGAGAGAGGGAATCCCAGAGAGTCCCAGAGTGTGTATGAGAGAATACCAGCGTGTGTGTGAGAGAGGGAATCCCAGAGTGTGTGAGAGAGCAGAAATCCCAAATTGTGTGTGAGAGGGAATCCCAGACTGTGTGTGAGAGTCGGAATCCCAAAGTGTGTATGAGAGGGGGAATCCCAGAGTACGAATGGGAGAATCCCAAAGCGTGTGTGCGAGTTTCCCAGAGTGTGTATGTGAGAGGAATGCCAGAGTGAGTTTGTGTGAGAGAGGGAATCCCCGAGTGTGCGTGAGAGAGGGAATCCCAGAGTGTGTGTGAGACAGGGAATCCCCGGGTGTGCGTGAGAGGGGGAATCCCCGAGTGTGCGTGAGAGAGGGAATCCCCGAGTGTGCGTGAGAGGGGGAATCCCCGACTGTGCATGAGATTATTCCAGAGTGTGGGAGAGAGAGGGAATCCCAGAGAGTCCCAGAGTGTGTGTGAGAGAGGGGGAATCCCAGAGTATGTCAGAGAGAGAGAATCCCAGAGAGTCCCAGTGTGTGAGAGAGGGAATCCCAGAGCGTGTGAGAGAGGGAATCCCAGAGTGTGTGTGAGAAGGCAAATCCCAGAGTGTGTGTGAGAGAGGGAATCCCAGAGTGTGTGTGAGAGAGAGGGAGTCCCAGAGTGTGGGTAAGAGTGGCAATCCCAGAAGGTTTGAGGGAATTCCCAGAGTGTGTGAGAGAAACCCAGGGTGTGTGGGCGAGGGTCCTAGCGTCCCAGGTTGTGTAAGGGAATCCCAGAGAGTCCCAGAATCTGAGAGAGAGAATCCCAGAGTGTGTGTGTGGGTTTCCCAGAGTGTGTTTGAGAGAGGGGATCCTAGAGTGTGTGTGAGCTGAAGGGAATCTCAGAGTCCCTGAGTGTGTGTGAGAGTGGGAATCTCAAAAAGAGAGAGAAAGTTAGAATCCCAGAGTGTGTGTGTGAGTTTCCCAGTGTGTATGTGAGAGAGAATCCGAGATTGTGTGTGAGAGAATCCCAGAGTGTGTGTGAGAGAGGGAATCCCAGAGTGTGTGTGAGAGAGGGTATCCCAGAGTGTGTGTGAGAGCGGGAATCCCAGAGTGTGTAAGGGAATCTCAGTGTGTCCCCGAGTTTGTTAGGGATTCCTAGAGTGTGTGAGAGAGAATTGTAGAGCATATAAGGGAATCCCACAGTGAGTAAGAGAGAGTCCCAAAGTAAGTGAGAGAGTCCCAGAAGCCTATGGTGTGTAAGGGAATCCCAAATGTAAGAGAGATTCCCTGAGTGTGCCAGAGTGTGCGAGAGAATTCCAGTGTGTGTAAGAGAAGCACAGTGTCCCAGAGTGTGTCTGTGAGAGTCCCAGTGTGTGTGTGAGAGAGTCCCAGAGTGTGTGTGAGAGAGCCAATCCCAGAGTGTGCGTGAGAGAGGAAATCCCAGACAGTCCCAGAGTGTGTGTGAGAGAGGGAATCCCAGACAGTCCCAGAGTGTGTGTGTAGGGAATCCAAGAGTGTGTGTGAGAGAGGGGGTCCCAGAGTGTGTGTGAGAGAGGGAGTACCAGACTCTGTGAGTGTCGGAATCCCAGAGTGTGTATGCGAGTTTCACAGAGCGTTTGTGAGTGAGGGAGTCCAAGCGTGTGTGTGAGAGAGGGAATCCCCGAGTGTGTGTGAGGGAGGGAATCCCAGAGAGCCCCAGAGTGTGTGTGAGGGAGGGCACCCCAGAGTGTGTGTGAGGGAGGGCACCCCAGAGTGTGTGTGAGGGAGGGCACCCCAGAGTGTGTGTGTGAGAGGGAATCCCAGAGAGCCCCAGAGTGTGTGTGAGGGAGGGAATCCCAGAGAGCCCCAGAGTGTGTGTGTGAGAGGGAATTCCAGAGAACCCCAGAGTGTGTGTGAGGGAGGGAATCCCAGAGAGCCCCAGAGTGTGTGTGAGGGAGGGAATCCCAGAGAGCCGCAGAGTGTGTGTGTGTGTGAGAGGGAATCCCAGAGCGCCCCAGAGTGTGTGTGAGGGAGGGAATCCCAGAGAGCCCCAGTGTGTGTGAGGGAGGGAATCCCCGAGTGTGTGGGATAGAAGGAATCCCAGAGTGTGTGTGAGAGAGGGAATCCCAGAGTATGAATGAGAGGATCCCAAAGTATGCGTGTGAGTTTCCCAGAGTGTGTATGTGAGAGGGAATCCCAGAGAGTCCCCGAGAGTGTGTGCTAGAGGGAATCCAAGAGTGTGTGTGAGCGAGAGAGAATCCGAGAGAGTCCCAGATTGTGTGAGAGTGTGGGAAATCCAGTGTGTGTGCGAGTTTCCCAGAGTGTGTGTGTGAGAGAGGGAATCCCTGAGTGTGTGTGTGAGAGAATGCAAAGAGAGATAGGGAATCCCATAGTATGTGAGAGAGACGGAATCCCAAAGTGTGTGTGAGAGAGGGAATCCCAGAGTGTGTATGAGAGAATCCCAGAGCGTCTGTGACATTTTCCCGAGTGTGTGTGACAGAGGGAATCCCAGAGAGACCCAGATCGTGTTTGAGAGAATCCCAGCGTGTGTGTGAGAGAGGGAATCCCTGAGTGTGTGTGTGAGAGAATCCCAAAGTGTGTGAGAGAGAGGGAATCCCAGTGTGTGTGAGAGAGCTGGAATCCCAGAGTGTGTGCGTGAGCGAATCCAAGACTGTGTGTGAGAGTCGGAATCCCAGAGTGTGTATGAGAGAGGGAATCCCAGAGTATGAAGGAGACAATCCCAAGGAGTGTGTGCGAGTTTCACAGAGTGTGTATGTGAGACGGAATGCCAGAGTGAGTGTTGAGAGTAGGGATCCCAGAGAGTGTGTGAGAGAGGGAATCCCAGAGAGTGTGTGTGAGAGAGGGAATCCCAGAGAGTGTGTGTGAGAGAGGGAATCCCAGAGAGTGTGTGAGAGAGGGAATCCCAGAGTGTGTGTGAGAGAGAGAAAACCAGAGTGTGTGTGCGAGAGAGAGAAAACCAGAGTGTGTTTGTGAGAGAGAATCCAAGAGAGTCCCAGAGTGTCAGAGGGAATCCCAGAGTGCGTGTGAGAGAGGGCCAATCCCAGAGTGTGTGAGAGAGAGGGAATCCCAGAGAGTCGCAGAGTGTGGGTAAGAGTGGAAATCCCAGAGTGTTTGAGGGAATTCCCAGAGTGTGTGAGAGAAACCCAGGGTGTTTGGGCGAGGGTCCTAGCGTCCCAGATTGTGTAAGGGAATCCCAGAGAGTCCCAGAATATGAGAGAGGGAATTCCAGTGTGTGTGTGTGTGTGTGTGTGTGTGTGTGTGTGTTTGTGAGAGAATCCCAGAGTGTGTGTGAGGGTTTCCCAGAGTGTGTTTGAGAGAGGGGATCTCAGAGTGTGTGTGAGCTGAAGGGAATTTCAGAGAGTCCCTGAGTGTGTGTGAGAGTGGGAATCCCAAAGTGTGAGAGAAAGTTAGAATCCCAGAGTGTGTGTGTGAGTTTCCCAGTGTGTTTGTCAGAGAGGGCATCCCAGAATGTGTGTGAGAGAGGGAAACCCAGAGTGTGTGTCAGAGTGGAAATCCCAGTGTGTGTGAGAGCGGGAATCCCAGAGTGTGTAAGAGAACCTCAGAGCGTGTAAGAAAATCCCACAGTGAGTAAGAGAGAGTCCCAGAGTAAGTGAGAGAGTCCCAGAAGCCTATGGTGTGTAAGGGAATCCCAAATGTAAGAGAGATTCCCTGAGTGTGCCAGAGTATGCGAGAGAATTCCAGTGTGTGTAAGAGAATCACAGTGTCCCAGAGTGTGTCTGTGAGTGTCCCAGATTGTGTGTGAGAGTCCCAGAGGGTGAGAGAGAGAGGTAATCCCAGAGAGTCCCAGTGTGTCAGAGAGGGAATCCCAGAGTGTGTGTGTGATAGTGAATCCCAGAGCGAGCGAGAGAGGGAATCCCCGAGTGTGTGTGAGAGAGGGAATCCCCGAGTGTGTGTGAGAGAGGGAATCCCCGAGTGTGTTTGAGAGAGGGAATCCCAGAGTGTGTTTGAGAGAGGGAATCCCCGAGTGTGCGTGAGAGAGGGAATCCCCGAGTGTGCGTGAGAGGGGGAATCCCCGAATGTGCGTGAGATTATTCCAGAGTGTGGGAGAGAGAGGGAATCCCAGAGAATCCCAGAGTGTGTGTGAGAGAGGGGGAATCCCAGAGTGTGTGAGAGAGAGAGAATCCCAGAGAGTCGCAGAGTGTGGGTAAGAGTGGAAATCCCAGAGTGTTTGAGGGAATTCCCAGAGTGTGTGAGAGAAACCCATTGTGTTTGGGCGAGGGTCCTAGCGTCCCAGATTGTGTAAGGGAATCCCAGAGAGTCCCAGAATGTGAGAGAGGGAATTCCAGTGTGTGTGTTTGTGTGTGTGTGTGAGAGAGAGAGAATCCCAGAGTGTGTATGTCGGTTCCCCAGAGTGTGTTTGAGAGAGGGGATCCCAGAGTGTGTGTGCGCTGAAGGGAATCTCAGAGAGTCCCTGAGTGTGTGTGAGAGTGGGAATCCCAAAGTGTGAGAGAAAGTTAGAATCCCAGAGTGTGTGTGTGAGTTTCCCAGTGTGTTTGTGAGAGAGGGCATCCCAGAGTGTGTGTGAGTGAGGGAATCCCAGAGTGTGTGTCAGAGTGGAAATCCCAGTGTGTGTGAGAGCGGGAATCCCAGAGTGTGTAATATAACCTCAGAGCGTGTAAGGAAATCCCACAGTGAGTAAGAGAGAGTCCCAGAGTAAGTGAGAGAGTCCCAGAAGCCTATGGTGTGTAAGGGAATCCCAAATGTAAGAGAGATTCCCTGAGTATGCCAGAGTATACGAGAGAATTCCTGTGTGTGTAAGAGAATCACAGTGTCCCAGAGTGTGTCTGTGAGTGTCCCAGATTGTGTGTGAGAGAGTCCCAGAGTGTGAGAGAGAGCGGGGATCCCAGAGAGTCCCAGAGTGATGGTGAGAGAGAGAATCCCAGAGTGTGTGTGAGAGAGAGAATCCCAGAGTGTGCGTGAGAGAGAGAATCCCAGTGTGATGGTGCGAGAGAGTATCCCAGAGTGTGTGTGAGAGAGTGAATCCCAGATTGTGCGTGATACAGGGAATCCCAGATTGTGCGTGAGAGATGGAATCCCAGAGATTGTGTGAGAGAGGTAGTCCCAGGTTGTGTGGGAGAGAGGGCATCCCACAGAATTCAGGAGTGTGTTTGTGTGTGAGAAATTCCCAGAGTGTGTGTAAGAGAGGGAAACCTAGAGTGTGTGTGAGAGAACCCCAGAATGTGTGTGTGTGAGAGAATCCCAGAGTGTGTTTGTGAGAGGGAATCCCAGAGAGCCCCAGAGTGTGTGTGAGAGAGGGAATCCCAGAGTGCGTTTGAGTGAGGGAATCCCAGAGTGTGTGAGAGAGAGGGAATGCCAGAGAGTGTGTGAGAGAGGGCATCCCAGAGTGTTTGTGAGAGAGGTAGTCCCAGGGTGTGAGGGAGTAAGGGCATCCCACAGAATCCAGGCGAGTGTTTTTGTGTGAGATTCCCAGAGTGCTTGTGAGAGAGGGAAACCCAGAGTGAGTGTGAGAGAATCCCAGAATGTGTGTGTGTGAGAGAATCCCAGAATGTGTGTGTGCGTGAGAGGGAATCCCAGAGAGTCCCAGAGTGTGTGTGAGAGAGGGAATCCCAGAGAGTGTGTGTGAGAGAGGGAATCCCAGAGAGTGTGTGTGAGAGAGGGATTCCCAGAGGGTGTGTGTGAGAGAGGGATTCCCAGAGGGTGTGTGTGAGAGAGGGATTCCCAGAGGGTGTGTGTGATTGAAAGGGAATCCCAGAGTATGAATGACAGAATCCCAAAGTATGCGTGTGAGTTTCCCAGAGTGTGTATGTGAGAGGGAATTCCAGAGAGTCCCCGAGAATGTGTGATAGAGGGACTCCAAGGGTGTGTGTGAGCGAGAGAGAATCCGGGAGAGTTCCAGATTGTGTGAGAGAGTGGGAATTCCAGTGTGTGTGCGAGTTTCCCAGAGTGTGTGTGAGAGAGGGAATCCCTGAGTGTGTGAGAGAGACGGAATCCCAGAATGTGTGTGAGAAAGGGAATCCCAGAGTGTGTGAGAGAACAGAAAACGCAGATTGTGTGTGAGAGGTAATCCCAGTGCTTCCCAGAGTGTGTGTGTGAGCGAATCCCAGACTGTGTGTGAGAGTCGGAAACCCAGAGTGTATATGATAAAGGGAATCCCAGAGTATGAATGAGAGAATCCCAAGGCGTGTGCGCGAGTTTCCCAGAGTGTGTATGTGAGAGGGAATGCCAGAGTGAGTGTGTGTGAGAGAGGGAATGCCAGAGTGTGTTTGAGAGAGGGAATCCCAGAGTGTGTTTGAGAGAGGGAATCCCCGAGTGTGCGTGAGAGAGGGAATCCCCGAGTGTACGTGAGAGGGGGAATCCCTGAATGTGCGTGAGATAATTCCAGAGTGTGGGAGAGAGAGGGAATTCCTGAGAGTCCCAGAGTGTCTGTGAGAGACGGGGAATCCCAGAGTGTGTGAGAGAGAGAGAATCCCAGAGAGTCCCAGTGTGTCAGAGAGGGAATCCCAGAGTGTGTGTGTGATAGTGAATCCCAGAGTGTGTGAGAGAGGGAATCCCAGAGTGTGTGAGAGATGGCAAATCCCAGAGTGTGTGTGTGATAGTGAATCCCAGAGTGTGTGTGTGATAGTGAATCCCAGAGTGTGTGTGTGATAGTGAATCCCAGAGTGTGTGTGTGACAGTGAATCCCAGAGTGTGTGTGTGATAGTGAATGCCAGAGTGTGTGTGAGAGAGGGAATCCCAGAGTGTGTGTGAGAGAGGGAATCCCAGAGTGTGTGAGAGAGAGGTAGTCCCAGGGTGTGTGGGAGAGAGGGCATCCCACAGAATTCAGGAGTGTGTTTGTGTGTGAGAAATTCCCAGAGTGTGTGTGAGAGAGGGAAACCCAGATTGTGCGTGATAGAGGGAATCCCAGAGTGTGCGTGAGAGAGGGAATCCCAGAGAGTGTGTGAGAGAGGTAGTCCCAGGGTGTGTGGGAGAGAGGGCATCCCACAGAATTCAGGAGTGTGTTTGTGTGTGAGAAATTCCCAGAGTGTGTGTGAGAGAGGGAAACCCAGAGTGTGTTTGTGAGAGGGAATCCCAGAGAGCCCCAGAGTGCGTTTGAGTGAGGGAAACCCAGAGTGTGTGAGAGAGAGGGAATGCCAGAGTGTGTGTGAGAGAGGGCATCCCAGAGTGTGTTTGAGAGAGGGAATCCCCGAGTGTGCGTGAGAGAGGGAATCCCCGAGTGTGCGTGAGAGAGGGAATCCCCGAGTGTGTGTGTGAGAGAATCCCAAAGTGTGTGAGATAGGGATTCCCATAGTATGTGAGAGAGACGGAATCCCAAAGTGTGTGTGAGAGAGGGAATCCCAGAGAGTTCCAGAGTGTGTATGAGAGAATCCCAGAGCGTCTGTGACATTTTCCCGAGTGTGTGTGACAGAGGGAATCCCAGAGAGACCCAGATCGTGTTTGAGAGAATCCCAGCGTGTGTGTGAGAGAGGGAATCCCTGAGTGTGTGTGTGAGAGAATCCCAAAGTGTGTGAGAGAGAGGGAATCCCAGTGTGTGTGAGAGAGCTGGAATCCCAGAGTGTGTGCGTGAGCGAATCCAAGACTGTGTGTGAGAGTCGGAATCCCAGAGTGTGTATGAGAGAGGGAATCCCAGAGTATGAAGGAGACAATCCCAAGGAGTGTGTGCGAGTTTCACAGAGTGTGTATGTGAGACGGAATGCCAGAGTGAGTGTTGAGAGTGGGAATCCCAGAGAGTGTGTGTGAGAGAGGGATCCCAGAGAGTGTGTGTGAGAGAGGGAATCCCAGAGAGTGTGTGTGAGAGAGGGAATCCCAGAGAGAGTGTGTGAGAGAGGGAATCCCAGAGAGAGAGTGTGAGAGAGAGGGAATCCCAGAGTGCGTGTGAGAGAGGGCAAATCCCAGAGTGTGTGAGAGAGAGGGAATCCCAGAGAGTCCCAGAGTGTGGGTAAGAGTGGAAATCCCAGAGTGTTTGAGGGAATTCCCAGAGTGTGTGAGAGAAACCCAGGGTGTTTGGGCGAAGGTCCTAGCGTCCCAGATTGTGTAAGGGAATCCCAGAGAGTCCCAGAATATGAGAGAGGGAATTCCAGTGTGTGTGTGTGTGTGTGTGTGTGTGTGTGTGTGTTTGTGAGAGAATCCCGGAGTGTGTGTGAGGGTTTTCCAGAGTGTGTTTGAGAGAGGGGATCTCAGAGAGTGTGTGAGCTGAAGGGAATTTCAGAGAGTCCCTGATTGTGTGTGAGAGTGGGAATCCCAAAGTGTGAGAGAAAGTTAGAATCCCAGAGTGTGTGTGTGAGTTTCCCAGTGTGTTTGTGAGAGAGGGCATCCCAGAATGTGTGTGAGAGAGGGAAACCCAGAGTGTGTGTCAGAGTGGAAATCCCAGAGTGTGTAAGAGAACCTCAGAGCGTGTAAGAAAATCCCACAGTGAGTAAGAGAGAGTCCCAGAGTAAGTGAGAGAGTCCCAGAAGCCTATGGTGTGTAAGGGAATCCCAAATGTAAGAGAGATTCCCTGAGTGTGCCAGAGTATGCGAGAGAATTCCAGTGTGTGTAAGAGAATCACAATGTCCCAGAGTGTGTCTGTGAGTGTCCCAGGTTGTGTGTGAGAGAGTCCCAGAGGGTGAGAGAGAGAGGTAATCCCAGAGAGTCCCAGTGTGTCAGAGAGGGAATCCCAGAGTGTGTGTGTGATAGTGAATCCCAGAGCGTGCGAGAGAGGGAATCCCAGAGTGTGTGTGAGAGAGGGAATCCCAGAGTGTGTGTGAGAGAGGGAATCCCAGAGTGTGTTTGAGAGAGGGAATCCCCGAGTGTGCGTGCGAGAGGGAATCCCCGAATGTGCGTGAGATTATTCCAGAGTGTGGGAGAGAGAGGGAATCCCAGAGAATCCCAGAGTGTGTGTGAGAGAGGGGGAATCCCAGAGTGTGTGAGAGAGAGAGAATCCCAGAGAGTCCCAGAGTTTCAGAGGGAATCCCAGAGTGCTTGTGTGATAGTGAATCCCAGAGCATGTGAGAGAGGGCAAATCCCAGAGTGTGTGAGAGAGAGGGAATCCCAGAGAGTCCCAGAGTGTGGGTAAGAGTGGAAATCCCAGAGTGTTTGAGGGAATTCCCAGAGAGTGTGAGAGAAACCCATGGTGTTTGGGCGAGGGTCCTAGCGTCCCAGATTGTGTAAGGGAATCCCAGAGAGTCCCAGAATGTGACAGAGGGAATTCCAGTGTGTGTGTGTGTGGTGTTAGAATCCCAGAGTGTGTGTGTGAGTTTCCCAGTGTGTTTGTGAGAGAGGGCATCCCAGAGAGTGTGTGTGAGAGGGCATCCCAGAATGTGTGTGAGTGAGGGAATCCCAGAGTGTGTGTCAGAGTGGAAATCCCAGTATGTGTGAGAGCGGGAAGCCCAGAGTGTGTAAGAGAACCTCAGAGCGTGTAAGGAAATCCCACAGTGAGTAAGAGAGAGTCCCAGAGTAAGTGAGAGAGTCCCAGAAGCCTATGGTGTGTAAGGGAATCCCAAATGTAAGAGAGATTCCCTGAGTATGCCAGAGTATACGAGAGAATTCCAGTGTGTGTAAGAGAATCACAGTGTCCCAGAGTGTGTTTGTGAGTGTCCCAGATTGTGTGTGAGAGAGTCCCAGAGTGTGAGAGAGAGCGGGGATCCCAGAGAGTCCCAGAGTGATGGTGAGAGAGAGAGTCCCAGAGTGATGGTGAGAGAGAGTATCCCAGAGTGTGCGTGAGAGAGAGAATCCCAGAGTGTGCGTGAGAGAGAGAATCCCAGAGTGATGGTGCGAGAGAGTATCCCAGAGAGTGTGTGAGAGAGTGAATCCCAGATTGTGCGTGATAGAGGGAATCCCAGATTGTGCGTGAGAGATGGAATCCCAGAGAGTGTGTGAGAGAGGTCGTCCCAGGGTGTGTGGGAGAGAGGGCATCCCACAGAATTCAGGAGTGTGTTTGTGTGTGAGAAATTCCCAGAGTGTGTGTGAGAGAGGGGAACCCAGAGTGAGTGTGAGAGAATCCCAGAATGTGTGTGTGTGAGAGAATCCCAGAGTGTGTTTGTGAGAGGGAATCCCAGAGAGCCCCAGAGTGCTTGTGAGAGAGGGAATCCCAGAGTGCGTTTGAGTGAGGGAATTCCCAGAGTGTGTGAGAGAAACCCAGGGTGTTTGGGCGAGGGTCCTAGCGTCCCAGATTGTGTAAGGGAATCCCAGAGAGTCCCAGAATATGAGAGAGGGAATTCCAGTGTGTGTGTGTGTGTGTGTGTTTGTGAAAGAATCCCAGAGTGTGTGTGAGGGTTTCCCAGAGTGTGTTTGAGAGAGGGGATCTCAGAGTGTGTGTGAGCTGAAGGGAATTTAAGAGAGTCCCTGATTGTGTGTGAGAGTGGGAATCCCAAAGTGTGAGAGAAAGTTAGAATCCCAGAGTGTGTGTGTGAGTTTCCCAGTGTGTTTGTGAGAGAGGGCATCCCAGAATGTGTGTGAGAGTGGAAATCCCAGTGTGTGTGAGAGCGGGAATCCCAGAGTGTGTAAGAGAACCTCAGAGCGTGTAAGAAAATCCCACAGTGAGTAAGAGAGAGTCCCAGAGTAAGTGAGAGAGTCCCAGAAGCCTATGGTGTGTAAGGGAATCCCAAATGTAAGAGAGATTCCCTGAGTGTGCCAGAGTATGCGAGAGAATTCCAGTGTGTGTAAGAGAATCACAGTGTCCCAGAGTGTGTCTGTGAGTGTCCCAGATTGTGCGTGAGAGAGTCCCAGAGGGTGAGAGAGAGAGGTAATCCCAGAGAGTCCCAGTGTGTCAGAGAGGGAATCCCAGAGTGTGTGCGAGAGAGGGAATCCCAGAGTGTGTGTGAGATAGCAAATCCCAGAGTGTGTGTGAGAGAGGGAATCCCAGAGTGTGTGTGAGAGAGGGAATCCCAGAGTGTGTGTGAGAGAGGGAATCCCAGAGTGTGTTTGAGAGAGGGAATCCCCGAGTGTGCGTGAGAGAGGGAATCCCCGAATGTGCGTGAGATTATTCCAGAGTGTGGGAGAGAGAGGGAATCCCAGAGAGTCCCAGAGTGTGTGTGAGAGAGGGGGAATCCCAGAGTGTGTGAGAGAGAGAGAATCCCAGAGAGTCCCAGAGTTTCAGAGGGAATCCCAGAGTGCGTGTGTGATAGTGAATCCCAGAGCGTGTGAGAGAGGGCAAATCCCAGAGTGTGTGAGAGAGAGGGAATCCCAGAGAGTCCCAGAGTGTGGGTAAGAGTGGAAATCCCAGAGTGTTTGAGGGAATTCCCAGAGTGTGTGAGAGGAACCCATGGTGTTTGGGCGAGGGTCCTAGCGTCCCAGATTGTGTAAGGGAATCCCAGAGAGTCCCAGAATGTGAGAGAGGGAATTCCAGTGTGTGTGTGAGAGAGAATCCCAGAGTGTGTGTGTGTGGGTTCCCCAGAGTGTGTTTGAGAGAGGGGATCCCAGAGTGTGTGTGAGCTGAAGGGAATCTCAGAGAGTCCCTGAGTGTGTGTGAGAGTGTGAATCCCAAAGTGTGAGAGAAAGTTAGAATCCCAGAGTGTGTGTGTGAGTTTCCCAGTGTGTTTGTGAGAGAGGGCATCCCAGAGTGTGTGTGTGAGAGGGCATCCCAGAATGTGTGTGCGTGAGGGAATCCCAGAGTGTGTGTCAGAGTGGAAATCCCAGTGTGTGTGAGAGCGGGAATCCCAGAGTGTGTAAGAGAACCTCAGAGCGTGTAAGAAAATCCCACAGTGAGTAAGAGAGAGTCCCAGAGTAAGTGAGAGAGTCCCAGAAGCCTATGGTGTGTAAGGGAATCCCAAATGTAAGAGAGATTCCCTGAGTGTGCCAGAGTATGCGAGAGAATTCCAGTGTGTGTAAGAGAATCACAGTGTCCCAGAGTGTGTCTGTGAGTGTCCCAGATTGTGTGTGAGAGAGTCCCAGAGTGTGAGAGAGAGAGGGGATCCCAGAGAGTCCCAGAGTGATGGTGAGAGAGAGAATCCCAGAGTGATGGTGAGAGAGAGTATCCCAGAGTGTGTGTGAGAGAGAGAATCCCAGAATGTGTTTGAGAGAGGGCATCCCAGAGAGTGTGTGAGCTGAAGGGAATCTCAGAGTCCCTGAGTGTGTGTGAGAGTGGGAATCCCAAAGTGAGAGAGAAAGTTAGAATCCCAGAGTGTGTGTGTGAGTTTCCCAGTGTGTTTGTAAGAGAGAATCCGAGATTGTGTGTGAGAGAGGGAATCCCAGAGTGTGTGTGTGAGAGAGGGAATCCCAGAGTGTGTGTGAGAGAGGCAATCCCAGATTGTGTAAGGGAATCTCAGTGTGTCCCCGATTGTGTTAGGGATTCCTAGAGTGTGTGAGAGAGTCCTAGAGTGTGAGAGAGAATTGCAGAGCATGTAAGGAAATCCCACAGTGAGTAAGAGAGAGTCCCAAAGTAAGTGAGAGAGTCCCAGAAACCTATGGTTTGTAAGGGAATCCCAAATGTAAGAGAGATTCCCTGAGTGTGCCAGAGTGTGCGAGAGAATTCCAGTGTGTGTAAGAGAATCAGTGTCCCAGAGTGTGTCTGTGAGTGTCCCAGAGTGTTTGTGAGAGACCCAGAGTGTGTGTGAGAGAGCCAATCCCAGAGTGTGTGTGAGAGAGGGAATCCCAGACAGTCCCAGAGTGTGTGTGCAGGGAATCCCAGAGTGTGCGTGAGAGAGGGAATCCCAGACAGTCCCAGAGTGTGTGTGAGGGAATCCCAGAGTGTGTGTGAGAGAGGGCGTCCAAGGGTGTGTGTGAGAGAGGGAATCCCCGAGTGTGTAGGAGGGAGGGAATCCCAGAGTGTGTGTGTGAGAGGGAATCCCAGAGAGCCCCAGAGTGTGTGTGAGGGAGGGAATCCCAGAGAGCCCCAGAGTGTGTGTGAGGGAGGGCACCCCAGAGTGTGTGTGAGGGAGGGCACCCCAGAGTGTGTGTGAGGGAGGGCACCCCAGAGTGTGTGTGAGAGAGGGAATCCCGAGTGTGTGTGTGGGAACGAATCCCAGAGAGCCCCAGAGTGTGTGTGTGAGAGGGAATCCCAGAGAGGCCCAGAGTGTGTGTGTGAGAGGGAATCCCAGAGACCCCCAGAGTGTGTGTGAGGGAGGGAAAGCCAGAGAGCCCCAGAGTGTGTGTGAGGGAGGGAATCCCCGAGTGTGTGGGATAGAAGGAATCCCAGAGAGTGTGTGAGAGAGGTAGTCCCAGGGTGTGTGGTAGAGAGGGCATCCCACAGAATCCAGGAGTGTGTTTGTGTGTGAGAGAATCCCAGAATGTGTGTGAGAGAGGGAAACCCAGAGTGTGTTTGTGAGAGGGAATCCCAGAGAGCCCCAGAGAGTGTGTGAGAGAGGGAATCCCAGAGTGCGTTTGAGTGAGGGAATCCCAGAGTGTGTGAGAGAGAGGGAATGCCAGAGAGTATGTGAGAGAGGCCATCCCGGAGAGTGCGTGAGAGAGGGCATCCCAGAGTGTTTGTGTGAGAGGTAGTCCCAGGGTGTGTGGGAGAAAGGGCATCCCACAGAATCCAGGAGTGTGTTTGTGTGTGAGATTCCCAGAGTGTTTGTGAGAGAGGGAAACCCAGAGTGAGTGTGAGAGAATCCCAGAATGTGTTTGAGGGAGGGAATCCCAGAGTGTGTTTGTAAGTTTCCCAGAGTGTTTGTGAGAGAGGGAATCCCAGAGTGTTTGTGAGAGAGGGATTCCCAGAGAGTGTGTGAGAGAGGGAATCCCAGAGTGTGAGTGAGAGAAGGAATCCCAGATCTTCCCAGAGTGTGTGTCTGTGAGAGAGGGAATCCTAGAGTGCGTGAGAGAGAGGGGATCCCAGAGTGTGTGGGAGAGAGGGCATCCCTGAGAGTCCCAGAGTGTGTGTGAGTTACATTGACAGAGTGGGGTCAGTCTGATCTTCCCTGCGTGGGATCCATTGACAGAGTGGGGACAATCTGCTCTTCCCTGGTGTGTTATATTGACAGAGTGGGGTCAGTCTGCTCTTCCCTGGGTGAGTTACATTCACAGATTGGAGACAGTCTGCGCTTGACTGTGCGAGTTATATTGACAGAGTGGGGTCAGTCTGCACTTCCCTGGGTGTGTTACATTTACAGAGTGGGCTTCAATCTGGTCTTCCCTTGTTGTGTTACATTGACAGAGAAGGGGTCTGTCTCCTCTTCCCTGGGTGTGTTACATTGACAGAGTGGTGTCAGTCTGATCTTCCCTGGGTGTTTTGCATTGACAGAGTGGGGTCAATCTGGTCTTCCCATGTTGTGTTACATTGACAGAGAAGGCGTCTGTCTCCTCTTACGTGGGTGTGTTTCATTGACAGAGTGGTGTCCGTCTGCTCTTCCCTGGGTGTGATACATTGACAGAGTGGCGTCAGTCTGCTCTTCCCTGGGTGTGTTACATTGACAGAGTGGATTCCGTCTGCTATTTCCTGGCTGTGTTACATTGACAGAGTGGGGTCAGTCTGCTCTTCCCTGGCTGTGTTACATTGACAGAGTGGGGTCAGTCTGCACTTGCCTGGGTGGGTTACATGGACAGAGTGAGGTCAGTCTGCTCTTCCCAGGGTGTGTTACATTGACAGAGTGGGGTCAGTCTGCTCTTCCCTGGGTGGGTTACATTGACAGAGTGGGGTCAGTCTGCTCTTCTCTGGGTGTGTTACATTGACAGAATGGGGTCAGTCTGCTCTTCCCTGGGTGGGTTACATTGACAGAGTGGGGTCAGTCTGCTCTTCCCTGGGTGGGTTACATTGACAGAGTGGTGTCAGTCTGCTCTTCCCTGGGTGTGTTAGATTGACAGAGTGGGGTCAGTCTCTTCTTCCCTGGGTGTGTTACATTGACAGAGTGGGGTCAGTCTGCTCTTCCCTGGGTGTGTTACATTGACAGAGTGTGGTCAGTGTGCTCTTCCCAGGGCGTGTCACAATGACAGAGTGGAGTCAGTCTGCTCTTCCCTGGGTGGGTTACATTGACAGAGAGGGGTAAGTCTGCAGTTGACTGTGTGAGTAATTTTGCAGAGTGAGGTCAGTCTGCTCTTCTCTGGGTGGGTTACATTGACAGAGTGAGGTCAGTCTGCTCTTCCCTGGGCGTGTTACATTGACCGGTTGGTGTCAGTCTGATCTTCCCTGGGTGTGTTACATTTACAGAGTGGGGTCAGTCTGCTCTTTCCTGGGTGTGTTACATTGACAGGTTGGTGTCAGTCTGATCTTCCCTGGGTGGGTTACATTGACAGTATGGGGTCAGCCTGCTCTTCCCTGGGTGTGTTACATTGACAGAGTTGGGTCAGTCTGCTCTTCCCTGGGTGTGTTACATTGACAGAGTGGGGTCAGTCTCTTCTTCCCTGGGTGTGTTACATTGACAGAGTGGGGTCAGTCTGCTCTTCCCTGGGTGGGTTACATTGACAGAATCGGGTCAGTCTGCTATTACCTGGGTGTGTTAGATTGACAGAGTGTGGTCAGTGAGCAATTCCCTGGGTGTGTTACAATAACAGAGTGCGGTCAGTCTGCTCTTCCCAGCGCGTGTCACATTGACAGAGTGGGGTCAGTCTGCTCTTCCCTGGGTGGGTTACATTGACAGAGACGGGTAAGTCTGCAGTTGACTGTGTGAGTAATTTTGCAGAGTGAGGTCAGTCTGCTCTTCTCTGGGTGGGTTACATTGACAGAGTGGGGTCAGTCTGCTCTTCCCTGGGTGTGTTACATTGACAGAGAGGGATCAGTCTGCTCTTCCCTGGGCGTGTTACATGGACAGAGTGGGGTCAGTCTGCTCTTCCCTGGGTGTGTCACATTGACAGTATGGAGTAGGTCTGCTCTTGCGTGGGTGTGTTACATTGACAGAGTGAGGTCAGTCTACTCTTCCCTGGGTGTGTCACATTGACAGATTGGTGTCAGTCTGCGCTTCCCTGGGTGTGTTACATTGACAGAGTGGGGTCAGTCTGCTCTTCCCTGGGTGGGTTACATTGACAGGTTGGTGTCAGTCTGATCTTCCCTGGGTGTGTTACATTGACAGTATGGGGTCAGTCTGCTCTTCACTGGGTGTGTTACACTGACAGAGTGGGGTCAGTCTGTTCTTCCCTGGGTGGGTTACATTGACCGAGTGGGGTCAGTCTGCTATTCCCTGGATGTGTTACATTAACAGAGTGGGGTCAGTGTGCACTTCCCTGGGTGTGTTACATTGACAGAGGGAGGTCAGTCTGCTCTTCACTGGGTGGGTTACATTGACAGAGTGGGGTCAGTCTGCTCTTCCCTGGGTGTGTTACATTCACAGAGTGGGGTCAGTCTGCTCTCCCAGGGTGTGTTACATTGACAGATTGGGGTCAGTCTGCTCTTCCCTGGGTGGATTACATTGACAGAGAAGGGTCATCTGCTCTTCCCTGGGTGTGTTACATTGACAGAGTGGGGTCAGTCTGCTCTTCCCTGGGTGGATTACATTGACAGAATTGGGTCATCTGCTCTTCCCTGAGTGTGTTACATTGACAGAGTGGGGTCAGTCTGCTCTTCCCTGGGTGCGTTACATTGACAGTATGGGGTCAGTCTGCTCTTCCCTGGGTGTGTTACATTGACTGAGTGGGGTCAATCTGCTCTTCCCTGGGTGGTTTAAATTGACAGAGTGGGGTCCGTCTGCTCTTCCCTGGGTGTGTTACATTGACAGAGTGGGGTCAGTCTGCTTTTCCCTGGGTGTGTGACAGTGACAGGTTGGGGAAAGTCTGCTCTTCCCTTGGTGTGTTACATTGACAGAGTGAGGTCAGTCTGCACTTGCCTGGGTGTGTTACATTGACAGAGTGGGGGTCAGTCTGCTCTTCCCAGGAAGTGTTACATTGACAGATTTGGTTCAGTCTGCTCTTCCCAGGGTGTATTACATTGACCGAGTGGGGTCAGTCTGCTCTTCCCTAGGTGTGTGACATTGACAGAGTGGGGTCAGTCTGCTCTTCCCTGGGTGTGTTACATTGACAGAGTTGGGGTCAGTCTGCTCTTCCCAGGGTGTGTTACATTGACAGATTTGGTTCAGTCTGCTCTTCCCAGGGTGTATTACATTGACAGAGTGGGGTCAGTCTGCACTTCCCTGGGTGTGTTACATTGAAGGAGTGGGGTCATTCTGCTCTTCCCTTGGTGTGTTACATTGACAGAGTGGGGTTAGTCTGCACTTCCCGGGGTGTGTTACATTGACAGAATGGGGTCAGTCTGCTCTTCCCTGGGTGTGTTACATTGACAGAGTGGGGTCAGTCTGCACTTCCCTGCGTGTGTTACATTGACAGAGTGGGGTCAGTTTGCTCTTCACTGGGGGGGTCAGGTGACGGTCTACCTCATTCATTGGGGCGGATGTCAAGGAGCATCTTAAACCGGAGAGGGATCGGGGGGAATTGGAGCCATTTAGAGAGACAGTACAGAAGATAAGACAGCTCAGCTCAAAGCACGGCACTTAATGCTGCCCCGATTAAAATATTGAAGATGGCAGAGGGGCAGATGAGCTGAGACAGGGTGGGAGCTGGGCGATATTGATGATGTGGAAGGACAGTGTGTGTACCTGATCACATTCTGTCAGTCTGACTAATAGCAGTCATTCCTGGCACTGGATTCACTGAGGGGTGAAGGGTCAGTGAACAGAGCGGACTGTCCCTGTTGTTCTGTTCCTGACTCTCCAGCTCCCACTCTGTTAGTGACCTCTCAGTCTCCCGGGAAATGGGCTGTTTCCCAGTTGTGCCGGATTCCTGGCCTTTATCCTTGACCGAGCTGAGAGTTGATGGTCTGAGGAATATCATTCCCAAATGACTTCTGTCCAAGATAATACCGATTAATGTGTCTGTGTATCCTCCATTAATCTGTAAACATCATTGCTCAGGGCTGGAGGGACATGAATTGATGACATTGAGGATGTTATGAACCAGACCAAACTCCTCTGCCGTAACACAAACATAAGGAAGAAAGATTGGACAAACCAAACTCGATTGGAAACCTGAATTAAATGAACATTATTTAACTATAAACAGCAACTGTTCGGATATCGTAACATTCCATAAACCACACAATTCTGGTCTTTCTGCTATCGGGAGAATGGTGTGAAACTTGTAAAGATTCAGAAAAGATTTACAAGAATGTTTGCAGAGTCAGGATTTCTGATTGTTTTGAGGCTGGAGTTTATTTTATCCTTGTGGAGATTTGACCCATTAATCCTCCCTCCCCACCACTACAGAAGCTGTTGGAACTGTTCAGTTTTTCCAGCGGCTTCTGTAATTATTTCAGGTTCCTGACGGGAGCAGTCTCTCACTTTTCGAACAAAACAAACCCATCCTTGTGCAGCAATCAATATTTCAATAAGAAATGGGAAGCAGCAGAGGGGAAAGCTTCCGAGATGCAGAGCAATGCTGCCCGGTTCCACACTTCAATTCACAGGAACCATCGCCAGGAAAAGCAAGGAGCAATCTGACGGATCCGTTTTACCACAGAATGAAAGATTTATTTCCTCGATTTATCCCAGTGCATTACCTTTAAAAGGCTGTTTACAAACCACAACACTGCGATGGCTGGGAATCGGACCCGGGTCAACTGCTTGGAAGGCAGCTATGCTCCCCACTATCCCACCATCACCCTGCTAGCAGATCCCTCCTCATTCCCAAACACACTTAACAAGGCCGTGATCATCACCAACTGGATTGGGGCTGAAATCCAAACAGACACATCCTCTGTATCTAACCCAGTGATGGAGCTCTCCTGATTGAGTTTGATGTGAACAGGATGGGGGAAGTGGGAGATTTAATCAGTACCTAACGCCTGGGAATTTGAAAAGCTGCAGTGTAGAGGGAGATTTACTCTGTATCTGACTCCATTCTCTACCTGCCCTGGGGATTTAAATGGAGACAGTTTAATGGGAGCTTTACGTTGTCTGGAACCCTGTGCTCCCTCTGCCCTGGGAGTGTTTGCTGGGAACACTGTCTAACCTCTGTGATATGGATCCTATGAAGATTGATGGGAGACAGTGTAAATGGAATTGTCAGGGTCCAATTCCTTCACGTGGATGAGAGAAGGTGAGAAAAAATGATCTCAGTGGGACTGAAGGGTCAGTAACAGAATGAATACACCATTGGCTCAGAGAGAGGAGACAGGATATAGGGTAATGAGGGTTTCAGACTGGAGGGAGCTACAGGCACATACAAGTTGGGAACTGTTTTCAGTAAAAGGCATTTGATCCCAGGTCACTGCAGAGTGTAAGAATCTGATGCCTTTCCCTCACTATCCCCCTCCAATCCCTGCGAAGATCTGCTCCCACACCATGTTCCCTCCTAACTGCTGACTGTGTTACATATATTAATACATTGGAGCTGGGCAGAGGTGCTTTTAAACTTGGGATCTTGCTGTGTAACTTGCCTCCAAAATGCTCTTGCTCTCCCTTTCAACTAATCTTTTCCCTCTTTTATCCTGAAGAACATTTGTTTGGAAAGCTGCAACGTGAAGATCCAAAATGTTCGAAGCCAGGAAAGAACAACCTCCAGAGGGGGAGCACGGGCCTGAGGCCTGAGGCCTGGTCGACAGGCTGCACCCCGTGGGGGCCCACGTGAGTTGTGTGTTTATTTACCCCAAGGTTTAATCTCCTCTGAGGGACCCTGTGTTTTAGGGGCCTCTGGGTAACTCGCTCCTGTCAGATTGTGGCCCTGTCATTTTTAAAACCGGTTTGAAGCCTGGGGTTAAAGTTTGTCAATCCCCAGGATCTGAGAGGTAGGACTCTCTTAGGGTGGAATTAAAACCCAAATGCTGTGACCCTTTCTAAAGACTCCCTCTCTCACCCTTCTCTCTCACCCCTCTCTCTCTCACACCCCTCTCTCTCACCCTCCCTCTCTCATCCCGTCTCTCTTTCCTCCTCCCACTCTCATCCCTCCTATCTCACACTCTCCCTTTCTCACCCCTCTCTCACAGCCCCTCCTGCTCTCTTGCACCCCCTATCTCTCTCACCCCCTTCTCTCTCACTGCCTCTCTCTTTCACACCCCCTTTCTCTCTCACCTTGTTATCTCTCTCTCTCTCCCTCACTCTCTCTCACCCCCTCTCTCTCCACCCTGCTCTCTCACTCTCACCCCTCCCTCTGTCATCCCTCACCCTCTCTCCCCTTTACACCCTCTCTTTCCCCCGCCCTCTCTCTCATCCCCTCCTGTCTCTCGTTCCCTTTTTCTCTCTCTCATTCCCCTTCCCTCTCGCGCTCTGTCTCACACTCCCGCTCTCTTTCTCTCTGTATACCCCCTCTCTCGCACCCTCTTTCTCTCGTTCACCCCATTTCTCTATCTCTTTTGACCCCTTTCTTTCTTCCTCCCTCCTCCTTGCTCTCGCTCTGTCTCTCTCTAGCGCCCACTCTCTCATCCCATCTCCCTCACACCCCTCTAACTGTCTCATCTGTTCACTCGCTCTCTCTCTGTCTCTCTCTCTCTCAACCCATCATTCACTGTCTATCTCACCCTCCCTCTCACCTCTTTAACTCTCTCTCCCTCACGTCCCATCTCTCTCATCCCTCTTTATCTCGCTGTCCCCCTTTCTCTCTCACCCTTTCTCTATCTCTCCTCCTTTCTCTCAATCCCTCTCTCTCACCCCCTCTCCCACCTCCTCTCTCTCACCCCCTCACATTCACTCTTTCTCTGACCTTCTCTCTCTCTCTTCCCCCTCTCTCCTTTTCTCAGACCTCTCTCCCTTTCTCACCCCTCTCTCCCTCACCCCTTTCTCTCTTACCCCCTCTCTCTCAACTCCTCTCTCTCACCCTCTCTCTCTCACCCCCCTCATCCCCCTCTTTGCCCCCTCTATCCCCCCCTCTCCCCCGCTCTCTCACCCCCTCTCTCCCCCTCTCCTCCATCTCTCCCCCTCTCTCCGCCATCTGTCTACCCCCTCTCTGTGCCCTCTCTCTGCCCCCAATCCCACCCCCTCTCCCTCTCCCCCTCCCTCCCCCTCCCTCGCCCCCTCTCTCTCGTCCTCTCTCCCCTCCTCTCTCGCCCCTCTGTCTCGCACCCCTCTCTCACCCCCTCTCTCTCTCTCACATTCTCTCTCTCTGTCTCACTCTTCCGCTCGCTCTCTTCCTCTTGCGGTCTCTCTCTCTCTCACTCTCTCACCCTCTTCTCACGCTCTCTCTCTCTCCCTGCCTCTCTCCCTCTCTCTTGCCTCCCGCTCTCTTATCTCACGGTCTCTCTCGTTCGCTCTCTCTCGCTCGTGCTCTCTCTCTCTGTCGCTCATGCTCTCTCTGTCTGTCACTCTCACTCTTGCTCTATCTCTCTCTGTCACTCTCTCTCTCCATCTCTCTCTCTCAGTCCTCCCCCTCACCTCCTTTCTCTTGCATCCCATCTTTCTCAACCCCTCTCTCTCCCGTCTCTTTCTAACCCTCTCTCTCTCTCACCCCCTCTTTCCCCAGTGTCTCTCTCAACCTCTCTCTCTCAACACCTCTCTCACCCCCTCTCTATCTCAACCTCTCTCTCTCCCCCCTCAACCCCCCTCTCTCAACTGCTCTCTCACCCCTCTCACTCTCACCCTCTCTCTCTCTCTTCCCTACTCTCCCACCCTCTCTCTCTCACTCCCGTCGCTCTCTCTCTCAACCCCCCCTCTCTCTCACCCTCCACTCTCTCTCATTCCCCATCTCTCACCAACCTCTCTCTCACCTTCACTCTGTCTCTCTCACCCACCTTTCTCTCTCTCAGCCCCCCACACCCCCTCTCACCCAGCTCTCTCTCACACACCTCTCTCTCTCCTAACCCCCACACCCCCTCTATCTCCCCCCCACCTCCCTCACCCCCCTCCCACCCCCTCTCCCACCCCCATCCCCACACACCCCCTCACCCAACTCACCCCTCTCTCACACCCCCTCTCTCTCTCAAACCCCTCTCTCTGTCACCCATATCTTTCTCTCACCACTCTAACTCTCTTATCTTCTCTCCCCCTCTCTCTCCCCCTCTCTCACTTCTCTCTCTCATCCTCTCTCTCACCTCTCTCTCTCACACACACCCCTCTCTCACCCCGTCCCTCTCTCACACCCTCCCACTCTCACACCCACCCTCTCTCCCTCCTCTCTCTCCCTCTCCCCCTCTCTCACCCCTCTCCCCCCACACTCACTCCGCTCTCTCACCCCCTCTCTCTCACCCTCCCTCTCTCACCCTCCCTCTCTCATCCCGTCCCTCATTGTCCTCACTCTCATCCCTCCTCTCTCACACTCTCCCTATCTCACCCCCTCTCTCTCACAGCCCATCGCTCTCTCATCCCATCCCACTCTCACCCACCCTCTCTTGCACCCCCGTCTCTCTCAGCCCCCCTCTCTCACCCCCTCTCTCATTCCGCTCTCTCTCCACCTTTCTATTACACCCTCTCTCTCACACCCTACTAACTCTCTCTCCCCCCTCACAACCCCTTTCTCTCACCCCCCTTCATTCTCTCACCCCCTTCTCTCTCTCAACCCCTCTCTATCTCAAACCCGATCTCTCACCCCTCTCTCTCTCTCACCCCTCTCTCTCTAGTCCCCCCTCACCAACCCCTCGCTCAACACCCCCTCACTCTCTCATCCCCTCACTCTGTCACCCCCTCACTGACCCCTCTCTCTCTTCCTCTCTCTCTCACCCCTCTATTTCTCCCTCTTCCCCTCTCTCTCTCTCACCCCTTCCTTTATCTCTCTTCCCCTCTCTCTCTCACCCCTCTCTTTCTCTCTCAACTCCCTCTCTCTCAACCCCTCGCTCTCTTACCCCCCTCTCTCTCACCCCCCTCTCTCTCACTCCACATCTCTCTCACCACCCCCTCTCTCAACCCCCCTCACTCTCTCACCCCCTCAGACTCTCACCCCCTCTCTCTCAACCCCTCGTCTCTCTCACATTCACTACTCTCACCCCCTGTCTCTCTGTCACCCCTCTCTCACCCACCCCAATCTCTTTCACAACCCCCCCTCTCTCACACACTCTCACAGACCCTCGCACTCTCACCCCCTCCCTCTCTCCCATCATCACTCTGCCTCTTTCTCATCCCCTTTCTCTCCTTCTCACTCCCTCTCTCTCACCCCCCCTCTCTCTCACCCCTCTCTCTCCCACCCCTTCTCTGTCACTCACTCCCACCTATCCCTCTCACCGCCCTCTCACCCAGCTCTCTCTCTCTTTCACCCCCCACTCTTTCCCAACCCCCTCTCTTCCACCCTCTCACTCTCTCACCCCTCTCTCTCGCCCCCTCTCTCTCCCACCCCCCTCTCTCAACCCTCTCTCACTCACCTTTCTCTCTCTCACCCTCCACCCCCTCTCTCTCTCAACACACCTCTCTCTCTTACCCCTCTCTCTCACTCCCCCTCTCTCTCACCATCCCCTCTCTCCAACCCCCTCACTCTCTCATCCCCTCAATCTCTCATCCACTCACTCTCTCAACCCCTCTCTCTCTCACACTTCCATCTCTCTCTCACCCCCCTCTCTCACTCCCCTCTCTCTCTGTCACCCCTCTCTCTCCCACCCCAATCTCTTTCACATCCCCCTCTCTCGTACACGCACTCTCACAAACCCTCGGTCTTTCACCCCCTCCCTCTCTCCCACCATCGCTCTGCCTTTTTCTTATCCCCTCTCTCTCCTTCTCATCCCTCTCTCTAAACCCCCCTCTCTCTCACCCCCTCTCTCTCCCACGCCCTCTCTGTCACTCACTCCCACCTCTCCCTCTCACCGCCCTCTCACCCAGCTCTGTCTCTCACACCCTCTCTCTCCCGCACCCCTCTCTTCCACCCTCTCACTCTCTCATCCCCCTCTCTCTCACCCCCCAAGCCCTCTCCTTCTCACCCCCATCCCTCTCACTCTCAACCCCCCTCTCTCTCTCACCCCCTCTCTCGCACACCTCTCTCTCACCCCTGTGTCTCTCACCACGCCCTCTCGCAACCCCTCTCTCTGTCACCCCCTCTCAACCCTCCTCCCTCTCTCACCCCCTCACCCCTCTCCCTTTCTCTCTTACCCCGCACTCTCTCTCTAACCCGTCCCCCTCACCCTTCTCCTTCACATCCTCTGTCTCTTCCCCTCTCTCTCTCTCACCCCTCTCTTTCTCTCTCAACCCCTCTCTCACCACACTCTCTCACACTCTCACTCTCACCCTTCTCTCTCACACACACCTCTCTTTCTCTGTAAACCCCTCTCTCTCGCTCTCTCTCTCTCACTCCCCCTCTCTCTCACTCCCCCTCTCTCTCACTCCCCCTCTCTCTCACTCCCCCTCTCTCTCACCACCCCCTCTCTCTCACCCCCACTCCCTCACCCCTCTGTCTCACCCCTCTCTTTTCCCCCTGCTCTCTCCCCTCTCTCGCTCTTCCCTCTCTCACACTCCCCTCTCACTCGCTCTCCGCTCACTCGCTCTCCCCTCTCTCCCACACCCCCTCTCTTCGACCCCCTCACTCTCTCACCCCTCTCTCTCTCACCCCCACCCCTCTGTCTCACCCCCACCCCTCTCACTCTCAACCCCCTCTCTCTCTCTCACCCCTGTCTCTCTCAGACCTCTCTTTATCTGTCATCCCCTCTCTCTCACCCCTCTCTCTCACTCCATCTCTCTCTCACCGCCCCTCTCACCACCCCCTCTCTCAACACACCTCAATCTCTCATCCCCTCACTCTTCTACCCCCTCAGTCTCTCACCCCACTCTCTCTCAACCCCTCTCTCTCTCACATATACATCTCTCTCTCACTCCCCTCTCTCTCCGTCACCCCTCTCTCTCCCACCCCAATCTCTTTCGCATCCCCCTCTCTCGCACACACTCTCACACACCCTCGCTCTCTCACCCCTCCCTCTCTCCCACCATCTCTCTCCCTCTCTCTCACCTCCTCTTTCTCTCTCACCCCCTCTCTCTCCCACCCCCTCTCTTCCATCCTCTCACTCTCTCACCCCTCTCTCTCACCCCTCTCTCTCTCCCACCTCCCTCTCTCTCAACCCTGTCTCTCACCCCCTTCTCTCTCTCAACCCCCTCTCTCACCCCTCACTCTCTCACCCCTCTCTGCCACACTCCCTCTCTCTCACTCCCTCTCTCTCTCACCACCCCCTCTCTCAAACCCCCTCATTCTCTCATCCCCTCATTCTCTCATCCCCTCACTCTCTCATCCACTCACTCTCTCACGCCCTCAATCGCTCACGCCCTCTCTCTTTCTCAAACCCTCTCTCTCTCACCAACCTCTCTCACCCCTCTCTCTCATGCCCTCTCACACCCTTTCGCTCTTACCCACGCTCTCTCTCTAACCCCTCGCCCCCACCCCTCTCTTTCACCCCCTCTCTCTCACACACTCTCAATCACACCCTCTCCTTCTCACTCCACTCTCTCTCTTACTCCCTCCCCACTTTCTCTCTCTCAATCACTCATTGTCTCTCACCCCTCTCTCTCTCTCACCCCCTCGCACCCCCCTCACCACCTCACCCCCCTCCCTCTCTCACACCCGTTCTGTCTTACCCTTCGCTCTCTCTCTAACCCCTCCCCATCTCGCTCACCCTTCTCTCTCACCCACTCTCTCTCTCACACCCTCTCCTCCTCACGCCACTCTCTCTCCTACCCTCCACTTTCTCTCTCAATGACCCCTTCTCTCTCAACCCCTTCTTACACCCACCCCCTCTCTCTCCCCCTCTCTGCCCCCCCTCTCTCCCTCTCCATCTCCCTCTGTCTCTCACACCCCCTCTCTCTCCATCCCATCTCACTCTCTCACACCCACGCTCTCTCACACACCCACTCTCTCTCACACACCCCCTCTCTCTCACCCCCACTCCCTCACCCCCTCTCTCTCACCCATCTCTCCCCCCTCCCGCTTCTCCCCTCTCTCGCCCTCCCCTCTCTCTCACCCCTCTCTCACTCACCCCCTCTAACCCCCCTCACCACCTCACCCCCTTCCCTCTCTCACACCCGTTCTCTCTTACCCCTTGCTCTCTCTCTCTCTAACCCCTCCCCCTCTCGCTCACCCTTCTCTCTCACCCACCTACTCTCTCTCTCACACCCTCTCCTACTCACGCTACTCTCTCTCCTACCCTCCACTTTCTCTCTCAATGACCCCTTCTCTCTCAACCCCTTCTTACCCCCAACCCCCTCTCTCTCTCCCCCTCTCTGCCCCCATCTCTCTCCCTCTCCATCTCCCTCTGTCTCTCACACCCCCTCTCTCTCAATCCCATCTCACTCTCACATCCACTCTCTCTCACACCCCCCCTCTCTCTCACCCCACTCCCTCACCCCCTCTGTCTCACCCATCTCTCTCCCCCCTCCCGCTCTCTCCCCTCTCGCCCTCCCCTCTCTCTCGCCCTCCCCTCTCTCTCGCCCTCCCCTCTCTCTCGCCCTCCTCTCTCTCTCGCCCTCCTCTCTCTCTCGCCCTCCTCTCTCTCTCGCCCTCCCCTCTCTCTCGCCCTCCCCTCTCTCTCGCCCTCCCCTCTCTCTCGCCCTCCCCTCTCTCTCGCCCTCCCCTCTCTCTCGCCCTCCCCTCTCTCTCGCCCTCCCCTCTCTCTCGCCCTCCCCTCTCTCTCGCCCTCCCCTCTCTCTCGCCCTCCCCTCTCTCTCGCCCTCCTCTCTCTCTCGCCCTCCCCTCTCTCTCGCCCTCCCCTCTCTCGCCCTCCCTTCTCTCTCGCCATCCCCACTCTCTCTCCCTCCCCTCTTTTGCCCTCCCCTCTCACTCGCCCACCCCTCGCTGGCTCTCCCCTCTCCCTCCCTGCCCCCTCTCTCTCTCCCTCCCCTCTCTGGCCCTCCCATCTCTCTCTCCCTCCCCCTCACTCTCCTTCCCCTCTCTTGCCCTCCCCTCCCTCTCACTCTCCTCCCCTCTCACTCTCCCTCCCCTCTTACTCTCACTCCCCCTCCACCCGCTCAGCCTCCCCTCTCTCTCCCACCCTCTCTCTCCCACGCTCTCTCCCCTCTTCTCTCTACCGCCTCCCCCTCTCACCTGTCTCGCGCTTTCCTCTCCCCCTCCTCTCTCTTCCTTCCTCTCTGACCCTCCTCTCTCCCCTCCACTCTCTTTCCTCCTCTCGCTACCCCTCCTCTCTCCCCTCCTCTCTCTTCGCGCCTCTCTCTTCCCTCCTCTCCCCTCCTCTCTCTCTCGCTCTCTCTCTCTCTCTCTCGCTCTCTCTTCCCTCTCTCTCTGCGCTCTCTCCCCTCTCTCTTCTTCCCCTCTTTCTCTCCCCGAACTTTCTCTCCCCCCACTCTCTCTCTCTGCCCACACTCTCTCCCCCTCTCTTTCCCCCTGTCTCACCCTCCCTCTCTCGCCCCTAACTCTTGCCCCTCTCATTATCTCCTCCCCTGTCTCTCTCTCTCTCTCTCTCACTCTCACACTCTCTCTCTCTTGCCCCTCTCTCTCTCCCTGCTCCTTCACTGTCTCTCCACCTTCTCTCACTCTCGATCCCCTCCCTCGGTGTCTCTCTCTCTCTCTCTCCCCACCTCCCATCGTTTCTCTTTGACTGAATCTCTCTCCTTCCCTCCCTCTCTCTCTGACACACTGTGTCTCCCTGCTTCTTCCCTCTCCCTCTGACCCAGAGTCTGGGGGGTTTGTGGTGGTGAGGCTGCGTGTGGGGAGTGGGGGTGGGATGTGAGAGGTGGGAGTACGGAAAATTGGGTAGAGACGGAATTGTGGGAAGGAGACAGACACGGCGGGGAGGGGGGGAGGAGGGGGACAGGGAGGAGTGAAGCCAGGTGGAGAGACCGGGGTTGGGGGTGGCGGGTGTGAGAGAGAGGGAGATGAGGGAGAGTAAAAGGGCGAGGTGGTGAGAAAGAGAGAGTGTGCAGAACGAGAGAGAGGGAGAAAAGTGAGGAGGAAGATTAGGAGAGAGGAAATGGGGAGGCCAGGTTGGAATGGTGGGGGGGGGGGTCAGAGGGAGTTAAACCCAGCTCCTGAGCTCAGGGCGCGGTGCCCTCCCCTTCCCTGAGGACCTGGACGTGGGGCTGAGTCTGTCTCTCTCTCCAGCTCAGCTTCTCCAACACAAAGACACACAACAACATCGGTCACTCTGCTGCTCGGCACGATTTAATCAACATTTTTATTGGTTACAAATGGAAGTGATGGATACAGTCAGTGGGATGGTGCCTTTTCTCACTGTCCCCCCTCTCTCTGTCCCCTCTCTCTCTGCCCCCATCTCTCTCTGCCCCCCTCTCTCTCTGCCCTCTCTCTCTCTCTGCCCCCTCTCTCTGCTCCCCCTCTCTCTCTGCTTCCTCTCTCTCTGCCCCCCTCTCTCTGTCCCCCCACTCTCTCTGTCCCCCTCTCTCTGTCCCCCCTCTCTGTCCCCCCATCTGTCCTCCCCCTCTCTCTGTTCCCCTCTCTCTGTCGCCCCTCTCTCTGTCGCCCCTCTCTCTGTCGCCCCTCTCTCTGTCGCCCCTCTCTCTGTCGCCCCTCTCTCTGTCGCCCCTCTCTCTGTCGCCCCTCTCTCTGTCCCCCCCTCTCTGTCCCCCCCTCTGTCCTCCTCCTCTCTCTGTCCCCCCTCTCTCTGTCCCCCCCTCTCTGTCCCCCCTCTCTCTGTCCCCCTCTCTCTGTCCCCCCTCTCTCTGTCCCCCTCTCTCTGTTCCCCTCTCTCTGTCCCCTCCCCTCTCTGTCCCCCTGCTCACTGTCCCCCTGCTCTCTATCCCCCCTCTCTCTGTCCCCCCTCTCTCTGCCCCCCCCTCTGCCTCCCCGCTCTGTCTGTCCCCCCTCTCTTTCTGTCCCCCCTCTCTTTCTGTCCCCCCTCTCTTTCTGTCCCCCCTCTCTTTCTGTCCCCCCTCTCTTTCTGTCCCCCCTCTCTTTCTGTCCCCCCTCTCTTTCTGTCCCCTCTCTCTCTCTGTCCCCCTCTCTCTCTGCCCCCCCTCTCTCTCTGTCCCCATCTCTCTCTGTCCCCCCCTCTCCGTCCCCCCTCTCTCTGTCCCCTCCCCTCTCTGTCCCCCTGCTCACTGTCCCCCCTCTCTCTGTCCCCCCTCTCTCTGCCCCCCCCCTGCCTCCCCTCTCTGTCTGACCCCCTCTCTCTCTGTCCCCCCTCTCTCTCTGTCCCCCCTCTCTCTCTGTCCCCTCTCTCTCTCTGTCCCCCTCTCTCTCTGCCCCCCCTCTCTCTCTGTCCCCAACTCTCTCTGTCCGCCCCTCTCTCTCTGTCCCCCCCTCTCTCTGTCCCCCCCTCTCTCTGTCCCCCCCTCTCTCTGTCCACCCCTCTCTCTGTCCACCCCTCTCTCTGTCCACCCCTCTCTCTGTCCACCCCTCTCTCTGTCCACCACTCTCTCTGACCCCCCTCTCTCTCTGACCCCTCTCTCTCTCTGACCCCCCTCTCTCTCTGTCCCCCCCCTCTCTCTGTCCCCCCCCCTCTCTCTGTCCCCCCCCCTCTCTCTGTCCCCCCCTCTCTCTGTCCCCCCCTCTCTCTGTCCCCCCCTCTCTCTGTCCCCCCCTCTCTCTGTCCCCCCCCTCTCTCTGTCCCCCCCCTCTCTCTGTCCCCCCCCTCTCTCTGTCCCCCCCCCTCTCTCTGTCCCCCCCCTCTCTCTGTCCCCCCTCTCTCTTTCCCCCCCCTCTCTCTGTCCCCCCCCCTCTCTGTCCCCCCCCCTCTCTGTCCCCCCCCCTCTCTGTCCCCCCCTCTCTCTGTCCCCCCCTCTCTCTGTCCCCCCCCTCTCTCTGTCCCCCCCTCTCTCTGTCCCCCCCTCTCTCTGTCCCCCCTCTCTCTCTGTCCCCCCTCTCTCTCTGTCGCCCCCTCTCTCTGTCCTCCCCTCTCTCTGTACCCCTCTCTGTCCCCGTCTCTCTGTGCCCCCCTCTTTGTCCCTTCCTACTCTGCCCCACCCCTCTCTCCCCCCTCTGTCCACCTCTCTTCTGTTCCTCATCTCTTTCTGTCCCTACTCTCGGTGCCTCATCTCTCTGTCCTCTCCCTCCCGTCCCCCCATCCTCCTCTGTCCCCCCATCCTCCTCTGTCCCCCCTCTCTCTCTGTCCCCCCTCTCTCTCTGTCCCCCCTCTCTATCTGTCACCCCTTTCTCTCTGTCCCCCCCTGTCTGTCCCCCCTCTCTCTCTGTCCCCCCTCTCTCTCTGTCCCCCCTCTCTCTCTGTCCCCCCTCTCTCTCTGTCCCCCCTCTCTCTCTGTCCCCCCCTGTCTGTCCCCCCTCTCTCTCTGTCCCCCCTCTCTCTCTCTATCCCCCCTCTCTCTTCCCCGCCTCTCTCTTTGTACCCCCCTTTCTCTCTGTCCCCCCTCTCTCTGCCCTCCTCTCTCTCTGTCCCCTCCTCTCTCTGTCCCCTCCTCTCTCTGTCCCCTCCTCTCTCTGTCCCCTCCTCTCTCTGTCCCCCCTCTCTCTCTGTCCCCCCTCTCTCTCTCTATCCCCCCTCTCTCTTCCCCGCCTCTCTCTTTGTACCCCCCTTTCTCTCTGTCCCCCCTCTCTCTGCCCTCCTCTCTCTCTGTCCCCTCCTCTCTCTGTCCCCTCCTCTCTCTGTCCCCTCCTCTCTCTGTCCCCCCTCTTTCTGTCCCCCCTTCTCTCTGTCCCCCTCTCTCTCTGTCTCCCTCTCTCTCTGTCCCCCCCTCTCTCTCTGTCCCCCCCTCTCTCTCTGTCCCCCCCTCTCTCTCTGTCCCCCCCTCTCTCTCTGTCCCCCCCCTCTCTCTGTCCCCCCCTCTCTCTCTGTCCCCCCCTCTCTCTCTGTCCCCCCCTCTCTCTCTGTCCCCCCCCTCTCTCTGTCCCCCCCTCTCTCTCTGTCCCCCCCTCTCTCTCTGTCCCCCCCTCTCTCTCTGTCCCCCCCTCTCTCTCTGTCCCCCCCTCTCTCTCTGTCCCCCCCTCTCTCTCTGTCCCCCCCTCTCTCTCTGTCCCCCCCTCTCTCTCTGTCCCCCCTCTCTCTCTGTCCCCCCCTCTCTCTCTGTCCCCCCCTCTCTCTCTGTCCCCCCTCTCTCTCTGTCTCCCCCCCCTCTCTCTGTCGCCCCCTCTCTCTGTCGCCCCCTCTCTCTGTCGCCCCCTCTCTCTGTCGCCCCCTCTCTCTGTCGCCCCCTCTCTCTGTCGCCCCCTCTCTCTGTCCTCCCCTCTCTCTGTCCCTCCTCTCTGTCCCACCCTCTTTCTGTACCCCTCTCTGTCCCCGTCTCTCTGTCGCCGTCTCTCTGTGCCCCCCTCTTTGTCCCTTCCTACTCTGCCCCTCCCCACTGTCCCCCCTCTGACCCCCTCTCTCTGTCCCTGTGCTCTCTCTGTCCCCATCTCTTACTGTCCCCCCTCTGTCCCTCCTCTCTCTGTCCTCTCCGTCTCCGTCCCCCCCGCCCACTCTCTGTTCCCCACTCTCTCCATCCCCCCTTCTCTCGTCCCCTTCTCTCGTCCCCTTCTCTCTGTCCCCTTCTCTCTGTCCCCTTCTCTCTGTCCCCCTCTCCCTGAGCCTCTCTCTTTCCCCGACTTTGTACTCCTCTCTCTGTCCCCACTCCCTTTGACCCCATCTCTCCGTCCCCCTCTCCCTGTCCCCCTCTCTCTGACCCCCTCTATCTCCCCCTCTCTCTGACCCCCTCTATCTCCACCACTCTCTGTGCCCCTCTGTCTGTCCTCCCTTCTCTGTCCTCCCACTCTTGTTCCCCCTCTCTCTCTGTCCCCCTCTCTCTCTGGCCCCCTCTCTCTGTCCCCCTGTTTCTCTCTCTGTCCCCCTCTCTCTGTCCCTCTCTCTCTGTTCCCCTCTCTCTCTGTCCCCCTCTCTCTGTGTCCCCCTCTCTCTCTGTCCCCCTCTCTCTGTGTCCCCCTCTCTCTCTGTCCCCCTCTCTCTCTGTCCCCCTCTCTCTCTGTCCCCCTCTCTCTGGGTCCCCCTCTCTCTCTGTCCCCCTCTCTCTCTGTCCCCCTCTCTCTCTGTCCCCCTCTCTCTCTGTCCCCCTCTCTCTCTGTCCCCCTCTCTCTCTGTCCCCCCTCCCTCTGTCCCCCTCTGTCTGTTGCCCTCTCTCTGCCCGCTCTCTGTCAACACTCCCTCTGTCCCCCCAACTCTGTCCCCCCCTCTGTCCCCCTCTCTCTGTCCCCCTCTCTCTCCGTGCCCCTCTCTCTCTGTGCCCCCTCTCTCTCTCCATCCCCCCTTCTCTCGTCCGCTTCTCTCTGTCTCCCCCCCGACCCCGTCTCTCTGTCCCCGTGCTCTCTCTGTCCTCATCTCTTACTGTCCCCCCTCTGTCCCTCCTCTCTCTGTCCTCTTCCTCTCCATCCACCCCCGCCCACCATCTGTCCCTCACTCTCTCCATCCCCCCTTCTCTCGTCCCCTTCTCTCTGTCCACCCCCCGGCCCCGTCTCTCTGTCCCCTTCTCTCTCTGTCCCCCTCTCTCTCTGTCCCCTCTTTCTCTGTTGCCCCCTCTCTGTACCCCCTCCCAGTCCACCCTCTCTGTCCCCCCCCTCTGTCCCTCCCTGTCACCCCCTCCCTCTATCCCCCCTCCCTCTGTCCCCCCTCCCTCTGTTCCCCCTCCCATCCCCGTCTCTCTGTCCCCGTCTCTCTGTCCCCGTCTGTCTCTCCCCCTCTCTCTCTCCCCCTCTCTCTGTCCTCCCCCTCTCTCTGTCCCCCCCCTCTCCTCCCCCCCTCTGTCCCCCCCCCTCTGTCCCCCCCCTCTGTCCCCCTCTCTCTGTCCCCCTCTCTCTGTCCTCCCTTCTCTGTCCTCCCACTCTTGTTCCCCCTCTCTCTCTGTCCCCCTCTCTCTCTGGCCCCCTCTCTCTGTCCCCCTCTCTCTGTCCCCCTCTCTCTGTCCCCCTCTCTCTGTCCCACCTCTCTCTGTCCCCCTCTCTCTGTCCCCCCTCTCTGTCCCACCTCTCTCTGTCCCAACCTCGCTCTGTTTCCCCCCCGTCCCCCTCTCTCTGTCCCCCCATCTCTGTCCCACTCACTCTGTCCCCCTCTCTCTCTGATGCCCTCCACCTTCTCCTCTTTCTGACCCCTCTCTCTGACCCCCTCTATCTCCCCCACTCTCTGTGCAGCTCTCTCTGTCCCGCCTCCCTCTGACCCCCTCTACCTCCCCGTCTTTTTGATCCCTCTCTCTGTCCCCCTCTATCTCTCCCACTCTCTGTGCCCCTCTCTCTCTGACCCCCTCTATCTCTCCCACTCTCTGTGCCCCTCTCTCTCTGACCCCCTCTATCTCTCCCACTATCTGTGCCTCTTTCTCTGTCCCCCTCCGTTTGACCATCTCTCTGTCACCCGCTCTCTGTCACCCGCTCTCTGTCACCCGCTCTCTGTCACCCGCTCTCTGTCACCCGCCTCTCTAACACCCCTCTTTGTTCCCCTCTCTCTCTGTCCCCCTCTCTCTCTGTACCACTCTCTCAGTCCTCCCCTCTCTCTGCCCCCCCTCTGTCCCCCTTTCTCTGTCCCCCTCTCTCTGACCCCCTCTATCTACCCCCACTCTCTGTCCCCTCTCTCTCTGTTCCCCTCTCTCTGACCCCCTCTATATCCCCCTCTCTCTGTCCCCCCTCTCTCTGTCCCCCCTCTCTCCCACTCTCTCTCTATCCCCTCTCTCTCTTTCCCCCTCTCTCTCTTTCCCCCTCTCTCTCTTTCCCCCTCTCTCTCTTTCCCCCTCTCTCTCTGTCCCCCTCTTTCTCTGTTGCCCCCTCTCTGTACCCCCCTGCCAGTCCACCCTCTCCGTTCCCCCCTCTGTCCCCGCCTCTCTGTCCCCCCTCTGTCCCTCCCTGTCACCCCCTCCCTCTATCCCCCCTCCCTCTGTCCCCCCTCCCTCTGTTCCCCCTCCCGTCCCCGTCTCTCTGTCCCCGTCTGTCTCTCCCCCCTCTCTCTCTCCCCCCTCTCTCTCTCCCCCTCTCTCTCTCCCCCTCTCTCTGTCCCCCTCTCTCTGTCCCCCCTCTCTCCTCCCCCTCTCTCCTCCCCCCCCTCGGTCCCCCTCTCTCTCGGTCCCCCTCTCTCTCGGTCCCCCTCTCTCTCGGTCCCCCTCTCTCTCGGTCCCCCTCTCTCTCGGTCCCCCCTCTCTCTCGGTCCCCCCTCTCTCTCGGTCCCCCCTCTCTCTCGGTCCCCCCTCTCTCTCGGTCCCCCCTCTCTCTCGGTCCCCCCTCTCTGTCCCACCTCTCTCTGTCCCAACCTCGCTCTGTTTCCCCCCCCGTCCCCCACTCTCTGTCCCCCCATCTCTGTCCCCCTCACTCTGTCCCCCTCTCTCTCTGATGCCCTCCACCTTCTCCTCTTTCTGACCCCTCTCTCTGACCCCCTCTATCTCCCCCACTCTCTGTGCAGCTCTCTCTGTCCCCCTCCCTCTGACCCCCTCTACCTCCCCGTCTTTTTGATCCCTCTCTCTGTCCCCCTCTATCTCTCCCACTATCTGTGCCACTTTCTCTGTCCCCCTCCGTTTGACCATCCCTCTGTCACCCGCTCTCTGTCACCCGCTCTCTGTCACCCTCTCTCTCTCACCCGCCTCTCTAACACCCCTCTTTGTTCCCCTCTCTTTCTGTCCCCCTCTCTCTCTGTACCCATCTCTCAGTCCTCCCCTCTCTCTGCCCCCTCTCTCTGTCCCCCTCTCTCTGTCCCCCTCTCTCTGTCCCCCTCTCTCTGTCCCCCTCTCTCTGTCCCCCTCTCTCTGTCCCCCTCTCTCTGTCCCTCTCTCTCTGTCCCCCTCTCTCTGTCCCCCTCTCTCTGTCCCCCTCACTCTGTCCCCCTCTCTCTGTCCCCCTCACTCTGTCCCCCTCCGTCTGCCCCCAATTCTCTCTGCCCCTCTCTCTCTGTCCCGCTCTCTCTCTGTCCCCCTCTCTCTCTATACACCCTCTCCGTACCCGCCCTCTCTGTGCCCCCTCTCTGTACCCCTCTCTGCCCCCCCTCTCCCCCCTTCTCTGCCCCCCTTCTCTGCCTCCCCATCACCCCTCAGTCCCCCCCTCTCTGTCCCCCCCCTCTGCCCTCCGAACCCCTCACCTGCCCCCTCTGTCGCCCCCACTCTCTGTCGCCCCCACTCTCTGTCGCCCCCACTCTCTGTCGCCCCCACTCTCTGTCGCCCCCACTCTCTGTCGCCCCCTCTCTCTGTCGCCCCCTCTCTCTGTCGCCCCCTCTCTCTGTCCCCCTCTCTCTCTGTTATCATGTATCTCCCCCACTGTCTGTCCCCCTCTCTCTGTCCCCCTCTCTGCCCTCACACTCTCTCCCACCCGCCTCTCTCTGTCCCCCTCTCTCTGTCCACCCCTCTCAGTTCCCCCTCTCTCTGACCCCCCTCTCTCTGACTCCCTCTATCTCCCCCACTCTCTGTCCCCTCTCTCTCAGTCCTCTCTCTCTCTGTCCCCCCACCTCTGTCTTCCCTCTCACTGTCCCCCCCTCTCTGTCACCCTCTCTCTCTCTATCTCCTTCTCTATCTGTCCCCCTCTCTCTCTCTGTCCCCAACTATCTCTGCCCTCCTCACTCTGTCCCCCCTCTCTCTCTCTGTCTGTCCCCTCTCCTCTTTCTCCTCTCTCTCTGTCCCCCCCTCTCTCTGCCCCTCTCACTCTGTCCCCCTCCGTCTGCCCACATCACTCTCTGCTCCTCTCTCTCTCTGTCCCGCTCTCTCTCTCTCTCTGTCTCTCTCTCTCTGTCTCCCCCTCTCTCTCTGTCCCCCCCTCTCTCTGCCCCTCTCACTCTGTCCCCCTCACTCTGTCCCCCTCCGTCTGCCCCCATCACTCTCTGCTCCTCTCTCTCTCTGTCCCGCTCTCTCTCTCTGTCCCGCTCTCTCTCTCTGTCACGCTCTCTCTCTCTGTCCCGCTCTCTCTCTCTGTCCCGCTCTCTCTGTCCCGCTCTCTCTCTCTGTCCCCCACTCTCTCTCT
This sequence comes from Chiloscyllium punctatum, assembly GCF_047496795.1. Taxonomy (NCBI): domain Eukaryota; kingdom Metazoa; phylum Chordata; class Chondrichthyes; order Orectolobiformes; family Hemiscylliidae; genus Chiloscyllium; species Chiloscyllium punctatum. Next base: position 83,231,130 of record NC_092766.1, on the reverse strand, counting down.
GTCCCCCTCTCTCTGTCCGCCCCTCTCTCTGCCCCCTCACTCTTTCCCGCTCTCTCTCTCTCTGTCCCCCCTCTCTCTCTCTCTGTCCCCCCCTCTGTCCGCCCTCTCTCTGCCCCTCTCACTCTGTCCCCCTCCGTCTGCCCCCATCTCTCTCTGCTCCCCTCTCTCTCTGTCCCGCTCTCTCTGTCCCGCTCTCTCTCTCTCTCTGTGCCACTCTCTCTGTCCCCCCTCTCTCTCTGTCCCCCCTCTCTCTCTGTCCCCCCTCTCTCTCTGTCCCCCCTCTCTCTCTGTCCCCCCTCTCTCTCTGTCCCCTCCTCTCTCTCTGTCTCCCCTCTCTGAAACCCCCCTCTCTGAAACCCCCCTCTCTGAAACCCCCCTCTCTGAAACCCCCCTCTCTGAAACCCCCCTCTCTGAAACCCCCCTCTCTGCACCCCCCTCTCTGCACCCCCCTCTC